>NW_026622763.1:77787067-78096682 GCF_023065955.2 Ursus arctos
TCCTCGCCCTGTAGGGCTCTCGGAAGCGGCGGAACTGGGGGAGTTGGGGGTTTGGCCGAGTGGTCCGCGCCCACGAACGGGACGCTACCTCCCAACCCCCATTTCTTGCTTCCTGCCTCCTCCTCCCGTCACCTCCTGACCAGCCTGCTCCCTGAGCAACCGCTGGCTCCCGCCCCCAGCCGCAGTAGAGACTGGTGGTGCCTTCCGCGCCCCGCCTCGGGGCCTTTTCGGGGCCCCACACGATGAGGCCCACTACCCCCCTCCCGGGGCCGCGCTGGGGGGCCTCAGGAAGGCAAACTGGAGAAGGTGGAGATAAGTGTCTGGAGGAGGATTGCTGAGCTCCAGGACACGCCACCGCCGCGGAGAAGGACCCGGACCCCTTGGGCGGTAGCGCCTAGTGTGTGGTCCTTCGCGCAGCCGAGAGCCCCGCTTTTTAGGTTTTGTGTTTTTTGTTTTGTTTTTCTCCTTACGAGCCCTTTTATATCGTTTGGTTAGAAGGGGAAAGGCGTCCTCCCCGGCATTACATTCTCCTACAATTTTTGACTTTTTTTTTTTTTTTTTTTTTGGTCTTGAAGATACCTTTAGGCCTATTCCTTACTCTAAATGGTCCGGAGAGTTCCTCTAATTGAATTTAGTTGTTTCGCTGTGGGAGGATGGATGGAGAGATACTATCTAGATCTCAAAGTCACTTTTTAAGTCGTTCGCCAAAAAAAACTGCAAGAGGGGGGCTTCAAGAGACAGCAGTTTAGAATCAGGCAAAACTGGATTGCAGAATTTGTGGGCAGAGCGGTATGCGTGCAGGTGAAAACTAAAGCTTTCCTTTACGTTGTTTAAAGATGCGCTGCAATTAAGTAGGCACCTGGTATTTAAATCAACCATAGCCAATGAGAAAGTATTTAAACAATTTTAAGTGGAAAAATAATTTTTATTGGAAAGCAATGATAATGAAAGTAGGACTATTTTCAATCCATTCACCTTTCTAGAATGCGGACTCTCGAACCTGAATGTCTCAGCTATTTATTAACCGCTCTGTGCCACACTTGAGTCACTGTGAGAATTAAATGCCACATAGTAAATGTTAAATTTATCACCAGCATTGTCATTTAGATGTCAGTTTGGCTAGAAGCTTTGCCAGCGTGAACAAATAAGAGAGAATAGCCTCACGGTTACAGGAATAAAAAGAAAAACTCTGTGCTGAAGTCCTAGGAAAGGAAGGACTGGGCTTGCGAATACAACCTGTGGTCATTTAACCATGTGATTCATTGTGATGGTGAGAATTGCATGCCTTAAATAAGTTAGACCACCTGAAGCTTGAAACACTTTCTTAACTGAAGTCTTGCTATTTAATCCATATTTTCTGAATTTGGTAGACGTGGAAAGAAAATTAACAGTTTTAAACATTCTCCTTTAATCATACGTGAATTTAGAATTACAGTAGTAAAATTGCCTGAATTAGCATTCGTAGAGCCGGAAATAATCTTCAAATAATTAGGTTCTTTTTCAGATAATATTTTTACTATTGATAAGATATTATTGGTTAAAATATCTTTTAAAAATTTATAGTTAGAGGGGTGCCTGCCTGGCTTAGTGGAGCATGCAGCTCTTGATCTCTGGGTTGTAAATTCGAGCCCAACCTTGGGGGGTTGAGATTACTTAAAAATAAAATCTTAAAAATAACAAAAAAACCTATGGTTAGTTTAATAAATTCTAGCGATCATTAATTTGACGTTTACCAAAATAAGTACAATACCTGATAGTCACTCTAAGTTGATCTTAGTTTGAATTGAGAAGTATGACCAGTAAGATACAGATTCTAAATATATACTTAATGAGATAAAACTTCAATTTGGAAAGCAGAAATGTTGAATTCACTAAAGTACATTTTTCATTTGAGACCTTCCTTTAGTTAAGGAAATTATAAGTGTTCCAGAGCAACTGAACACCCACTATGATGGCTTTGGTGTTTTTTTCAGTAGTGACTTGTGTCTTACTTGGTGTTCCCTCCATGCAGTACTTAGGGTAGTACTTTTGAGTGTTTTTCTTAGAACATTAACTTCAAGCTTTTTGTTCTTAATGATTTCCTACATGATTCATTTATGTGGTCTTCATGAAGACACATTGTTATCTGGAAAATCACAGCTTGGAAGATATGTGTCTCTATTATAGGTTTCTTTTTTTCTGCATGTAATGGCATGGTATGGTATGATCTGAAGACTGCATGGGCTTCAGGGTTCTATTTGTTTTGGAATTTTATTTCCAAATTAGTTTTGAATCTGAACTCTAATGCTATCTGTGATTTTAGGCAAGTTACCTGACAGCTTTGGTTTTCTTATCTCTAAAGCTCCAACTCAGTGAATGTGAGGATTAAGCGAAATAATCTGTATAGCTCTCAGAGAGCAAAGAGGTAAAAAGAGTATCTATTTACAGGGTAAGAAATGGATAGACCCAAGATTATAGGGAAGTTTATAGAGAGGGCAAACCTTAGATTAAGGAGACATTGTGAATACTAGCCTTAAATTTTTTTCAGTGAAAAGTTAATATAAGTTATTGTTTATATATATTTGCATACATAAAAAATTTTAATGTTGACAACACATTATAACTTTCCAAACCCATCTTTAAAAAGAAATAGTTCTAGCAAATATTTGTGAACTAGGAGTCTTGATTTAATTTTTGACACCACTGATTCATAGTAATTTTGTATATATCATAAAAGGAACCTTGTGTCATTTACCTACCTGAAAAGATGAAAGATATTTTATTTTCTAAAGTACTTTTGAGCAACATTTTTTTTAATGTTAACAAGTTATAAGATCTGGCACTGATATTGAAGAAATTTCAAGATCCTTTAAATCATAGAACACTTACAAGGGACCTAGAATTAGGAGAATCTCTAAGACTAAACTGAAAGTGACTTCATCTTTCAGGTATCCTGTTTGGGGATTTATTCTCAGGTAATTGGTTTTAACAGATACATTTTACCACACAAAAGTTTGTAGAAGAAACTCAACAAAATAACCAGATATTAAGAGAGAATTACCTCTAAAGTTTTGAACAAATAAAATTTGATGTTGAGCAAAAGCAAAACAGCAGTAGCCCGAGTATGGTCCACAGAGATGCGTGACTACAGCCTGAATAGTCTTCCTTTCTGCCATGCATTCAGTATGTATAAACAATAAAAAGCCATTTTCCCCTATAAAACATGAAACTTCCAATTTAACAGTTTCTTCCTAATCTTTGGTTTTGATATAAGGTAAAATCCACCTATTTAATGTGATGTGAAATATTCTAGAAAGCAATTTGACAGTAAAATGTAATGCTTTAGTGTGTGTTCTGAACTCCAATCATTAACTGTCTACACATGTAATACTTTCTTCTTTCTTTCTGTTTTCTTTCTGTGATCCCAATACTATTTGCTTAAGAACTAACCTTGTCACACCAATTCCAGGATTTTTTACATGGTGTAATTTAGGGAGGGCGATCTTTATTCTTAAGCTACTATGGTTCCAAAAAATACTCTGTTAGTAAATATTTCATCAGGTAAATGCAATTTACCGGGGAGATCTATGTGTCAGTAGTAGTTACAGAATGTGAGTTGAAACAAAACCATAGTCCAAACACCAAATTTTAGATAAGGAAACTGATACAGAGAGGTTAAGTCACCTACTCCTGGACACATGCAGTTATCTGTAAAGTCTGTCCTAATCTTTAGCTTTCTTCAACTGAGTCAGTTGATGGTTCTACTGTACCGGGATGATAATGGCTATTTTGTAATAAAACCTGCGTAAGTAGTTTTCTTTATGTGTAAGAAAAGAAAATATACATTGAATACCTTCTCATTACAGAAAAAATGCTGCTGTGAAGACATAATTACAGCTCTCACACAAATGAAGCCACAACTATCATGATTTAGTGCCCCCCCTCCAAAGGAAGAACTTAAGTGGACAAGAGAGGGCATTTCTGGGAATAGTAGAATGCTTGAGGCCTGAATTTAAACGTGAGCTACTACCTGAAGGTAATACTTTTAATTCTAACTAATTGAAAGTAACAGCTCTATAAAAGTTAACTATTATCTATTATATATTAGTGAAAAATCAGATTACACTTTGTATATAAGTACTTCGTTCTGTTTGTGTTTCCAGTTGGAAGAAAGCATTTTATACCTAGGTACTTAATATCTTCATTCTTAAAAATTTAACTTTGACATGGTTGAAAGTTAGGAATAATAATTTCTAGCATGTACTGACATTAGATGGGAAAATTGGGTGTTTTAAGTCACCCTGCATTTGTCAGATTGAAAAGCATAATGTATATTGATGGGGGAATTAAGGAAGGAAGGAGTAATACTTTTTGCTTCATTCAAAAAGATTTTTTCCTTTGAAAAGGGTGTCTGTAACATAGGAATGTACTTTCAACTTTCAGTTCAACGATGGGCTAGCCAATAGATATGGAAACCCATTTTTCCATGTAAAAACTACTTTAAGTAGTATTTTCCCAGTGTAACCATAAAAAACTTCTTTAACCTGTAGTATAGATGCACATACTGAAAAGAAAACTTTGAGTTTTGAGTTCCCAAAAGACAGCAGAAAAATAAATTATCTTTGAGTGGCAAAATCCCAGTCTGAACAAAGTCCTAAAGTAGGTGGTTTATGTTGGTGGTGTTCTATTAACAACATCCTCACCACCTTTGCTGGTGCAATTCCTCGGGGGCATCCATCCTATCCTCTTCATTGCAGCATAGCTCAGACCTCACTGAAGCCCTTTCAGATCTTCTGAGCTTCAAGTGTACTTGCTTTCTCACCTCCAAATTAAACTTTCCAGGGTAGCTATTCTGAACTCTTCTTAAATGAAGAAAGCTATATAAATTTAATATGTAAATTTACACAAATTTGTTAATGACTGATACTCTGTCCAGAGTTTTTTCTTTTTTAAGAGAAAATGCTTATTAACTCCAATGAAAATTTCAGCTAGGGTAAGAGAAAGTAAATAAAATGAAAAAAGATTTAAGCCAGTAGGAGTAATTTGTAAAGGGATTAGGGCAGCTATTAGGAAACTGGGAGTAAGTTTTTAGAATTCTTTCCCCTGAGCTCTTTGTACTTTTCACTTCTCCTTCCCAAGCTCCACTTTTGAATCTGTTTGCAGAACGTTTTCTCAATGACTGCAGTGCCTACAAGATTAGAACTCTAGCTTTTTCAAGGGATCAGAGATGTTTAGATTGTTTGCAGGAGGGTTTTGGTGCTTTAAGGACTGCCTCTAATTGAATTTCAACCAGGAAAAGTGGAGAACAAAAATGAACAAAGAATTTCTTTTAGCATTTATAATTTGTTAACTTATAAAAAAAAAATTTAAGGCAATGACTAATGAAGGAAGGAGGAAGTTTTTTTCTGTTACTTTGAAAGAGTTCCTATTACTGTTACTTTGAAAGAGTTCCTAAAGAGTAGGCTTTGGGATAAGTACATGTACCTTGCTCAGCCACATAGTATATTTATAATCTTGGGAAAGTTACTTAATTGCCTGAGTCTTACTTCCTTACATGTAAATTGGAACAAGTAACTGAATCACAGGGTTGTTAAAAGGATTTTATAAAATGACACATATAAAACACTTTTAGGGGTGCCTGGGTGGCTCAGTTGGTTAAACCTCCAGCTCTTGATTTCGGCTTACATCATGATCTCAGGGGCATGAGATCCAGCCTTGTGCTGTGTTCCACATTCAGCAGGGAGTCAGCTTCTCTCCCTCTCCCTCTGCCCTAAGCCCTGCTTGCACTTTCTCTCTCAAATAAACAAATAAATCTTTAAAAAAAAAAAAAAAAAACTTTTAGCATAGTGCTTTACTGTAGTGCTCAATAATATTTGATAACCTTATAACCTTGAACAGTGAGCCTCAATTTCCTTTTCTGTAAAATGGTGGTAATAGGTTCTACATCACAGAATATAGAGTGATTATTAATAATTATAGCTAGTAATTAGTATAAACATTCAATAAACATTAAATTATATAGCTATGACAAATTCATAATCTTCATCTATTTTGTCATAATAGTATTTATATTTAAAACTCAAAGAACTCTCAAAAATATTTCTTTTTCTCTTTAGGGATTTATTTATTTATTTTAGAGAGAGAGAGGGAGTGAGGGGGGCAAGGAGGAGCAGAGGGAGAGAGTCTTAAGTAGACCCTGCACTGAGCGCAGAGCCAGATGTGGGACTTGTTCTCACAACCCTGAGAACACAACGTGAGCCAAAACCAAGAATCGGAGGCTTAACCAACTGCCCTACCCAGGCGCACCTCAGAAATATTTCTTAATCTTGATGTCATCGTGTTTAGATGAATCATCATGTTTAGATGAATATTTTGTTAATTTACTTTAAAAAATTGAGTTGTATTCTTGACAGCAATTATTTCAGTTTTTTTTTTTTTTAAGATTTTATTTATTTATTCAACAGAGATAGAGACAGCCAGCGAGAGAGGGAACACAAGCAGGGGGAGTGGGAGAGGAAGAAGCAGGCTCATAGCGGAGGAGCCTGATGTGGGGCTCGATCCCATAACGCCGGGATCACGCCCTGAGCTGAAGGCAGACGCTTAACCGCTGTGCCACCCAGGCGCCCCAATTATTTCAGTTTTAATACATCCCTCAACAGTACTTTATTTTCAGTTGAATCTAACTTTGTGAGACTTTTCTTTTTGAATAGTGTTATTTTTCTACTCTGGACATTAGAAGATATACAGAAAAATCAATAGATTTACAGAAATATCAAGCAGGGGCACTTAGGTGGTGCAGTCAGTTAAGGGCCGACCCTTGGTTTCAGCTTGGGTCATGGTTTCGGGGTGGTGGAATTGAGCTCTGCCTCTGGCTCCACACTAAGCACAGAGTCTGCTTGAGATTCTCTCTTCTTGTCCCTTTTCTCTTAATTGCCTTGGCATCTTTATTGAAAAGCAATTGACTAGGGGTGCCTAATCTCTGCTTGAGATTCTCTCTCTCCCTCTGTCCCTCCCCCTGCTCACTCTCTCTCTCTCTCTCTCTCAAGTAAATAAATCTTGAAAGAAGAAGAAAAGCAATTGACTAAATATGTGAGGGTCTGTTTCTGGATTCTCTATTCTGTTCCACTGATGTATTTGTCTGTGTTTACACTAATACCATATTATCTTGATTATTTTAGCTTCATGTCAAGTCTCAAAATCAGGTAGTGTAAGAATTCCAATTTTGTTGTTCTTTTCCAAAGTTGTTTTGGCTATTTTAACCTTCGAACTTTTTTTTTAAGAGAGGGAGAGATGGGTGGAGGGGCAGAGGGAGAGGGAGAGAGAGAATCCCAAGTGGGATTCTTCACAGTTTTGTTTTGACCTTACTCCAATTTTGAGACTTAAAACATTATTCCTTTCAGATAATGCAGAATCCAGTATTCACTATAATATATTAGGCCAGGGTTTCTGAACCTCAGCACCACTCAAAACTTTGTGGGGGCTGCCATGAACATTCCAAAATATTTAGCAGTACCCCTTGCTTCTCCCCATTAGATTCTAGTTGCACTCACTTCTTAGTTTTGACAACCAAAAATATATACAGACATTGCCAGGTATCCCCAGGGGGCAGTGTGTGTGTGTGTGTGTGTGTGTGTGTGTGTGTGTGTCTGTAAAGACAAATTCACCACCAGAGCTAATCCCTGTACTAGGCCTAAGTGGCTCAAACTTTTTGGAATGTATATTTCTTTACTTTCAAAGTTTGTCAACCCAGTATATATGATGTGTATTATGTTAAGAGCTATGTGTATATAATCTCTGTATATACCAAAACATCTGTTCTAAAATTATCTAATGCTACAATAGTGCATGCCCAACTCATAAAATTAAGAACCTTTATTTGCATTAAATCTTTCGAAAATGAGAATTTCAGAAGTATTTGAAAGGGTGAAAAGCACCTGTCCCATAACAACAATCTTAATTAGTACATGAGTGTAATTAAGGATAGGGTGCGGGAACTACATAATGGTAATTTCTGTTTTGCTTTGAATGTATTCTGGTGCCTTGGCAAGTCATTTAACAAAAATGTTTATTTTCTAAATCTATAGAATGGAAATGATTTAACCTGAATTGTATGGGGTAACACGGTAGGGGAAATATGATATTTATTTAAGACAAACATTCCATTAAAATATTAAGTGTTTTAATCATATACTTAAATTTTTTTCAGCTATTAAATAATAGAAGAAAATGGAATTGAATATACCAGCATGGAACAATCTAATGATTCACTAAGAGTCAACCATAATGATTCCGAAGAATCAAAAACAGATTCTCAGGTATATGAGGTAGGAATTCAGCTGGGAACTTTTTTCCATTCCATTTAACGACTTTTTTTTTTTTAAAAGATTTTATTTATTTATTTGAGAAAGAAAGAGCATAAGCAGGGGGAGTGGCAGGCAGAGGGAGAGGTTCCCTGTTGAGCAGGGAACCCGATGTGGGACTTAATCCTAGGACCCTGGGAGCATAATCTGGACGCTTAACTGACTGAGCCACCTAGGTGCCCCCATTTAATAACTTTTTAACGTATAAAAAATAGTATTATATTTAATATATCCAAGACTGTTTAAATTTATCCATAATTCTATCATATATTTAATGTTATAATATAGAGCTTTACTTAAAAGCTCTATGTTATAAAACTTCTATATTCATAAAAATCTATATATAAAGAAAAATCTGTATTTTGAATTACATATCATGATTTCAGGTTGTGTTCCCATGGACAACTTTATTTCAATAAAATTGAAATAATATATAAAAATCAACAATTTAACTTAAGAACTGCTTTATGTCTCTATCAGTCTGTGTGAACTGACAACTCTTGTTAAAATGAAGTGAATAATTAACTGAAAATAGAATCTTTCCATTTTTATTATAGTATACTATTTATTTTATTTTAAATTCCAGTATAGTTAACATATTATGTTAGTTTCAGGTGTATAATATATTGATTCAGCAGTTTCATACATCACCCAGTGCTCATCACAAGTGCACTCCTGGGGTGCCTTAGTGACTCAGTCTAAGGTTAGGCATCTGACTATTGATCTCAGCTCAGGTCTTGATCTCAGTTTTTAGTTTGGGCCCTGCCCTGTGCATGGAACCCGCTTTAAAAAATTGTAAAAACAAAACAAAAAACAACAAAAACCAAAAACAAGTGCATTCCTTAATCCCCATCTCCTATTTAACCCATCCACCCATGCCCTGCACGCCCCCCCCCCCCACTCTTGTAACCATCAGTATGTTCTCTATTACTAAGAGTCTGTTTCTTGGTTTCTTTCTTTCTCTTTTTCCCTTTGCTCATTTGTTTTGTTTCTTAAATTCCACATATGAGTGAAATCATATGGTATCTCTCTTTCTCTGACTGACTTACTTCACTTAGCATTATACTTTTTAGCTCCATCCATGTTGTTGCAAATGGCTGAATAATATTCCATTGTGTCTTATACCACATCTTCTTTATCCATTCATTAATTAATGGATACTTGGGCTGTTTCCATAATTTCCCTGTTGTAAATAATACTGCTATAAACATAGGGGTTCATGTATCCCTTTGAATTAGTGTTTTTGTATTTTTGGGTAAATACCCAGTAGTGTGATTACTGGATCATAGGGTAGTTCTATTTTTAATTTTTTGAGGAACCTCTGTACTGTTTCCCACAGTGGCTGATAAGCATTCTATTTTTTTTTAAATTGTAACACTGTGGGCACTGGGCTGGTTCAGTTGGTAGAGCGTGCTACCCTGATCTTGGGGTTGTGAGTTCGAGCCCCATGTGGGGTGTAGAGAATACTTAAAAATAAAATCTTTTGAGGGGGTAAAGATGGCAGAGGAGTAGGGGACCCCATTTCAGCCAGTCCCCTGAATTTAACTGGATAGCTACCAAACCATTCTGAACACCCACAAAATCAGCCTGAGATGTAAGAATGTATATCTGGATATCTACAAGCAGAAAAATGCCACCTGTCACGAGGTAGGAAGGGCAGAGTTGTGAATCTGTGGGCAGATATCAGAAGATAAGCAGAAGGGGGAGGGAGCTGCCATAAGCTGGCACCTGGAAAGTGATATAACACTGGAGCGCAAAAGTGTCCTGTGCTGGATTAGGCAAAAACTCGCAGAGCGGTAGCAGCTGGGAAAGTGCTTTAGAGCAGCACTCAGGCAGGATCCAGGAGCTGTGGGTGCACATGCATGAACCGGGACTGCTCGTGGTTTTAGAAGCACAAAGGGCAGAGACAAGCCCTGGGGCCCCAGGGTCCACCACTGAGAAAGTCGCTGTGGGAGCGCACTGCTGGAGAGAGGCTGTGGTTTTCAGCGGCACATACAGAAACAGAGACTGTGTGTTCTGGAGGGTTCAGAGAAGAGCAGACTGAGATTTCTCTGCTCTGGGACAGAGGTCTGGGTGTGGCCATTTTTGCTCTGACCCTCAGAAGAGGCACAGAAAGCTGCCAGAGAACAAAGGCTCAAAAAACCGGTTTCCATGGAGTGCAGCCCCCCTGATGGGGCAGGACATCTCTGCCCAATCAGGGTTGCCCGAAAAACAGTGCGGCAGGCCCTTCCCCAAGAAGACAGACTGGAAGAACAAGGGGACGTAATCCTGGGGCCCCCATAAAACTGTAAAACCCCAACATCAGGGTAAAATAGTATATTAAGCTCCAGGCGTTGCCTCACAGCTTGTGTACTTTTCAGATATAGCTCTCCTTTTCTTTTTATTCTTTCTCTCGTGCTTTTTCTCTGTTTTTTCTTTTAACTTTTTCCTCATTTCAACCAAATGTTTAATATATCAACTTAAAATTCATAGTAGCTTTTTAACTTATACTTTTTTACTTGTACTTTGTACTTTTTCACACCTATATTTTTTTATATAGATATATGCTTTAGTGTAGTCCTTTTTTCCCTGTAATTTTGGGAAGTAGTGCCCTCTAGAAAACAACAAAATACACCCAGGTAGAACTGAAACACCCTACTTTGTCCACACTGAGGGGTTATACCCACCTTCCCCTCACACCTGCCTTTTTAAAATTTTAATTTTTAAACATTTTTTAATTCTATAAATTTTATTCTTGGGTTTCATTTTGGCTTTGTTTTTTTGGTGGTGGCTTCTGACTGATCCAGATTTTCCTAGGGTGCATCTTGCTTGGGTCGTGGTTGAATTTTGGACTCTGTACATTCCCTCAACCATCCCTCAACAGAATGACTATGAGGAGGAACTCCCAAGAAAGAAAAGAACCAGAGACAATGGCCTCTGCCACAGACCTAATGGATATGGATATAAGCAAGACGTCAGAGATAGACTTCAGGGTAGCAATTATGAAGTCAATAGCTAGGCTTGAGAAAACCATTAGCAACAATATGGAATCTCGAAGGGCAGAAATGAGATCTAATCAGGCCGAACTTAAAAATGCTGTGAATGAGATGCAGTCTAAACTAGATACTCTAACGGCCAAGATAAATGAGGCAGAAGAACAAATTAGTGATCTAGAAGATAAACTGATGGGAATCAAAGAGGAGTGGGATAAACAACTAGAAGCCCATGAGAACAGACTTAGAGAAATCAGTGATGCCATGAAACGTCCATTGTTAGGATTATTGGGATCCCTGAGAGAGTGGAGAGACAGAGGACTAGAAGATGTATTTAAGCAAATCATAGCTGAGAACATCCCTAATCCGGGAAGGAAACAAGCATACGTGTCCAAGAGGCAGAGAGGACCTCTCCCAAGATCAATAAAAGTAGACCAACACCCCGGCATATAATATTAAAACTTGCTCATCTTAGAGCCAAGGAAGCTATCCTGAGAGCAGCTAGGGTGAAGAGCTTTCTTATGTACAGAGGGAGGAACATCAGAATAGCGTCAGACCTGTCTACAGAGACGTGGCAAGCCAGAAAGGGCTGGCAAGACATATTCAGGGCACTAAATGAGAAAAACATGCAGCCAAGAATACTTTATCCAGCAAGGCTGTCATTCAGAACAGACGGAGAGACAAAGAGCTTCCAGGACTTGCAGAAACTGAAAGAATATGTGACCACCAAGCCAGCCCTATAAGAAATATTAAGCAGATTCTATAAAAGAAGAAAGAACCCAAGAGTAATAGAGACCAGAAATTTACGGAGACAATCTATAGAAACAGGGACTTTACAGACAATATTATGGCACTACATTCCTATCTTTCAGTAGTTACTCTCAACGTGAATGGCCTAAATGCTCCCATGAAATAACACTGGGTTCCAGATTGGATACAAAGACAGGACCCATCCATATGCTGTCTAAAAGAGACTAATTTTGAACCTAAAGACACCTCCAGATTGAAAGTGAAGGATGGAGAACCATTTATCATGCCAACAGACCTCAAAAGAAAGCTGGAGTAGCAATTCTCATATCAGACAAATTTTAAACCAAAGACTATAGTAAGAGATGTAGAGGGACACTATATCATACTTAAAGGGTCTATCCCATAAGAAAATCTAACAATTTTAAATACCTATGCCCCCAACAGGGCAGCAGCCAACTACATAAGCCAACTGTTAACTAAAATAAAAAATCATATTGATAATAATACATTAATAGTAGGAGACCTTAATACTCCACTCTCTGCAATGGACAGATCATCTAAACAGAAAATCAATAAACAAGAGCTTTGAATGACACATTGGACCAGATGGACTTTGTAGAAATATACAGAACATTCCACCCTAAAACAACAAAATACTCATTTATCTCGAACACACATGAAACTGTCTCCAGAATAGACCACATACTGGGTCACAAATCAGGTCTCAACCGATACCAAAAGATTGAGATTATTCCCTGCATGTTATCAGACCTCACTGCTTTGAAACTGGAACTCAATCACAAGAAAAAATTTGGAAGGAATTCAAACACTTGAAAGTTAAAGAGCATCCTGCTAAAGAATGATTGGGTCAACCAGGAAATTAAAGAATTTAAACAATTCGTGGAAACTAATGAGAATGAAAATACATTGGTCTAAAACCTATGGGATACTGCAAAGGCGGTCCTAAGGGGGAAATACATAGCCATCCAAGCCTCTCTCAAAAAAGTAGAAAAATCCCAATTGCACAAGCTAACCTTACACCTTAAGGAACTGGAGAAAGAACAGCTAAAACCTAAACTAAGCAGGAGAAGAGAAATAATAAAGATTAGAGAAGAGATCAATGAAATAGAAACCAGAAAAGTAGTAGAACAGATCAACAAAAGTAGACACTGGTTCTTTGAAAGAATTACTAAGATCAATAAACCTCTGGCCAGACTTATCCAAAAGAAAAGAGAAAGGACCCAAATTAATGAAATCATGAATGAAAAGGAAGAGATCACGACCAGCACCAAGGAAATAGAAACAATTATTAGAAATTATTACCAGCAACTATATGCCAACAAATTAAGCAATGTGGAAGAATTGGATGCCTTCCTGGAAAGTTATAAACTACCAAGACTGAAACAGGAAGAAATAGGCAATCTATATGGACCAATAACCAGTAACAAAATTGAAGCAGTAATCAAAAACCTCCCAAAAAATAAAAGTCCAGGACCAGATGGCCTCCCAGTGGAATTCTACCAAACATTTAAAGAAGAAATAATACCTATTCTACTGAAGCCGTTTCAAAAAATAGAAACAGGAGGAAAACTTCCAAACTCATTCTATGAGGCCAGAATTACCGTGATCCCAAAACCAAACAAACACCCCACCAAAAAGGACAATTACAGACCAGTATCCCTGATGAATATGGATGCCAAAATACTCAAGAAGATCCTTGCCAATAGGAACCAAGAGTACATTAAAAGGAATTCACCAGGACCAAGTGGGATTTATTCCTGGGCTGCAACAGTGGTTCAACATTCACAAATCAAGCAACGTGATAGAGCACATTCATAAAAGATAAGAACCATATGACCCTCTCAGTTGATGCAGAAAAAGCTTTTAACAAAATACAGCATCCTTTCCTGATTAAAACTCTTCAAAATATAGGGATAGAGGAAACATATCTCAGTACTATAAAAGTGATCTATGAAAAGCCCACAGCAAATATCATTCTAAATGGGAAAAACTGAGAGCTTTTCCCTTAAGGTCAGGAACATGACAGGGATGCCCATTCTTACCACTTTTGTTTAACATAGTTCTAGAAGTCCTAGCCTCAGCAATCAGGCAACAAAAAGAAATAAAAGGCATTCAGATTGGCAAAGTAGAAGTCAAACTTACTCTCTTCACGGATGACGTGGTACTTTATGTGGAAAACGCAAAGGACTCCACCCCCAAATTACTAGAACTCATACAACAATTCAGCAACATGGCAGGATACAAAATCAATGCACAGAAATCAGTTGCATTTCTATACACTAACAATGTGACTGAAGAAAGAGAAATTAAGGAATTTATTCCATTTACAGTAGCACCAAAAGCCATAAGATACCTAGGAATAAACCTAACCAAAGAGGTAAAGGATCTATACTCTAGAAATTACAGAACATTTACAAAAGAAATTGAGGAAGACAAAGAGATGGAAAAACATTCCATGCTCATGGGTTGGAAGAATAAACATTGTGAAAATGTCTATGCTGCTCAGAGCAATCTACACTTTAAATGCAGTCCCTATCAAAATACCATCAACATTTTTCACAGAGCTGGAACAAACAATCCTAAAATTTGTATGGAACCAGAAAAGACCCCAAATCACCAGGGGATTATTGAAAAAGAAAACCAAAACTGGGGGCATCACAATGTCTGACTTCAAGCTATATTACAAAGCTGTGATCATCAAGACAGCATGGTATTGGCACAAAAACAGACACACAGTAGGGTGGAACAGAATAGAGACCCCAGAAATGGACCCTCAACTCTATGGTCAGCTAATCTTCGACAAATCAGGAAAGAATATCCAATGGAAAAAAAGATAGTCTCTTCAATAAATGGTGCTGGTAAAATTGGACAGCCACATGCAGAAGAATAAAACTGGACCATTCTCTAACACCATACACAAAGATAAACTCAAAGTGGATGAAAGACCTCAGTGTGAGACAGGAATCCATTAAAATCCTAGAGGAGAACATAGGTAGTAACCTATTCGACATTGGCCACAGCAACTTCTTTCAGGACACATCTCCAAAGGCAAGGGAAACAAAAGCAAAATTGAACTTTTGGGACTTCATTAAGATAAAAAGCTTCTGCACAGCAAAGGAAACAGTCAACAAAACTAAGAGGCAACCCACTGAATGGGAGAAGATATTTGCAAGTGACATTGCAGATAAAGGGCTGGAATCCAAGAAATTCTCAAACTCAACACCCAAGAAACAATCCAGTCAAAAAATGGTCAGAAAACATGAACAGACACTTCTCCAAAGAAGACATGCAAATGGCTAACAGACACATGAAAAAATGTTCAACATCACTAGCCATCAGGGAAATACAAGTGAAAACCACAATGAGATACCACCTTACAGTTAGAATGGCAAAAATTAACAAAACAGGAAACAACAAATGTTGGCAAGGATGTGGAGAAGGGGGAACCCTCCTACACTGTTGGTGGTAATGAAAGCTGGTGCAGCACTCTGGAAAACAGTATGGAGCTTCCTGAAGATGTTAAAAATAGAGTGACCCTACGACCCAGCAATTGCATTGCTAGGTATTTACCCCAAAGATACAGATGTCATGAAAAGAAGGTGCACATGCACCCCAATGTTCATAGTAGCAATGTCCACAATAGCCAAACTGTGGAAGGAGCTGAGATGCCCTTCGACAGATGAATGGATAAAGAAGATGTGGTACATATATACAATGCAATATTACTCAGCCTTCAGAGAGGATGAATACCCATCTTTTGCATTGACATGGCTGGAACTGGAGGGGATTATGCTAAGTGAAGTAAGTCAAGCGGAGAAAGACAATTATCATATGGTTTCACTCATATGTGGATCATAAGGAATAGCACGGAGGACCATAGGGGAAGGGAGGAAAAACTGAAGGGGGAGAAATCAGAGAGGGAGACAAACCATGAGAGACTGTGGACTTCAGGAAACAACCTCAGGGTTTCAGAAGGAAGGGAGGTGGGGGGTAAGGGGTAGCCAGGTGATGGGTATTAAGGAGGGCATGTGTTTTGATGAACACTGGGTGTTACATGCAACTAATGAATCATTAAACACTACATCCAAAACTAATCATGTACTATACAGTAGCTAACTGAACATAATAAAAATTTTTAAAAATTAAAAAATGAAATCTTAAAAAAATTTTAATTTTAAAAATACAAATTGTGACATTATATTTTACAAACACCCAAGTGCTTTTTTTTTTTCTTTTCAAAAGCATCTAACCTGTATGGACTCCAGGGATCCTTCCTTCGGACAGAATGGTTCTCCTAGAGTTTTACCCATCACCTCTCATGAAGCAGATAAGTCACTCACATCACAGAATATACCAGGGGCCCTGACTCAGACACAGACTCTTTCTGCAGAACAGTTCCACCTAGTGGACCAAAATGAGCAACCTATTCAGTATGAACTCCAGTCACTGGGGGATTCTAATGCACAAATGGTGAGTGTCTTTTATAAATAACCAGTTTTATGCTATTTAGCAAAATGTATCAACCTTACGAGATGACCTTAATTTCTTGAAACTTTTGACGTGCATTGCTCTGAAAATACTGTTTCCTGATGTTCGTTTTTAAGTTATGTGAAGATTTTAAAGGATTTCCTTTTAGGACTACTAATAGAATGTTAAACCACTACTTCCCAGTTACTATGTCTAGGTACACTCACTTTGAGATCAGTTGGAAATCTATCATAGTCTGTAACTAGTGCCAGAGTTTACATGTAACTTATATTTATTTTTGTGTATACTGAACTCAGGGTTCATTTGACTGAACTCAAGGTTATTGCTTTATCCACCTCTCATTTGCTAATTTGCATGCCATAGGTTGGTATGCTTTCTTGAATCAAAAGAAAGCAATGGAAGTACCAGTGGTATACTGGCAGTTAGACATACCTTTGCTGATGGGTAGATATATATGTGTCATGTAAATAACAATGCATATAAAGGTGAAAAGGCTGCTTTAAACTGCTGGCCGAAGTATTCATGGCCAAGTATATAGTTTGAGTAGAAGAAATGAAAGATGGTTTTGATTGAAATTAAAGAGAATTACTGAGAAAAACTTCTAAGCTTCTCTCTGATTAATAAGAATATCCTTACGTTAATAATATGAAGAATAATGTATCTCTTGTTTACCTGTTTTCCATATTTTCTACAATGGCTATTTATTAATTACATAACAAAAATTATTTTAAAAATTATAATTTCAGTTATAAATTATACCACAAGTGAGCAGCCATTTTACCTAAAATTAATCCCTCTTTTGTTTCTGGTCTAGAGCATTCTAGAGTTAATCTATGTCCTATTGTATGAAGGATTATCATTTTACACATATATATATATGTATATATAAAATGTATATACACATGCTAGTTTTCTTTAAAAGCACATTAAAGCCATTTATTTGTTTGAGTCTAAAAAATGTTAGGGTTTCCATTCTCTTTGTAATTGTATTAATCTTTATTCACAAAGTGGTCATAAAGGTGATTTTACATTGTCTGGGATAGGAGGCGATACAGAGGGTTATCTGAAGCTATGAAATAGAAAACCTGTGGCATGTAGCATAGAATAAATGTGAGAAACTTAGAATATAAGAAAGTTTTTTCTTCAAAGAACCAACATTCAGAAAGTGGTGATGTTTTGGGAAACTTAGTGGAACTTCTCAGGGGTTTTGTTTGTTTTAATAGACTTTATTTTTTAGAGCAGTTTTAGGTTCAAAGCAAAACTGAATGGAAGGTACAGAGATTTCCCATAAAGCCCCTACCCCTATATATGCATGGTCTTCCCCATTTTCAACATCTTCCACCAAATGGATCTTCTTTTAAAGAAATTTTTTTAAATATTATTTTTTAATGTAGAAGTTACCAAGAAAGTAGTAAAGATTCTGTAGTGAGTGAATCTGCAACAGTTGAAGAGGTTTTAAAGCAAAGCAGGGATGGTATTTTGGATTTATTAGATATATTGTACAGTACACAAAGAGCCTAGTAAATATGACTACTTATTAGCCAAGGTTTTCTTTCTTTCTTTCTTTTTTCAAGGATTTCTGATCATGTTCATGGTCTGCCTCAAATAGAATGCATTGCAACAGATGACTTTTCAGAACTCTGTTTTCATAGCAAAGATAAAGATAATTAACTTTTTTTTAAAATAGGAAAAGTAATATTATTGTCACCATTATCAAATTACAGGAACTGAAAATAGTTTTTTAGGTACCAGGCGGAATTAGCTAAGGAAAGAGAAAATGGAGGAGACTCTTCTCCACTGTACACAGGAAACATATTTTCAAAGCTAAGAGGATATTCCACAGATCATTCTTAATTATGAAATTTTCATGTGATTGAATAAATTATAAATATTTGTGTTTTATTTGGATTTAGTAGTAACCACAGCACTCTTATTTTCTAAGAATGAATGGAATATTTTTCACAACTATTTGATCTTATTTAAGGAGAAAAGAATTTATTTATTTTTTTAATAATAATATTTTTTATTATATTATGTTAGTCACCATACAGTACATCCCTGGTTTTTGATGTAAAGTTCCATGATTCATTAGTTGTGTATAGCACCCAGTGCACCATGAAATATGTGCCCTCCTTACTACCCATCACCAGCCTATCCCATTCCCCCATCCCCCTCCCCTCTGAAGCTCTCAGTTTCCCAGAGTCCATAGTCTCTCATGCTTCATTCCCCCTTCTGAATACCCCCCTTTTCTTTATCCCTTTCTTCTCCTACCGATCTTCCTACTTCTTATGTTCCATAAATGAGTGAAACCATATGATAATTTATTTCACTTACCATTAAGGGAGAAAAGAGTTTAAAACCATGTTATTACTGTTGCCTTTTAAAGTCCAGTGGTATTTTTTGTATTGTTTTTGCCTTTTTTTAGATTAAGTAACATCATCAGATAATGGGAAGCAGTACAGAGTAGTTGTTTGAATTTGCGTTTGAATTTCAACTCACCACTGTATAACCATGTGTTATCTTGCATAGTTGTGTAATCTCTTATGACATTATCCTCAGGTGTAAAATGTATATACTTCATATACATGTGACAAGGATTAAATACAGTAATGCATGTAAAGTCTTGCCACTTAGTATGCACTCAACAAATGTAAAGCAATTATCATCATCAGAGTTTACAGTTGCTTTTTCATGATGAAGGGATAAAAGGTACGGCAAGATATTTTTATCTCAAGAAACTTGGTAAACATTGGGGGAGGAAAACAATTCCTACTCTTAATTTCTGGGAAATGTTTACAGTTATACTTTAAGGCATCTACTTTGTTGAAGTTTTTTTCAAATTTAATTTTTTTCCAAATTAAAATTTTTTCAAATGACCCTCTTCAAAGTAGGACTGCAGTCTCTGTTAGGCATCAGTAATGTTTTCATGTTTACATAGCAAAAAGGTAGCCTTGGAAGGCGGTTTGGAATGATTACAAATAATTACTTGAGGGAGAACTGAGGCTAGCTGACTTTGGGTAAAATGGTAACACTGTGTCAATAAGTAGTATGTTAGGTAATAAAATTTACAGCCTGTCTGAAAAGTCTGGAAATGCAGGATAAACTTATTTTCAAATAATGTATTTGTTTTATTTTTCAACTGATAGGCTTAAAGTGTTTTTCTTCAGCTTCAGACCTTTTAGTTGACAGTTCTCTAAATTTAAGGTAATGGATTCAGTTGTTAAACCAAAGAAAAAAAGGAAATAATAAACATGATTTTTCTTATATTTTCAGGCTTTTTGGGCATTCAGTGGTATTCCTTATGGACTAAGACAGGATATATATAAATTCAGAGACATAAAAATAAATTCTGTTTAATTAGACATCTAACAAGGTACTGTTTTTAAACTAATGAAAGTGACTTAAAATATGGAACAAATGATTACCACACAAATAGTTCAAACACATAGGGATATAATACAGTAAGTAGAAAAAAATAAATATATTAAGTCCAGTCAGAGCCTTGTTCACATTACTAAGTAATAAGACCTCATACATGTGTAATGATTAAGACCATAGATGGTTAGATCATAGGACATAGGGTCAAACTGCCTGTTTTGAATCCTAGTTTTACCACTTACCAGTTCTGAAACTTTGGAAAAAAATTTTTTATGTGCTTCAGTGTTTTCATCTAAAAATGAGGGAAATAGTAGTATCTACCATACAAATAGGCATGTCTTTAATCATTTATTTAAGTACTAATTCTGTTAAGTCATTGTTGACTTACGCATTTGATTTCTCTTTTAATGCTTCCAAGATGATTGTTGCCAACCCATCAGAAAACGGACAGGTGCTGCGTGTAATTCCATCTACACAGACAGGAATGGCACAAGTGATTATACCTCAGGGGCAGCTTGTGGACGTGAATAGTCCTCAGGGTGAGTAATCATGGGATATAGGGGATTTGAGAATGTGTTAAAGAACAAATGTATATTTCAGAAAATCACCTCATGAAAGTCAGTGCTAAAATTGATATCTTTGGGTAAGATTGTGAACTGAATAATTAGAAAAAGTTTCTTAGCCCGAATAAATTTCAAGTTCATTTTTCAACTCCTGTCTAGGTTAGCTGTCTATTTCATTTTGGAATTCTATGAAGCTGGTTGACTCTTGCTTCCTCCCAAATGACCAGTGAGCATAAAATAAATTCTTCTTAATTACAATAACAGTAATAATAACAGCAACAATAACAGGAATATAGTGCTAATAGCTACTGGAGAAATTTCTACATTCGTATTTTTATCAATATTATTGTTAGCCATGTGACTCATTACTCTTTTATTTAACTATTCTTGTCATCCTTTTTGCTCTTTTCCTCTTTTCTTTTTCCTTCAGATTCAGAAAGGGGAATCATGTTCCCCATTTTTTTATTCTTTCTTAACCTATTTGATAATATTCCTGTTAGTTCTCTTCTTTGGCTTCCCTTCCTTATCCATCTATTTCAGTCTCTTTTCTAACACCATAGCTACAGTGTTTCATCATTCATTCATAGCTAATAATTTAGAGTAGATATTTTTACCTTAGTGATATAATTCTTCGCCTTTGTTAATAGTTAAAACTTAAGGAAAAAAAGTTTGCAGACAAAATGATAAACATGGTATAGAAATGAAAAAGAGTCTGAAACTAATGATGTACTATATGTTGGCTAATTGAATTTAAATAAAAATATTTTTAAAAAGAAATGAAAAAGAGTTTTATATTTTCTTATATATTATGAAACTACTAACATAATAATTTTACCACTTTTATATCCTAGCTGTTCAATATAAGCTTCAAAAATTTAATTATAAAATTTCATTAAGCAGTATTATAATTTGAAACTAAACAAGTTTATTAGGGAAATTCTCAAAACACTGTAAGATATGCTTTAGAGCATATCTTGCCTTTCCTATTTCAAATGTATGAGTTCTAGTTAGTTACATTCTCGTGGTCTTATTCAAGATATTGATGTTGCTTTGTTCTTGTTACTGCTGTTAAGATGTCTCTGAAGAGAAACCCAGTGATAGAAATTTACCAACTGTAAGAGTGGATGTTCTAGCGGATAATACCAGTAGTTATACTCTTCATCCACAAGCATCTGTCACATTGCCCAAAAAGACAGTGGCCAGGTGAGTCAGTGGGAAAGAGGAGTTCATATTTTGAAATTATCATGGAAATCTTTTTTTTTAATTATCTTATCTAAAGTGGGCTGACTATAGAAAAGATCAGAAATTCAGGAAATAGAATAAACTATCATCAAATTACCAAATATCTTTAATTATTTTAATGGCATCTTGGCACTAGGAGACTATCCTGGAAGCTGTAATGTCTAAAAGTGCTACTTTTTCTCAGCGACACTTGCCTATTAATCTGTTTTAAAAAATATTTTTATTTATTTATTTGAGAGAGAGAGAGCACAAGCAGGGGGAACGGCAGAAGGAGAGGGAGAAGCAGGCTCCCCGCTGAGCAGGGAGCCCGATGCAAGGCTCCATCCCAGGACCCTGGGATCATGACCTGAGCTGATGGCAGATGCTTAATCGACTGAGCCACCCAGGCACCCCTTGCCTGTTACCTTTTGAAGCAATTTGGAAACATCTGACACTAATATGGTTTTTAGAATAAAGAAATATCCGTTCTAGTTCCTAAAATGTTTAATGGTTCCTCATCTTTTAATGATTTAATTCCTCTGTGGTAAAGTATTTAAGTGTTTTTTGCAAGCATGTTTCAGCTTTTATTTTTGCCTTAACACTGTTTATAGTAATTTAGGCAAATACAGACATAAGTTTTGTATTATTATATTCTTTTAACTGTTTAAGATAATATTTAAAAATTAGCACAATATTTATGACATTTAGTCTTAGAGCTTGACATAATATCATGTTAACTCTTTTTTTTTTTTTTTTAAGATTTTATTTATTTATTCGACAGAGATAGAGACAGCCAGCAGAGAGGGAACAGAAGCAGGGGGAGTGGGAGAGGAAGAAGCAGGCTCATAGCGGAAAAGCCTGATGTGGGGCTCGATCCCATAACGCCGGGATCACGCCCTGAGCCGAAGGCAGACGCTTAACCGCTGTGCCACCCAGGCGCCCCATATCATGTTAACTCTTAACAGGTCACTGGAAGATGTTTTATTGGCTCATTTTTTTGTTAAATGAAAAACAGTTATATAATGAGAAGACTACAAAATAAGCTTTGAAGGAGATATATAAAACACTTAAATTTGTTGAGACTGCAGGTATTTGGAAGAAGAAACTTAGGCCTTTGCTTTAGCAGTTAATAAAATAGTGATGTTTAAAGAAAATTATAATTAATACACCCACCACTTAATTATTATAATTAATTATAATTAATATACCCACTTAATTGTAATAAGTGTAATTGTAATAAGATTTGTAATTGTAATTGTAATACAATTAAGATTTTATTTATTTATTTTTTAAGTAAATGACATCCAGCTTGGGACTTGAGCTCATGACTCCAAGATCAAGAGTCGCATGCTCCACCAATTGAGCCAGCTAGGTGCCCCTATTAGTACAGTTTCTTATTGATGACCTCAATATATTGTCTGTAACACTGGTTAAGGAGATAAAACAGTTGAATGTCGTAAGTGTGTTTGTGTGTGTGCAACTTGTAATACATATTTATGTATATTCCTCCCTTGTCTCAGAATGCTTGAAGAACCCTTTCTGGCTCCTCTCCAGCCACTTTCTTCTAATACACCTATGTGGGCCTGCCGTCTTAGAAGCTGTGAGGTGAGTTAAAAATAATCCTTACCTAGATTCACTAAATTGATTATCACTGTAATGCATCCCAGTATGTCCACTTTTGAGTGCAGCTAATAGACTGTATCTGTAATACTTTGTTTATGTTTATGCTAACTCTGATCTCATTTATTCTTTTATTCCTTAGAGATTGTAAGCTCTGTTAAAGCAGTTTCATATAAATTCCTTCATGCTTCACTGTCATTTCTTCTTTTGCAGCTCTTTTCTATTTTCTTCCATGAAACTGCATTATCATGTTTTTCTACTTTTTATTTTTTGGCCATTACTTCTCTTTCTTTACTTGTACTTATTTCTTTTCATATTCTCAATGGAAATTCTTTAAGTTTTGTTGTTGACCTTGTCTTATTTCTCTACATTTTATCCCTTGAAGAGCTGATCAATTTTGTTAACTTTCCCCTCTCACTTTTATAAAAATGATTTCCAAATCCATATCACTGGTTCTTTAATTATTCCCTTGCTATATATCTTTTCTGTAAATAATCTAATGATTATTTTAGCTTTTACATATTTATCTCTTTAAGTTCTTTGGTATCTATTATCATTACTGTTATAAATTATTTGCTTAATTACTTGTTCATCATTACGTAGCATTTAGACTCTACACTTTTTGAGGGAAGGGACCATGCTCCTGTACATGTAAACCATACATGATAATGACTAATTATTAAAATGCCTCATTGTTTTAAACAAATTTTCAAAATGGAAAGGAAAAACATTACTTCAGTTTTAATATTTTGTGAAAAGTTCTAATAATAAAGTCTAATGGTAACGTTGTATTGCATTGAGTAGGACGTTTTTACTATAGTTTCTTTTCTAAGTCATATATATGTAAGTCTGTATGTATGGGTAGGTAGATAGATTTTTTTCCCCTCACACTTTTTGTTACAGTTTTTCACTGGTTTCCAGAAGTAACTATTATTGTTGTTTGATGAGGGTTTTTTTTTTTTAAAAGATTTATTTACTATTTTAGAGAAAGAGAGAGAGTGTGAACAGAGTGAGGGGCAGAGGGAGGGGGGAGAGAGAATCTCAAGAAGACTCCCTGCTGAGCACAGAGCCATAATGGGGCTCAGTCCCAGGACCCTGAGATCATGACCTGAGCTGAAATCAAGAATCAGATGCTCAACCTACTGAGCCACCCAGGTGTCCCTGATGAGGGTTTTTAAAATCGTTACTATAAACTTTACAGAATGCTATGGACATTAAAGCATTAGCAATTATGTAGTCAAATCACCTTGTTTTACAACGATGTGCATTGTGTGGCTTACCTACTATCATACATCTTGTAAGAAACTAGTTAAAACTGTCCAAAGGAATGAATATCTCCATCAGTGAAGGCTTCTTTCTTCTCTCCTAAGCTGTATCAGTAGTGAAAAACAATTTTGGTTAATGGCTGAAGAAGTGTTTTCTGCATTTTGCTTCCAAAATATTGTTTAATAGGGGCACCTGGGTGGCTCAGTCTGTTGAGTGTCTGACTTCGGCTCAGGTCATGATCTCAGGGTCCTGGGATGGAGCCCTGCATTGGGCTCTCTGCTCAGCAGGGAGTCTACTTGTCCCTATTCCTCTCCCTCTGCCCCTCCCCTCCACTCATGCTCTCTCTCTCAAATAAAGTCTTTAAAATATATATAGTTTAGTAGTCCTTTTTACTTTTTGACTTTTCATTTAATTATGTTTTTCCATAAGCATTTTTTAGGTTTGACCGAAATGCACTAATTGAATAAATTTCAAAACTGTGTTAAACTTTTATTTCCTGATAGAGGCCTGGTTGTACTAATTCTGAATTTTTCCTTTCATTGACATAAAAACTCTGTTCATTTTATTTGTTAAAAAATGTTAATCGCTGGTCTTTATGTTTCTACTTTTATTTGTAGTCGATATTTCAATGAAGAAATATCTGGGCTAGAAAAATATTTGTAAGCCTAGACATTTTTATTATTTGTAGGGGAAACTGGAGATAATGTATCACTTGGCATCAGATTATCGCTTCTTATTATGGCCCAAAGTACAGCCACAACAGTATTTTGATACCTTCCTCTTATTAAATGTATTCTCACAGGGTGAAATATTTAGTCTAATAAAAAGATTCCTAGTCCCACATCTCTGCTCTTATTCCCTTTAATGGAGAAACATACATGGAGTCAGTTCTAGGTCTGTATGCATTTTAGTGAAGGTGATCACAGTTAATAGATTTTTCGCTATTGGTATAGAAAAAGCTTCTGCTTTTGTTGAGGGTTACTTACATGCTTGTGGGTAGATAATATCAATTTATTTACATGATTTATTTACACCTTCCTTGTTTCAGGAAGAATGAAGACAGCTAACAAAAATACATAAAATATATTAGCAAGGTGGAAATTAAAATGGGAACTAAAGAATAAAGAAAAACAAGAGTGTAACCATAAAATGGAAGTAAGAAATGTGTATCTTAATGAACTGTATGTACACACACACACACACACACATATACGTGCACACGTACACACACACTTTTCTATAATTTAAGCATCTACATTTCAAAAAGGCGAAACCCAGTTATTCTGTGTTCACTAGATAAAAGTAATTATGTTAATTTCCGTAAAATAAAACCATTAACTATTTTTGGTACTAAGTTCAGATAGGATTTTCTCTCAGAGAAGGATCTTCTTAAAAAAGAATCTTGATATAATGAGCAAATTCTTTGATATCACTTAGGAGATACCATCACAGTTTTCATAGGCTTTCAAAAAGATTCATGGCATATCAAAATTAATTTTAGCAAAGGAAGCCCCATAGGGAAACAGTACTTTATGTCTAGTTTTATGCTGATCTGTTTGGATCCAGGGGTAGAATTTTAAATATATGGAAGAATGGATACACAATGTGTTCTTCAAACTATCCTCCCTAAATATTATTTCTCTCAAGCAAGATTTTGATACTGATGGTGTGGCCATGAGTTTGACATTATATTCTCTAACAAATATTTGGAGAATATCTGTTTGATAACGCTGGTTGAAAGCAAATCAGATACACTGGTTGTAATAGATCATTGATCTGAGGGGAGAATGACATTCTCTTTTGAAAACTGATGAGTCTTTTATCTTGGACAACCACTTCATTAAATTTTTTGTACAGTGAAACATATTTGCTAATAATTTTGTTATTTAATTTCTACTACATGCAGAAAATTGGAGATTCATACCGTGGCTACTGTGTAAGTGAGACTGAATTAGAAAGTGTCCTAACATTTCATAAGCAGCAAACACAGAGTGTTTGGGGTACCCGCCAATCTCCAAGCCCAGCCAAGCCAGCTACACGCTTGATGTGGAAATCTCAGTATGTCCCATATGATGGAATCCCATTTGTCAATGCAGGTACTTTTTTAAAAAAATTATTTTAAGAGGTTCAGCAGAGCCATGATCCATTGTGAAAATGTGGTTTTCATAAAAATTTCCTATGAAAATTTTCATTTATGCAGATGACAACTGAATGTTAATTGTTGAAAATGCATATTAAACTAAAAAGAAAACTTAAATATGACCAATTATTTTATGAAATTGTATTTTAATATATTAGAATAAATAAATAATACTTCCTTAGATATTATGCTGGTAAATAGAAAATAAAAATATTAATAGAGCAATTTTATTATTCTAAATATGTGTATCTGTTGGATTTTCTTTTTTTTTATCCAGTCCAAATATTCTCTCCTCTCTTGATTTGTCTTGTGGGACAAATTTGTATTCATTTTGTATGCTTATAACTCTGGAGTTACTGTGTAGAATTTGTATGCAATCTGGAGTTATACAGAATTCCAAAATTAGGATTCTCGAGCATCAAATGTGTTACATACACTATTCTCAAATATTGGACTAGGGTTTTGTGTGTGTTTTTTAAAGATTTTATTTTTAAGTAATCTCTATACCCAGTGTGGGGCTCGAACTCACAACCCTGAGATCAAGAGTCTCATGCTCCAGGAGCCCCTAAAGTGGTGGAGTTTCAAACAATTTCCAGAGATTCACCCTAGGGCTAGTCAAACCCCAAAGAATATAAAGATAAGTGATTTATTTTAGACTGTGGAAATACTGATTCAGCTGGAAGAGTTGCAGTCTCATCCTGGACCTCTGAGGGTAAAAAAAGATATGTGGGGGAAGATGAGATAAATGTAACCTCTTCTGCCCAGGTTTCATCAGTATTCTATAAAAGATGCAACATTTTTCCCCTCCATAGTTCTAATCCCCTGTTAACTCTCCACAGGCAGCCACTACACAAATTCTTTCCAGTCTATATTTTTATACTTTACCACACATATTTGTATTTATAATAATGTATTTTATCATTTTGAATATTTTGAAATATCCATAAATAGTAAACTATGGACATTGTTATGTAAATTTTCACTCGCCCTTATTTCTTGAAATCCATCCATATTGATACTTACAGATCTTAATTTAACCAGTACGTAACATTCCAGCGTATCACCAAACGACAATTATTTTTCTACTAATGATCATTTAGGATGTTTCTGATTTTCAATATTACAAACAATGCTGTAGCCAAACCTTGACAATAAACATTTTCTGTTGAAAAGATATAGTTAATAGTGATGAAGTTAATAGTGCATGTATTAAAGTGGAATTGCTGAGTTGCAAAGTACACCCATTTCATCTTTACAAGATTATCTCAAGTTGCTCTCTAAAGTGGTTGTACAAGAGGGGCGCCTGGGTGGCACAGCGGTTAAGCGTCTGCCTTCGGCTCAGGGCGTGATCCCAGCATTGTGGGATCGAGCCCCGCATCAGGCTCTTCCACTATGAGCCTGCTTCTTCCTCTCCCACTCCCCCTGCTTGTGTTCCCTCTCTGGCTGGCTGTCTCTATCTCTGTCGAATAAATAAATAAAATCTTTAAAAAAAATAAAAATAAAAATAAAGTGGTTGTACAAGAGCCATCCAAAAAAAGAAATCTTGCCATTTGCAACAACATGGATGGAACTGTGCTAAGCTAAATAAGTCAATCAGAGGAAGACAATTTTCATACGATCTCACTCATATGTGGAATTTAAGAAACAAAACAGGATCATAGGGGAAGGGAGGGAAAAATAAAACAAGACAAAATCAGAGAGGGAGACAAACCATAAGAGACTCATAATCACAGGAAACAAACTGATAAGTTGCTAGAGGGGAGGGCAGTGGAGGGATGAGGTAGCTGGGTGATGGACACTAAGGAGGGCACGTGATATAATGAGCACTGGGTGTTATATAAGACTGATGAATCACTGACCTCTACCTCTGAAACTAATAATAACTGTATGTTAATTAATTGCATTTAAATTTTTAAAAAGATCACCTAATAAAAAAATAAAAAATAAAAAAGTGGTTGTACAGGTGCAAAAATCTCTTTTCTAAAATTTTTTGGCCACATGTATTTAGAATTTTTGGAATGTAATATAATATTACAGAATACTCCCAGCAAGTGTTCTGTTGACCATATCACATAATCAAACACAGCAATATTTTATGGATAGTAACAATAAGAGGAGTAAAGATTATAAATAGCCACATAAAGTTCAGGTCAGGTTTTGCCTGGGTTCTAAAAAATTTTGTTTTCTGAACTTTTTCAATTTCGGAATTATACATGAGGAATTGACAACCTGTACTAATTTTTACTTGTTTCAGCAATGTATGAAAATTTCCCTTTCCTTCATTTACCTTATGACTTAGCATTGTCAGACTTTAAAAATCTTTATATTCTGGGGGTGCCAGAATGAGCCCCTGGGTGGCTCAGTCAGTTGAGCAGCTGCCTTCGGCTTAGGTCATGATCTCAGGGTCCTGGGATCAAGCCCCACGTTGGGCTCCCTGCTCAGCGGGGGGCCTGCTTCTCCCTCTCCCTCTGCAGCTCCCCCTACTTGTACTCTCCTGCTCTCTGTCAAATAAATAAATAAAATATTAAAAAAAAAATCTTTATATTCTGGAAATGTTCATATATATATATATATATCTGTGATATATATATATATATACATATATAGACATTTATACATATATAGACATATACATATTATATATGCATATGTAGAAGTAAAGGTAATATATATAATAACATGTATTGTGTGTGTGTGTGTATAAATATGTATGTATGTATCTCTCAAAGTAAAGGTAATAATATATGAAATCCCATGACTCTCCCTATATCCACCATACAGCTTCAACAACTATTAGCATATGGTCATTCTGGTTTCATTTATATCCCTACCCACTTCTTCATTCCTCACCTCCAAGATGATTTTACAGCAAATTCCAGATGTCCAATCACTTTATCTGTAATTACAAAAGTATATATTATATACCAAAGTATATATCTCTAAAAGATAAGGACTCTTCATATATATATATATACACACACAATGACAATCACATTATCATATTTTAAATAGTAATTTTTTAATGTCATAAAATGTCCAATGTTTACATTTCTTATCTAATAATTATTTTTCCATAGGTTTGTTCAAATTCACAACCAAACAGAGTTCACAGATTACATTTGGTTTTATCTCCTAAATTTCTTTTCACCTAAAAATTTCTCTCCTCTTTTCCCCCAGGTAGTTTATCCTGTAGAGTTTTCTATATTCTGAGTTTTGTTGATTCCATCTCTGTGCTGTAGTTTAACATGTTTTTTAACAATTTCCTATATTTCCTGTGAACTGTTAGATCTAGGGGCTTGATTAAATGAAGATTTACTCTCCATTAAAGTATTTTGCAAGAATACTTCAAGGTGTGCTGTGTACTTCTTATTGCAACCTATGTGCAACACCTTTTTGTGATGTTAAAATTCATCAGTGGATTCAGTTATTTTAGAGTATTGTCAGATTTTTTATTTTTGCCAATATGAAGAGTGTGAGATAGTATTTTAGTATAGCTTGAATTTGCATTTCCACATTTACTAGTAAAATTGAACATCTTTTTATTTGTTCGTTTAATATCTTTTTTTTTCTTTCTGAATTGCCTATTCATAGTCTTTACCCATTCTTCTGTTTGGTTCTTTATTTTCAAAAATTATTTGTAGCTCTTTACATTCTGCATATTCTTCCTTATTATTATCTCTATATTAATGTTAATTCTTAAATTTATATTTAAAATTTTAAAGTTTTAAATTTTAATGTCAGATCTATCAACATTTATGATTTTTTAAATTTTATATTTTAAAAATCTGTTGTGCTCTATCTAGAATAGGATATTTTACTTGAAGCCATAAACTGTATAGTTTTCACATCCACTTATTTATATTCTATTGCTATGTAACAAATTACTCAAAACTTGATGGCTGAAAACAAACGTTTATCTCATGGTTTCTGTGAGTCAGGAATCCGAGAGCGGCTTAGTAAGGTGGTTCAGCCTCAGGTTCTGTCACAAGACTGCAGTTACGGTGAGGGTGTTGGCTGGAGCTGCAGTCATCTCACCGCTTGGCTGGGGGAGGATCTGCTTCCAAGCTCATTCATGTGGCTTATTCCTTGCCACATGGGCCTCTCCACAGAGCTGCCTCCCTGTAGACAGCTGATTTCGCCCAGAGAGACCAATCCAAGCAAGAGCAAGAGAGTACCCAGGATGGAAGTCACAGTCTTTTTATAACCTTATATCAAAAATAACATCATGTCACATCTGCCATATTCACTAGAAGTAAGTTAATAAGTGTAGCCCGTCCTCAAGGGGAAGGAATTACAGAAGGACATGAGTACTCGGAGGCAGGGATCATCGGGGGCCATCTCAGAGGCTGGTTAGTACATTACTGTAGTCCCCCCTTATCTGCAGTTTCACTTTCCAAGGTTTCAGTTGCCTGTTCTCAACCACAGTCTGGAAGCAGATGATCCTCCTTCTGACATATTGTCAGAAGGTCAGTAGTAGCCTAATGCTACATCACAATGTCTTCGTCATTCACCTCACTTCATCTCATCATATAGGCATTTTATCATCTCACATCATCACAAGAAGAAGAAGGGTGAGTACAGTACAATAAGATATTTTGAGAGAGACCCCATTCATATAACTTTTATGACAGTTTATTGTTATAATTGTTCTATTTTATAAGTTATTGCAAATCTCTTACTGTGCCTAATTTATTAATTAAACATTATCATAGGTATATCTGGATAGGAAAAAACATAGTTTATATATGGTTTAGTATTATCCATCCTTTCAGGCATTCACTGTGGGTCTTGGAACATATCCCCCGCAGATAAGGGGGGACTACTATATTCTAAAAGTACAAATAGAAATAAGGAAATAATTATAAAAGGAAATAAAACTTTACATGACAATATTTACTAACAAATGTAGCTTTTGCTAATTTCTACTTATACAGTGGTGAAATTTTATTATTAAAAACCATATATATGTAAATATCAGTTAACATTCAGTAAATGTGGTATTTGCAAATTTCTTACCATAATGTACATTTGGTAAATATTATAATAAAATTTTAAACTTACGTGTTCGTACATCTTAGTAAGACTTACTGATGTTTTCTTTCCTTAAAGTTGTGTGATTGAAAGTGTAAATTTTGACATTGCCCCCACCAAGTTATTTTTATTCTAGTGTCCAGAACAGATGGATACTTGAATTAATATCAATAGTTGGTTTTGGCCCACAGGGAGTAGAGCCGTGGTAATGGAGTGTCAGTATGGGCCAAGGAGAAAAGGTTTCCAGTTAAAAAAAATCATTGAGCAGGACAGCAGGTCTTGTCAGCTCTACAAAGCCACTTGTCCAGCCCGGTAAGCTTTATTTTATTTAATTTCTTTTTTATTAAGTATTTATTTTCTGATAGCTAATATGCACATTTTTATTAAGTCTAAACAGTGCCGATAAGTGTACAGTGCAATATAAGTTTCCTTTTACTTCTACTCCCTGTGTCCCTTTTTATTTTTATTTATTTATTTAATTAATTTATTTTTTTTATTATGTTTAGTTAGCCAGCATATAGTCATCATTAGTTTTTGATGTAGTGTTTAACGATTCATTAGTCCTATGTCCCTTTTTAAGGCAACAACACTTACCAGCTTCCTGAGTAACCCTCCAGAGATATTCTGTGTATATGCATACGTATATATCCTCCTTTACACTCATAGATGTTGAAATCTCAGTAAAACTTACTAATATTGTCTTTCCTTAAAGTTAGGTACTAATATACCTTCTTTCCTGCTGTGAATTCACATTGCTTTATTTCTATTTTGAATGCCTGTTATGGTTATTTACTGCACAACTATTTTGCTTCACACTAGTGTGAATGTAATGACATATACCACTCTATGCTTTGTTTTTTTTTTGTTATTTCATTCCCAGTATATCTCAAAATTGTCTCCATATCTGCACATAAAAGGACTGGTTTCTTCTTTGCATTTATTTATTTTAAAAATTGAAATATAATGGACATATAACATTATATTCATGGTTCCTTCTTTTCAGTGGCCATAAAATATTATATTTATGGATGGATTGTCATATACTAAATTAGTCCTCTAATGATGGACATGTAGGCTCTAAAAAGTATTCTTTATTATTATATACAAAGCTGCAGTTAGTAATATTATACCTATTTATATACTTGTGCAAGTATATCAATAGAATAAATTTGTTGAAATGAAATTCCTAGGGCAAAGATTATATTATTTTAAATGTTTACAGGTATTAAAGACGATTGCTCTTTAGAGAGACTTTACCAATAATCTTTATACCATCAGTGTATGAGATCAGTTTTAGATAGACTAGGACCACAGATTGGTCATTGCTTTGGGTGAGAATGAAAAATTTGAAGGAATAAAATATTTTTGTAATGTTCTTTCTAGTATTTTTTTTAGACATTGAAAGTTTTAAATTCTCAGATAAAATTTAAAAAGATAACATAAATGTTGGTTACAGTTGATCTTTGAAACATTTTATTTCAGCATCACATATCACAAACCTGCACATTCTCAAGAAGTTTTTCAGATTAATTCAGAAGACTTTTCATGTTTAATCTGATAACAGTAACTTCAGGCAATATTTAAACCTGACTGTGAAGCAAAACTTTTAACTGCTTTTAAATATAAGCAATATAAAACTTTAGATATAACTTAGAAGAAAGATCTCTTATGTGTGAAGAAATAATTTTATTCCCTATATCATTCTGCTAGTACTTTTTGAGTATCTCTTGTGCCCAGCAGTACTTTGGGTGCCATGGGAAAGAGGGAGATTGAAAGAGGTAAAGATTTTACTTAATCATGGGAAACTTAAAATATTGTTGGGGTAGATCAGAAAACGAAAAACTGTTGGAAAACGTAATGGAATAGTATATAGTACCAGATATGTCAATTAGCTGACTCATTAGAGAAGGCACATACCCATGCAAATGCATTAACAGGAAAGAAAGTGCAACTTAACCTGAATGCTGAAGTTTAGATTAAATTTGGGTAGATAAGGAATTAGAGGGGGGGTAGATAAGGAATTAGAGGGGAGATATTGTAGGCCAGGAAATTATATGAATAAAGATATGGTGTGATTGTATTTTTGGTATCAGAGAAGGAAGGAACATTGAGATGATAAACTTCCCTGAAAAAAGCAATTTTACATTTGAAGTAATTGAAAGTAAGATTAGGTAAATAAGCTAGAATCAAATGGGATGTCTTGAATGCTGCCAAGAAATTCATACTTGATTAAGGAGCAAGTCGATTCTTCAACAGAATGTGAAGAATTATTTTAACATTAATGTATCAAGTGGATTTAAGGAATGAGGCCCAGAGGCCCAAAAGGAGGCTATTAAAGTAATCCAGGCATGAGTTCTTTGTTTCGTTTTTATGTTTAAGATCTATTTATCATTTATTTTTACAAGTAACAAAGTCCCTCCATTTTTTTCCAGCTTAATGTATATGAATATTAGAAAGTACTGATTTCATACTGCCTCCCACACTAACAGAATGGGGTAACAGGAAGTTGTGAGCTGAGAGCCGCCTCCTGACACCAAGGTGGTTTCCTCCTTACCTGGGACTTGAACTCTGGTGCTCTCATCAGTCATCCTCTTGCCGATTTCTTCTCAGTTTATGAAAATCTGAGTTTGTGAGGAGACAGGTCTGCAGAGTCCTTGGGAAGTCAGTAACTCAGATAGGGACAGGGTTAAACTGTCACTTCATGGTTTGTGTAATGGAAAACTGAAGAATTAATTCATACCATTTTCAAAGAACAAGCTCATATTCTATACAAGGATATGGAGAACCGTCAGTACGATGAAAAAATGGTTGAGTAAAGTCCTGAGTGATGATATCAGGACTCTTGTACAATAGAAAGACTTCACTGAGGGTTTTACATTTCAGAGAACTGTTCATTGCTATCCAGTATGTATCCCTTGGGGCATTCCAGTTAAGCTTAGGAAATACACTGCCCCCCAGGGAATAGATAGCTTCTTGACCTTTTAGTGGTGACTTCGGGAAATTCTGGTGCCATAAGGGTAGCCGTGTTCTCATCATCCGACCACTGTATTTCTTCTGCCTTATTATCACTGTTTGGCTGAGAACGTGTTGGCGGATCTTCTCTTCCTGAAACCACCAGAGTTCCATCATCAAGTAAATAACCCTTCACATTCTGAGGAGTGGAAGAATGACACTCTTGATGGTAAGGCTTCCGAACAGTGGCTGCCACACAGAGAACTGACAGTGCAGCACATGCTCCTTCTTCATCTTCCAGCTGCCGCAGCTGCTGCCCATCCCTCTCCTGCCAGCACCCTCCTGGAACCCCCAGGCAGGAGTTTTTTATGGCTTCCAGAATTGGGAAGAGGCAAATCCAGAAACAAAAGTTAATACCATAAATATTCAGATTTTTTTTTACTGATGTCATGATTATTGTTAATTTGCTAAATACTATGCACTGAGAAAATGGCTTATTTTTCAACATAATCCTCTGAATGCTTTCTAGCTTAATTGATTTTTCTCTATACTTTAACGCTTAAACTTCTGCTTGGTAAGTGTGATTTTCTTGACATTATAATATAATGAAAGAAATTCTTCTTTTGCTTATAAACAGGATTTACATTAAAAAGGTACAGAAGTTTCCTGAATATAGAGTTCCTACAGACCCCAAAATTGACAAGAAAATAATCAGAATGGAGCAGGAAAAAGCCTTTAACATGCTAAAGAAGAATTTGGTAGATGCTGGTGGTGTTCTTAGGTATGACATTTATATTATTATTTTATTTTTACAAATTAATCAGCTCCATTTATAAGATTTATTTCTTGTAAGAGAAATTATAATTATGTTTTCTAATTATTTCTTTAAGAATGGTTTTTATAAGGGAGATCTCTCATTAGTGATTTCCTAGGTGTTAAAATTTGCCACTGTGTAAGCCATTGAGTTTATCAACCAAATGTTCCGATAATGCCTACCAAAGAAGTACATATACCATATGAAAGTTTTTCCCGAAAATTGCAAATATGTGTTTAGCAACACATATAATTACGTATTTCATATTTTGTTTCTGATACTTCTTAGGAGCCAAACTGCAGTCACCTATATATTTTTTTTAACCCATCTTTGATTACCTATAGCAGCGAGAAATTAATTCTAAGCCCTACATTAAATTCCATTTTTATATACTTTTTGTGCTTCAGATTTTACATAAGAAGAAATATTAGCTTGCTTTCTTACTTTTCTTTATGTGTTAGTCCAGGTGAAGAATTTACAGTAATACAATGGGATTAAGTGCACAGAATATAGTTTTTGTAAAAAAGTAAACAAACAAACGAACAACTTTTGGGTATGAGCGCCTGGGTGGCTCAGTCGGTTGGGTGTCCGACTCTTGGTTTCAACTCAGGTGATGATCTTGGGGTTGTGGGATCAAGCCCTGTGCTGTGCTCCATGCTCAGTAGGGAGTCTGCTCCTCTCCCTCTGTTCATCCCCCTCCTCGTGTCCTTGCTCGCTCTCTCAAATAGATAAATAAATCTTTAAAAAAATAAATAAACAAATAAATACATAAAATAAACTTTTGAATCTATGAAAAATGAGTAACCAATAATTAGATCATTCAGTTTGGAAAACATTGCATGTAATTTTTAAATAGCCTCCATTTCATGTAGTATCAGTCATTGCAAGCACTTTGTATAAAAGTATCCATTAAAACAGTATCCTGCCAGATCATTTCATTTTCCTAGCATCTGTTTTTTTGCACTGCAATATGAAAGACCTGTATTCATCTTTTAGTTGATTGATTGTCTTGCTCATTGGGGCAATAGGAGCTGTGTGCAATAGAGGGGCTGTGGAGCAATAGAGGTTGTGTATTGAGCTCCTGTCAGAGAAGATTCTCCCACTCACCTCCGTCGTGGTAGACTCTGAATTATAGCCACCCTTTGTTTGAAGGATTATAGGTGGAACACAAGTTATAATTTGGGGACAGAATCATAGAAGAATAGGAAAATACATAGTTTAAAAGATGATAACTTTAAAAGTCTCATTATTTTGAGGTAAAATTTACTTAACATGAAACTTAAAATACCATTTTCATATATACTTAACCCCTGTACCCTCCTTAACTATAGAGCCATAGTGAAAGTCTATAAAGGTTTATAAAGATTTTTATTTAATTGGGTGTAAAGCCAACTTAGAGGAGTCAAGCAGAGGGGGCGCCTGGGTGGCTCCGTTGGTTGGCTCTCCAGCTCTTAGTTTCAGCTCAGCGTGGTAAGATGAGCCCTGAATTGGGCTCCATGCTCAGCGCAGAGTCTGCTCGAGATTCTCTGCCTCTTCCCCTCTCCCTCTGTCCCTACCCACCCCCATGCGTGCACATGCTTCCCCCGCCAATAAATAAATAAGTAAAATCTTTCTTGCAAAAATCAAGCAGAGGACATTTTAAATTTTATTTATATCTATTGTTTTAAAATTTTTATCATATTTACTTAATATATAATCATATCTTTTCTTAAAAGATTATTCTTTTTCCTCATGAGTTTTAACATAAGTAACTGTGATTCTTGCCTTTGTCTGGTAATGTAATTTTAAATATTTCTTCTTGTCAGGTGGTATGTACAGTTACCTACAAAGCAAGCTCATCAGTATCATGAATTAGAAACTTCCTGCCTCCCTTTGCCACCTTCGCCTTTTCCTGTGTCTTCTCTTGAAGAAGAGGACACTGCAATTAGGGATGAGAATTGTGTATTACCCTCACGTCTACATCCTCAAGTAGCACATAAGATTCAAGAATTAGTGTCACAGGGAATAGAACAAGTATATGCAGTAAGGAAACAGCTAAGGTACAGTAAAAACAAATTGTTCTTTTACATTTTTCATTTTTGTTTGTTGGATTAAATAATAACTTTTATCATCATAGACATTTTCCAAGACATATGCTATCAGAGTGATAAGGAATGTAATTTATTAATTTTATTAAAATAATCTTATTTATGAACTGATCATTTTCTAGCAGATACTTGGCAAGCCATGAGTAATGATTCAGCTTATTCATTTGAAATATTCCATATTCAAATTTAGCAAATTGGACTATTTCTGAATTATATATAAATTAATTATACAATAAATGCCTTTACAGAAAAAAAAAGCCTTTGTAGGACTAAAGATTTTAAAACCTAGGCCAGGATATTTATTTAAGCTATTTAAAATGCAGTTAAATTGTTTTATAACAAAAGAACGTGGATAGTTCTTTGTATGATAGAAGTTTTCATGTAGCACTCTGGTCCAATGTTACTGATTCTCAGGATACAATAATCATGATCTCATTTATTCTTGCAACTCTGTAAAATTGGTATATTTGTCTCCATCCCGCACATGAGAAAACGGACACTATGAGTGGTTAAATAATTGGCTTAAGATGTAGAGGCAGAACGGAAATCTAGATCTTATTCTACAACCTGTGCTTTTTTACCATGATTTCTGGTACTTAACTGGCCTTATTCCTACTGGTTATTTTGTAATCCAATCTGAACAACACAATGAGTGTTTCTTAGGATTATATCTTAATTAATATGTGATTTTTCCATGTAGCAGCTTTCTCAGACATTTTATATTTATTTTCATTGGGGCATTGTTAGAGCCAAAATTTGGTAAAGCCATACATTATTTACTAAACTTGAACCTTAAAAACAGAGGTATAATTAGCTCTGCAGCATGGTCTATAGAAGGTAATGCACAAACCATATAAATATTGGACTTTATAATTTTTTATGTATTTTTTGTATATTAATATGTTAGTGCTGCCTTCTATTTCTATATTTCTCTTTTGTCTACTTAAAGAATTCAAGCAGGTCCTATTTCATATAGTAAGTGATGCCTTTTGGCAGCAGTGTAACATGATGCTTATACAATAACCTGGGTGTAGGCCCAAGCTCTCTTACTTACTGGCTAGATGTACAACTTCGGCAAATTATTTAACTTCGGCAGCCCTCAGTTCCCTTACCTGTAAAGTGGAAATGATAGTTGCACTTACCTCACAGGATTATAGTAGGCATTAAAGGAGATCCTTGATGTGAAGTGTTAAGTACACTACCTGACATTAGCATTCAAAACATATTATGCTTAAACTGACAATAATGATTCCTATAAAAATGTCAAAATTTACTCTAGATATAGAGGTATTTAACCAATGAAAGTATTATATTGCTTTAATCTGCATGATTTCTTTGATTTAATGTACGGAAAAAATTAAAAGTGGAAAAATATAAATTATAAAGCTGTAAACCATGCTTTACAGATGTTTATGCTAAAAAAAGAACCATTTTCTCATTTGATCTGAAGTATATTACTAGACTATTTATGTTTTTATTCTATTTTATGCTCTCCGCAGAAAATTTGTAGAAAGAGAACTATTTAAACCTGATGAGGTACCTGAGAGACATAATTTGTCCTTTTTTCCAACTGTAAATGATATTAAAAATCACATCCATGAGGTACAGAAATCCTTGAGAAATGGAGATAATGTGTATAACTCAGAGATCATTCCAGCAACGGTATGATTACAATTGTAATTCTTTTGTTTTATTATAGAATCTTTCTCAACTTCTCTTACTATTTGGCCTAATGGGGTGGTTGTTATTAGGCCATATAAATAACTGTGATGAAAGAAAAAATAGTAGTTTTGGGGGTGCCTCTGTGGCACAGTCGGTTAAGCATCCAACTCTTGGTTTCAACTCAGTTCTGATATCAGGGTCATGAGCTTGAGCTCTGAGTCGGGGTCCATTCTCAGTGCACAGTCTGCTTGAGTTTCTCTCTCCCTCTTCCTGTGCCCCTACTACCCTGAGCTCTCTCACTGAAATAAATAAATCTTAAAAAAAAAAAAAGAGGGGCTCCTGGGCGGCTCAGTCAGTTAAGCATCTGCCTTCAGGTCAGGTCATGATCCTGGGGTCCTGGAGTCAAGCCCTGTGTCAGGCTCCCTACTCAGCGGAGAGTCTGCTTCTCCTTCTCCCTCTGCCCCCACTCCTCACGTGCACTCTTGCTCTCTCTCTCAAATAAATAAATAAATAAAGCCTTTTTTAAAAAAGAAGAAATAGTAGTTTCTTTTTCTTAAAATGTAAACATGAAATATGAACCCTCAGATGATGATTTGACTAAAATTTTTATTACTCTCACAAGAAGAAATATCAGTGAATTTCCAACCCTGACTATAATAACAATAGTAATCTTCATTTAAAAATCAATATATTTTATTTCTGTAAAAAGTATATCTTGTTCATCTAACAAATACTTATTGAGTATATACTATGTATACCTCCCTCTCTTTTTAAAAATAGATAGACGGGGTGCCTGGGTAGCTCAGTTGGTCAAGCATCTGACTCTTGATATCTGCTCAGGTCATGATCTCTGGGTCCTGAGATCAAGCCCCACACCCCATTGGGCTCTGCCTCAGCAGGGAATCTCCTTGAGATTCTTTCCCTCTTTGCCCCTCTCCCTGCTTGCTCCCACACACTCTCTAATAAATAAATCTTTTAAAAAATGGGCACCTGGGGGTCTCAGTCAGTTAAGCATCTGATTATTGATTTCAGTTCAGGTTATGATCTTAGAGTTGTAAAATTGAGCCCCATGTCATCCTCCATGCGGAGTGTGGGATCCGCTTGAGATTCTCTCTCCTCCCTTTGCCCCTCCGCCTGTTCATGCTTTCTCTCTCTCTAAATAGATAAAATCTTTAAATTAAAAAAAAATAAAATAGACAAGTTTCAGTAGAATAGTTCAGACTTGAATACACAAAGGGATGATGTTCATTCTATATGCCATCTATGGATATCAATTTTATCTCATACTCTAATTTCTCCCTGAATATTTGTCAGTTCTGTGAAAATTTTACTTACTCTGAAGAGAATAATATAATTATCCAAAAACTACTAATTATAGTACAGTAATTATGGCATTAAAATCTTGGTGGCAGGGCACCTGGGTGGCTCAGTCAGTTAAGTGTCCCAACTCTTGACTTTGGTTCAGGTCGTGATCTCAGGGTTGTGAGATCAAGCCCTGCCTTGGGCTCTGTGCTCGATGAGGAGCCTGCTTGGGGATTTTTTGCCTCTCATTCTCCCCCTCCCCAATGCTTGCATGTGCTCCGTCTTGCTCTCTAAAATAAATAAATAAGTCTTTCAAAAGAAATCTCAGTAGCAATACCCCTTTTTTTTTTTCACTATCCGAATTATGCCTTCTTAACTAAATAGATTCAGATTTTAAGCTATGGCTACTATTCTTTTCCATCCCAAACTCTCTTAATTATTCACTATCCAAAGTTCAGGAAGTAAAGTGGATTTGCCGTCTATACTTGCTATCCGAATTCTTGCTATCTGAACTTGGGAAGCTAATGTATTTGGATAGTGAAGTGTACTCATGTTTTGAGAAGTAAACAAGGGAAGAGAGTAATTACTGAATAAAACACAAATATACTATTAATAAAATATGACAGTTGTATTAATATTTTAAAACATTTTTTAATATAAATGCTTTATTGTTTTTACTGAAATAAATGTTCCCATTTCAGCTTCAATGGACTACAGATAATGGGCATATTCTCAGAGAGACTGTGACAGTTACCTTTGCAGAAGGTAGGTTATCTTGAATATCTTTAATATATAAAATCAGTGTTAAAACTGGAAGACATTGAAGATATTATCTTGTCTAATCAAATATTATGGATAAGGAAACCATGGCCCAAAGAGACAGGAGCAGCTATGTTAGGATTTGTCAAAATAATTCTAGCTGTTTAAACATATATGTTACTCCTATATACTTTCTCATATATGTTATTCATCTGTAAAAAGGGATGAGATGTTGCCTTTTGTAATGACATGGATGGACCTAGAGAGTATTATGCTAAGTAAAATAAATCAAACTTTTCATGAGAAGGACAAATACCATATGATTTCACTCATGTGGAATCTGATAAACAAAACACATGAATAAACAAAAGGCAGAATCAGGCCTTTAATCACAGAGAACAAACTGATGGTTGTCAAGAGAGGAGCAGTGGGGTAGAATGGGCAAAATGGGTGAAGGGGAGTGGGAGGTGTAGGCTCCCAGTTCTGGAATGAAGAAGTCACAGGAATAAAAGGCATAGGGCCACCTGGGTGGCTCAGTTGGTTGAGCGTCTGGCTTTTGGTTTCAGTTCAGGTCATGATATCAGGGTCATGAGATTGGGCTCCATGCTCAGTGGGGAGTCTGCTTGAAGATTCTCTCCCTCCTCCTCTCCCTCCCCTCTCAAATAAATAAATAAAACTATAAAAAAAAAGTCACAGCATAGGGAATATAGTCCATGAAACTATAATCACAATGTTTGATGACAGATGATAGCTACACTTGTGGTGAGCATAGCATAACATATAGAGAAGTTGAATCACTGTGTTATACACCTGAAACTAATGTAACATTGTGTGTCAGCTATATTCAAACAAAAATAAAAAATAAGGGGTGCCTGGCTGGCTTAGTTGGAAGAGCATATGACTCTTGATGTTGGGTTTGTGAGTTCAAGCCCCACAGTAGGTGTAAAGATTACCAAAAATAAATAAATAAACTTAAAAAAATTCCTCTATAATCAGCTTTTATGCTTTATGATTAAAATTTTGAGGCTGATTACTAGTACAGCTTACTATAAAGCTAGGCTAATTCCGGTAGTAATAACCATAAGATACCTTGATCAGGAAACTTTGTCCATTTTATATCGTTTGCTTTTTCTCATATGCTCTTACTCCTATGTTCTCTTACTATTCCAAGCTTATTTTACCCTTTTTTTTTTCTCTTCTGGAAATGTGTTTTCTCTGCTTCTGTCTGGTTAACTTCTCTCACTACTCAATCTATTTGGCTTTAAGTGCTCTCTTAACTTCACCCCCTATATAAAGTTAGACATTCACTCTTTTGTACTTACCTCTGCATTTAACATGGTATCCTTTTGTTTATACATCTGTATCTTTCATTATGATTTGAGCTCCTCGGGCAAGGGTTATATTTTATTCAAGTTAACATAACTAGTTCCTAGCATAATCCCTGCTACAAAGTTAACATCTAAATAAATGCTTTAGAATAAATTAATGAATAACTGTATACAGTACAATTATTTCTTTATTCTTTGGCTGTTTAACCTTTAAGAGTCAGTGTGTGTGGAGAATAACTTTCAAATTCTTTATCATTATTCATTTGTTCTGCACCTATTTTACTCATTGTGATAAATGCTGGACATAAAAAAGAATAAGTGAATTTCTTGCTTCATTGAATTTCAAATTTAGTAAGAGAAAAAGACACTAAGCAAATATATTCTAATTACTGTTATGAATAGTGCCATAAAAGAGTTGTGCAAAACTGTGTGAGAATAGTGACAGAGACATATAACTTAATCTAGGGAGTAAGGAAGTAACACTTGAGAAAGTGGCTTTCAAACTAAGAACTGAAGAATGGGTAGGAATTTGTCAATCCAAAGAATACCATGTTTGAAAGCTAAGCAAGAAAGAGCTTGTCATGTTCAAGAAACTTAAGAAAGTTGTTGTGGTTTTAAGCGTACACAATGCTTGGAGATAAAACTGGGTATGCAGAATGGGCTTAGGAGGCCCTTTGAGCTGTCCAAATGAAAGGTGATAGTGGTTTAGTCTGCAGTTAGTGGCATTTGTACTAGAATTGGACAGATTTTAAAAGTTGTTTTCAAAGGTTTTGGTTATTGATTGAATGGGTGTGGGAGGTAAAAGAATGGGAATGATCTGGGATGACTCCTGAGTTTCTACCATGAGCAACTGACTGATAGTGGCATTTACTGCGGTAGGCTACACTGGCATAAGAATAGGATTTGGAAATGGCAAGGGGAAAGAAAAAAGTTCATGAAATCAAGTTTGGAAAGCTTAGGTATCAGAGCCATTTCAGTGGAGTGGGTTGGGAAGAAGCCACATTGGAATGGTTGAAGAGCAAATGAGTGATGAATGAAGAAGTAGAGACAATGTGCTATGAAGGGAATATGGGGTTGAGGGAAGGTATTTTCAGATAGGAGAGAGCTGAAGAGAGAAATGAAGATGAAGGTTTTTCATAGCTTTGATGATGGGAAGTTGAGGAAATGTCTGATAGTTTCTCTTTAAGTAAGAGTGCTGAGAGTGAAGAAGATCTTAGGAAGTGTGGCCAAGATTGGACTTTTGAAATCTTCTATAGTGTAGAGAAACCTTGTAAGGTTTTCAGGTACAGGTGAAGGTCCTGTTGAAGTTGATGATCGTGAATTGGTATTAGTAGTAGCAGCAAGTTTCTTTTTCAGTGGCATTCAGCGTCACATATGTAGGCACTGGAAGCCATTTTCATTCAGTGTTAGGATTTTACCAGGAGTTGTAACAAAGATACAAAGAAGCAAGGGAGGTTAGGGGATTTGCAAGAGAGTAACTGAAACTATAACCATAGGATTCGACTAAGCTGGATGGGGAGAGAATTTTGTTAAGAAAGAAGTTGATATATCTGAAGAGAACTGAGTAATCAATGAACTGGAGGTTCACATGAGGTTGAAGAATTGTAGTAGTTAAGCAAAGTACTTAAGCAAAATCCCTGGAAAAAATAAGGGGTTGTGATCAAAGAATGGGATGTTTGAATTAGAGATTCTTAGATGTAGAAGAGTTGAGGGCATGGCAGTAGTAGTGGGTGACTACAGCAGAGTGAAGTACAAGGACAGTTAGAAATGAAGAAGCCAAAAAGTGAAATAAGTCAGACAGAGAAAGACATATACCATGTGATTTCATTTATGTGTGGAATCTGAAAACCAAAACAAATAAGCAAATGAAAAGTAGAAACAAACCCATAAATACAGAGAGCAAACTGATGGTTGCCAGAGGGGAAGAGTGGTGGGAGATGGGCAAAATGGGTGAAGGGGAGTGGGAGACACAGGCTTGCGGTTCTGGATGAACAAGTCACGGGGATAATAGGGAACATACCCAATGGTATTGTAATGCCATTGTAGGGTGGCAGATGGTAGCTACACTTGGGGTGAGCATAGCACAACATATAAACTTGTGGAGTCACTATATTGTACACCTTAACTAATGTAACATTGTGTGTCAACTATAATTTTAAAAAAGAACTAAATAGGGGCGCCTGGGTGGCTCAGTCATTAAGCGTCTGCCTTTGGCCCAGGACGTGATCCCAGTATTCTGGGATCGAGCCCCGCATCAGGCTCCTCCACCAGGAGCCTGCTTCTTCTTCTCCCACTCCCCCTGCTTGTGTTCCCTCTCTCACTGGCTGTCTCTCTCTCTGTCAAATAAATAAATAAATAAATAAATAAATAAGCCAAGAAATGTGAGAGTACTGTTTAATCTTCTCAACAGTCCTTTGAGAAAGATTCTCTTACTATCCTGATTTTACAGATGAAGAAACTGAAGTTTAAAAACCAAGTTAAGTAACACATTGAAGGTTGTAGAGAAAAGCTATCTAGTGCTTAAATCCATCCTTGTCTGACACCAGGGCCATTTTGAAAAATTACTTAGCTACAGTATGGAAACTAAACAGTTGTTGATAATTGGTTTTTGATTGATTTAAAGAGATGAATATATTTGGGTTAATACATAGAAATTACATGAGAGGGACTATATTCCCTAAGGACAATCACTTTAGCAATTGAGATGTGAAGAAAACAGATTTTTACTCTTAGTCATTTATTCTAAAATGAGTTATTGAAAGAAATATAATACTGTTATTATTGAGGACCCACTTTGTGCCAGCCATTATCCTAGGCATTAGGGCTACCAAAGATGAATTAAGTTTGGTCTTCGTAATTGACAGGCTCAATAGGTTTCACACATCCAGAGAAGTTTATATGTAGTCTAGCATGATAGCATGGAAAATGGACTAGATTAGAGTTACAAATACATAATCTTTCAAGGAAAAAAAATACTGTTTCCAACATCACATCCTAGATATACTGAATTAAAATTAATGGAGGTTGAACCTAGGAATTTATATTTTTAAAAAGTTGCTGAGTGATTCTGATTCTACCAGTTCTGGAAATAGTGGACGAAATAACATCTTAAAGTCCTTTTCAAACCTTTGAATTTATTTCCTACTCTAATTGTGATAGTAAATATTGTAATAAAATGTAGTGTCATATAACATAGAAACCATAAACATTGTTTTGATAGCTGATTTTTTTATATAATTTAGGAAATTCACCAGGGGAATCAATTAACACTAAAGTGGAAACAAATCAGACAAGGGGTTCTTTGTCTCCAGAGCCAGCGCACTTGCTTTCTTCGCTTTCCTCATTTCAGCCAAAAATATTTACACAACTACAGGTAGGTATCCAGTGAAATAGACAAAATTGAAGCCCTTCCCTTGCTTCCTTAATCTCTCTTCTTCTTCTAGGGATTTTATAGAATTATTATAGAATTACAATGATGATCACAGATGTTTTTATTATTAATTTCCTGACTTTTTTGTATCTTGATATAAGATCATTTAAACAATACATTTTGAAAAAGTTGGAGTTGACCATGCATGCAATGAAGTTTAGTTGTACTACTTTTCCTTTCATTCTTATTTCTGTCCTCAATATTTGTTAGTAATTATACTCCTGTATTTTATTCCAATTATGTGTCAAAAGAATAATATATCCTATGAGAAAATTATACTTAGTAAATTTAAACATTTTGATATAACTCTTTTCGGTTTAAAAGGGTTTGCAGTTGCAACCAAGATTCACTTCTCCTGATGGATCACCGGCTCTGATATCAGTAAATAACCACCCTTCCTCCAGTCCTTCAAGACTTCTGGATTCATTAGAAAGTACTGTAATGAATAATAATTCTCTACTGCTTGGTCAAAGTCATAGTCTTCAAACAGATACATGTCTAACCCCAAACAATAGCATTATTGCCTCTACCATGGGTAGCCTTCCAGGACCAGATCAAAATCTGGCCGCAATGGACCAGCTGGTGGAAGTTGGAGATGTTGAGGATACAGAGAATATGGAAGGAAGTGTTCATCGGATTCTGCTGGGAAATGTGCACACCATCCCAATACAGATTATAGATAGCCACCCAGCTATTAGTAAGTTAAAAGCAACTTGTGATTTTATTTTTTAAATTTTATGGACTATCATTACTGTTACACTACAAAAAAAACAATCATTTCTACTCGGGTTTATAAAATATAAACCAATAAAACTACTAGAAAAAGGGAAAAATATCAAGAGCATAATAACTTTTAAACTTTTTAATTTTTTCTTCTCTCCATCAAAATTATTCATTCCCTAATTGCCTCAGTTTACATAGAAAATCTGTGGTGATATGAAATCAGAGGGTCATTTTAGAATGCATGAAAAAAATGAGAAACTTTTTTTCTTAAGATTGTATATTTATTTATTTATTTATTTGAGAGAAAGCGCACGAGCAAGGGGAAGGAGCAGAGGGAAAGGGAGAAGCAGACTCCCCACTGAACAGGGAGCCCAAAGTGGGGCTCAAACCCAGGACCCTGAGATCATGACCTGAGCCGAAGGCAGACACTTAACCAACTGAGCCTCCCAGTTGCCCCATAAAATGAGAAACTAAAAAAGGAAAACATTTAGTGTAAAGGTTACTATGGAAAAAGTGTTATGGAATGAAGTGGGCAGATATAAATGTTGAGTTATAAACTTAAATGTTGAGTTCTATGGAAATTGAAAGGGAACTAGTTAAGCCTTGGGGACTTGGGTTTAATCCAAGCCCTTGTTACCTTTACTTTGTAACAAACCTAGTCAACCTGGTGATAAATTCTAATTCCTACTTGACCTGTGTCACTCCCTTTCACATAGATTGTTTTGGACTGGGCACTTTTGTGGAGAAAGATTTGCAGTTTGCTTTGAAGAACAAAAATCTTCATAGAAATTATCCTTAGACTATACAAAGTATTTACCCTCCATTCTTAGTCATCATTCTTCTCGGTAAGGAAAAGTGTAAGATAGTTCCTTCCAGAAAAGAATCATTATCTTTTACATTTATTGGAAGAGGTACTTTTAAGAAAATTTCTCCAGAGAGCTGGATTTATTCAGAGTTGTCATTTCTGAATAAGTTTAATAGAAGAGAGGGAAAAGGAATATATGTGAATTAATCCTCAGAACTTCATGAAATAGTTGATGGTGTCCCCATTCTACAGATAGATAACTCAAGGCTCAGGGAGGTTAAGTAATTACCTAAAAGTGATAGAGTAGGGATTTAAACACAGATCTGTCTGCCTCCAAAGTTTCTTTCTATTCTAGCATGCTTCCTCCCTCTATGTTGTACCAAGGGTATTTCTGAGAGCTCTAATTCAGATTGCTTTAAAGGAGACCCTCTTTGGATCTGAACTTGCATGATTTATCAAGTTAGGTCATGATCTGAGGGACTACTTCACCTGAATATGAATTCTGAGGGTCACTCAAATCCATCTTCTACTGGTTTTCTTCATGGTGTTGGCTGCCCATAAGTGACAAGCATTAGGGGTGTTCAACACACTTTCCTGAGCAAATATTGGTCCCCTTAATCTTGGTTTCCTATAGCAACTGAAAAACTGATATCCCTGAGAAAGAGAAAGATTTTATCTTAGACATCCCACCTGCCAGTTTAAGATAGTGTTGCTAGTATGCTGCATTTAGATAATTTCATCATAAGTACTTTAAAATCAGAATGGTAAGTGCATTGTGCAGTGTTTCCGATAAGCAAACATATAGCTTATACAGCTAAGTCAGAACTATCCATTAAGATGTGGCATATTTTTTTGTAAAGTACTTATGTAGTTGAGTTTCTTTAGGGAGGGAATGTTTTCCTTGATATATGGCCACATATGGAAACCATGTGGGAGTGGTAACAAATCTGTAAATTTGTAATACATATACCTGTTTGCAAAACATCATTTTCAAATAATAGGAGGCTTCCTGACTTTTATTTACACATATTTTTAAAGGCAGTTAAGTTTAAATATGAGATAGTCCTCATATTTTATCAAATTATGGACTGCTTTTTTGTCAAAGCATCTGAGAGGAGAATAACTATGGTTTTCTTAGTCTCTTCTTGTTTTCATTACCAGCAAACTGAAGGAATTTTTTTTTTAACTTCTCAACATCAAATTTTTTTATTCTTTTTCTTTTCTTTTTTATTGAAGTTTAGTTGACACACAATGTTACATTAGTTTCAGGTGTACACATCCTGAAAGAATTATTATGAATGACTATTTAAGATGTTAGAAGTACTGAGTTCTCAAATACACTGACTGTTTTTCAAAAAACTACTGTTTTTTGCTTTGCTTCTAAATTCATATAATTATAAAGATCCCAGTGTTATAAGTTACATTAACCTTTAGTGTTTTTCTTTATGTTTGGTTTTAAAGTTGAAGAAAATCCAGAAGGTACCATTTCTGTGAGTCAAGTTAAGCAAGAACCCAAGGAACCAGCATTGTCTATGGAAGCAAAAAAAAAAATTGGACTGTAAGAAATTATCTGCCACATAAATTATTGAAGCTTTTCAGAATTTACAACTTGGGTAACTTCTGATGTCATAAAAAAGAAGGTGAATATTGTCAAAGTGCAGCATTGTGATGAATGGACTGAAGACTAGTTCAATGAGCAACTTTGATTTAAAACTGTTATGTTTGTTGCCAAGTCCATATTTTTGGAAGCTATTTTACTGCTCTCATTTTGTATAATTCTTATGCTTTTTGATTATCTGATAAAGCCAGGATTTCAAAAGATCATCTGAATTTATTCATGACAATATAGTCTGAACACAAATAGTTACCTAACTCATCCCTTGGAAATGTCCAGTTTGGGTTCTGAAAAGACAAAAACAACAACAAAAAATAGTGTGTGAGTGTGTGTGTATGACTGTGTGTATGTGTGTTGACTTTTTTAAAAGTTATGAAAAAGCTTATTTCCTCTTTAAAAAAGTTGAAGAAATCTTTACATTAGCAGACAGGTGAGAGATTATTTGTAGTCTGTCACATTAGGAAAGATAAAACAGTAGTAGATTTGAATCATAACATGAAGCCCAGCATTCACATCTGTGGAAACTGTAGTTGCATTTTGGCTTCTTCCATTATAGTTTTTATACTTAAAACTACAAACAATAGCATACTAATGGTCATCTAATAGAAATTTAAAGTGTCTTGGTAAGTGCTCAGAATTTTAACTTGAGTTAATCAGATAAGCAACAGAAATAAATGTATATTGCATGGGTTTATATAATATTGTAGGTAAAGCACTACTTATGGATAGCAAAATGTAGAATTGAGAGAATTCAGAAAGAATAATAGAATTCCCCTGGTGTTTACAGATGATTTGGGGGACTTTTTGATATCAGCAGAGGATTTTTTTTTCCTATTTTGTATTGAATATTCAGCTCTGGTTGGAAAAGAATTTGAGTTGTATCTATTTTTCTATGCCAGAGTTCTTACTGAATTGGTGGTATTAGAATTTATAGTATTTCAAGGTAAGTATTTGTAGTTAAAAAATTAGTTCATATTTAAAACTTTAAAACAACTGATGTGATGTATATTTGCTCGTTGAGTAAGTATATTTACTCGAAATACTAAGTACTAATCACTATATTCATTGTAAGCTTCTGTTTTCTGGAGGTTGGTAAACTAGAAATGTCAATTGTAAACTGTCAAGAAATCAGCATAAAGGCTTTTTTTCACCCCAGGGACCACGTGTGGGTACATTTAAGATTTTATTTTAAAGTAATAAGGATTTCAAATGGATATTGATGTTTAATTTTCAAAGCATATGAGATATAATATGAATATTAACCTTAATATTTTACATGAATATGAGTCATTTTTGGCTTTTCTAAGTCCAGTCTCCCATTCTTGATTCACCTTAATTGTTGCAGGTACACAGCATGTATCTAAGTATAAAACATCATTATATTAGAAGTGAGTGGAACTCTAATAAAAGACCTTGCTCTTTAGATTTATACCCTATTTAATATAAATGTATTATTTATACGCCTATTTAATACAAAGTTAATATTCAATTACATATATGATTTTTAGTTAGAATAGCTAACTATTCTAAGAATTGAAAATATTTAATGTCAGCATTTTAGAGGCAGGCTGCAAAATCTGATTATGTGACTCTAAGTTAAACACAGCTCTTAGTTACCTCAAACCCAGAGTTCTCTTACTCTGTGTGTACTTAAAGGGTATAAGTCTAAATTAATAGTTTAGTATTACATTGTAGGTAATATTATTTTCATTTGTTATTTTTAGTTTTTATGGAAACTGTTTTCAAGATTCATTAATGGCAGTAGCTAATTAAATATTTTACCCATTGAACTATATTCCTTTGGAGACATTCTTTTCTTTTTTGATGTTGAGTTGTTAAGGAGAAATGCTTGTTAAGATACAAACTCCAGTGAGTTACCTACGAGGATGAGAGATGTTAGAAGATTCAGACTTTGGCACTTGATCAAGAACAAAACATGGTTAAAAAATATTTCTCTCACTTCATTCTATGTGAATGTCTCTTTCTGGTATTGGTTTTTGGTTTTTGTTTTTGTTTTTGTTTTTTTATGAGGACAGAAAGTTACAGTACATCCTCCTCAAAAACAAAAAGCAAAATTAAAAAAGAGCATGAAGAAAGGTTTAAGTCCCTAATTGTATACTCTTTTGGTTTTTAGGTAGAAACTGGAACTATCAATATTTTCATGTAAGTATTTCAATGAATAGCTCTTTAAAAATAGTTTCTAAATTTTTAAAAATTCATTTATCCTCTAAATGCATGTTCAGTCATAATATATCAGTATTGTATTTTAAAGGTGCTTAGCATCGCTTTTTTAAAAGTATGTTTACATATTTTAAATATTCAGTTATTTTTTAAATGCACAGAGTATTAAATACAAGTGCGTAAAATTTTCAGTATCTATATTTGGCATTCTCCTAACAGCTCTACAGCAAACTTTGACATGTGCTCTTTTGTGTCATGTATTACAAGGTGTAATGTCTGTAGTAGTGAGTTGGACATTCAAAATAAGCAGTTAGAACTTCATAATTACAGCTGAGCTTTTTTCATCATTGTGGTTTTCATGTGCCAAAGCCTCTCAGTGAACTTTATAGATAAACACCACCATGGTGGGCTTTTCCCTCAATATTAATTTTCTCCATAAGCAGTTAACGTGCTTAAAAGAAAAAGCTTTTATACAAAATACCTTGTCTTATCCAAGGTAAATGTTTTCTAAAAGTCACAAAAATGATAGAAAACAGATTTTGGAAGCTGGTCCTACATTAGAGTTTCTGATTTTGAGGCCCACCAGCTTGTGTTTTGTTGTTACATCCTGTCAAAATACATACTTAATCATGTGAGTATGTGAAAGATGTCATTTAATTTGTACCAGGTTTTTAAAAAAGTTTTAAAATGTGTGTATATATATTGTAACTTAATGTATAGTGTCCTTGTTATAATGTAATTTTTTTCATTAAAAATCCTATGTTATTTTTTCCTTAAACTTGTTAGTTTTCTTTTTATACCTTTTCTGGGGATAGTGGTAGTTTTGTTCATCTTAAAGATGTTGAATAAACACTTCAATTACCTGAGAACTTTGGCTAGAAATTTGTGTTCAATTTGGAACCTGAAAGTTTTTCAGCATAACTACCAGTAACTCCTGTTATCATTACATTTAGGGACAGATATGCATTTAGTACTCTGAGCTCAGCCAACCATCAACATTTTAAAACAATGCATGTAATAAGGTATTAGTAATTCTTTTCTCACATCTTGGCCTTGTGACATCTCTAAGTACAGCTTTATATTTTTTGGCATAATGAAAGAAGCGTGTGATTTTAAAAGGAGTGATCACCAGTGTTTTTCCTCTTGGCTTTTTTTTTTTTTTTCTTTATTCCACCCTGCCTATTTTATAGGACCATAGAAAATCTTACTCTCTCCAGAAGGGGTAGTGTATTAACTATTCCCCACCAGCTGATTTAGCTTTAGACGTTTTAAATGGTATATTGCTTTGGTATCTTAAGTATCTGTAATTCTACTTAACTTAGTTGTAATGGCAAAGCCTTAGTGTACTTTTGCCATGTACATATTAACTATGAAAACTATTGTTAAATAATACAAATATTCCCTGATGACTGAATTCTTAAAACTTCAGGAATAAAATCAGAATCTTAAAAAAACTCACGAATGGATTCTAAATTTGATTCATGAGAAAAATAAATTGTATGGTTAATATTGAAAACCTTTGAAAATGTGATATGGGTATAATCATGCAGGGGAAATGTTGTTTAAGGGTAAAACTTGCAAATGGTAAATAAGTCCTGGAATTCTAATGTACAGCATAGTAATTATAGTCAATAATACTGCATTATAAAATTCAAAGTTGCTCAGAGACTACATCTGAAAGGAAAGAATGGGGGGTAATAAAGGGAAAGAGTAATTGTGTGGCATGATAGTGGTTATTAGCTAACTCTATGTGGTAATCATATTACAAAATATAAATTACCAAATCAACACATTGCATACCTTAAACTTAATGTTATGTGTCAGTCAACCTCAATTAAAAAAAAAAATTCTAAAACTAGAGGATTAAGTGGGAGTCTCAGATATGAGCAGTTTTTAAAAATATTTTTATTGAGGTATAATTGACATAAAATAAATTGCACATATTTAAAGTGCACAATTTAATAAGTTTTGATATGTGTATACATCTATGAAACTATCACCACAATCAAGATAATGAACATATCCATCACCTAGATCCTAGTGCCTCTTTGTAATCCATCCCCTCTTCTTCCTGCCTCCCACCCCTATCTCACCATCCCCAAACAACTACTGATTTGCTTTCTGTCACTAGAGATCAATTTCTGTCTACAGTTTTATAAAAATGTATGAACATTTTTTATCTGACTATTGTCACTCAGCATATTCAAGATTCACCTATATCAGAATATATGAATAGTCCATTCCTTTTTACTGCTTAGTATTCCATTGTGTGGATATACCATAATTTGTTTATCCATTCACCTGTCGATGGACAGCTGGGTTGTTTACAGTTCTTGGCTATTACAAATAAAGTTGCTATGAACATTTGTATAAAGCTCTTTGTATGAATATATGCTTTCATTTCTCTTAAGTAAATAGGAGTGGAATGGCTGGGTCATTTGGTAGGTATATATTTAACATTTTAGGAAACTCTCAAGTGATTTTTCTGAAGTGGTTATACCACCTTACATTCCTGTCAGCAATGTATGAGAGTTCTAGCCACCACTTGGTATGGACAGGCTTTTATATTGTAGGCATTATAATAGGTGTGTAGCAGTATCTCACTGTGGTTTTAATTTCCATTTCTATAATGACCTATACTGTTGAACATCTTTTCATGTGTTATGTGCCATCTGTATATCTTCTTTACTGGAGTGTATGTTTGAATCTTTACCTCATTTTTAAATGGAATTGTTGTTTTATTATAGAGGCTTAGAAAGTATATTCTAGATACCAGTCCATTTTTTTTTTAAGATTTTATTTATTTATTTGACAGAGAGAGAAAGAGAGCACAGCAGTGGGAGCAGCGGGCAGAGGGAGAGGGAGAAGAACGCTTGCCTGAGCAGGATGCCCAATGCAGGACTCAATCCCAGGACCCTGGGATCATGACCTGAGCTGAAGGCAGATGCTTAATGGACTGAGCCACCCAGGCAGCCCCAAGTCCATTTTTTAGAAATGTTATCGACAAGTATTTTCACCTGATCTATAGCTTATCTTTTCACTTTCTTAACATAATCTTTCAAAGACCAGTTTGGTGTTTTTTTTTTTTAAGATTTTATTTATTAGAGAGAGAGAGAGAGCACACAAGCAGGCAGAGGGAGAGGGAGAGGCAGAGGCAGGCTCCCTGGCTGAGCAGAGAGCCCGATGGGAGCCTGATGCGGGGCTCAGTCCCAGGACCCCTGGATCATGACCTGAGCCAAAGGCAGATGCTTAACTGACTGAGCCACCCAGGCACCCTTCAAGGAGCAGTTCTTAATTGTGATTAAGTACAGTATATCGTTTTTTTTTTCCTTCGTGGGTCATACTTTTGTGTAAGAGATCTAAGAGATCTTTGCCTAACCCAAGGTTAGATTTTCTCCAGGTTTTCTTCTCAGAAGTTTTATAACTTTGAGTTTACATTTAGGTGCATGATCTATCTTGAGTTAATTTTTATATACATAGTACATGACCCTTTTTTGCATATGAATACCCAATTGTTTCAGCACCATTTTATGAAAAGACTGTATTTTCTGTTGAATTAAATTTATACACTTGATGAAAAATTCATTAATCACATATATTTGGGTGACTTTCTGGACTCTGTTCTTTTTCATTGACATATTGTCTATCTCAGTGGTCTCAATCAGGGCAATTTTCCCCCTAGGGGGCATTGCACAAAGTCTGGAGACAGTTTTAGTAGTCGTAGCCAGGGAGATACTACTTGTTTCTGATAGAAGCCAGATCTTCTGCTCAATATCATACAATGCGTAGGACGTCCCCACAACAAAGAATTATCTGGCTCAAAATGTCTGTAGTACCAAGATTGAGAGACTCTGGTCCATATTGATGCCAGTACCACATTGTCTTGATGACTATAGCTTTATCATAAGTCTTGAAGTCAGGTAATACAGTCTTTGAACCTTATTCTTTCTTTTTTTTGGCTACTCTAAGTTCTTTGTTTTTCCATGTGAATTTTAGAATCACGTCAATTTCTTTTTTTAACAATGCCTAATGGGATTTTGACTGGGATTATGTAGATATATAGATCAATTTGGGGATAATTGAAATCTTAATAATTGATTTTTTTTTTCCTCTGCAATGTCTTAAGAGTTTTCAGTGTATAGGTCTCACATGTCTTTTGTCAGATTTATCACTAAGAACTTCTAAATGACATTGTTTTTTAATTTCAATTTCTTATTTTTTGCATTAATATGGAAACACAATTGATTTGTTATATGGTTCTTATACTTTGCAACCTTATTACACTCACTTATTCTCATAGCTTTTTGATAAATTCTGTTAGATTTTCTACATAGACAATTATGCTGTGTTACATCTTCTTTTCCAATCTGGATGCCTTGTATTTCTTTTTCACAACTGTTACACTGACTAGAACCTAAAGTATAGTTTAGGTTAGAGTGGATATCCTTGCCTTTTTTCTGATCTTAGGGGAAAAGCATGTAGTCTTTCACTATTATGAGGTTAACCATAATTTTTGCAGATGACCTTTATCAATTGAGCCAGAGTCGTCCTGTTCTTAGCGTGCTGAGAATTTTTGTTAGGAATAGCTATTTGATTTTGTCAGATGCTTTTTCTGCAAGTATTGAGATGATCATTTGGTTTTTCTTTTTTTAATCTCACAATATGATAAAAGATTTTGAATTTCAAAGAGTAAAACAGCCCTGCATCCTTGCATTCCTAGAATAAATCATACTTGTTCATCAGGATGCATTATGCTGTTTTATATATTGTTGGGTTTCAGTTGCATTTAATGTTACTATTGATAAGGTTGTGTTTGAGTCTTCCCTTCCATCTTGTTATTTGTTCCATCTGTACTTTGTTCCCCTTTCTTTTTCTGCCTTTTGGTGCAATTGCCCTCTTTTTATGATTCAACTTTACCTCCTTTATTGACTTATTAGCTGTAACTCTTGTTATTTTAATGATTGCTTTAATGTTTATACCGTGTTATCCCAGTCTACCTTGTCTACCTTCAAATACTATTCCATCATTTCACAAAAAGTGTAAGAATATTACAATAATATACTTATCTTTTTCCCCTTCTTTGTGCTATTGTGGTCATACATTGTATTTCTATATATCTTACAACCTCACAGTACATTGTTACTATTTACACTTTAATCAGTTATCTTGTATATATTATTTTTAAATATTTTCCTGCTTTTTTGCATTCCTGGTAACTTTTGATTGGATGTCAGATATAACTTTTACCTTGTTGGGTGCTGGATATTTTTGTATTCCTGTAAATATTCTTGAGTTTTGTTCTAGGACACAGTTTACTTTCTTGGAAACAGTTTGTTCCTTTAATGTCTTGCTTTCAAGCTTTTTTAGTTAGGTAGGACCAGAGCAGCATTTAATCTAGTGTTAATTTTGTCTCACTGTTGAAGCAAATCCCTTCTGAGTACTCTACCCTGCTTTTGAATTAATGAGGTTTTTTTACTCTCGCTGGTGGGAATAGGCACTCTTCTGGACCCTGCGAGCCTCAGAGGGTTATTATCCCCCTAGTCTCAAGTAATTTCTTTATACTTATGCACTGATCATTAAATACTCTGTTGAATGTTAGAGAGTGACCTTCTGCAGATCTCTGGAGTTTTCTGTGTAGTTATCTCTTCTCCAGTACTTATCCTACATCTCTATTTGCGTTGGCCTTCCTCAATTCCGAGTTTCATCTCCTCCACTCTGAGAGGCTCTGCCTGGTTTTCCACTCCATGTGCCATAACCTGGAAACTCTTCAAACAGCAATCTGGGATGACATAGGCCTCATCTCATTTGTTTTCCATCTCTCAGGGATCACTGTCCTCTCTTGCATGATGTACAACATTTTGAGAATCACTGTTTCATATATTTTGTCCAGTTTTATAGTTTTTTCAGACAGGAGGGTAAATCTGGTCACTTGTACTCTTATTTATTTATTTATTTATTTATTTATTTATTTATTTGACAGAGAGACAGCCAGTGAGAGAGGGAACACAGCAGGGGGAGTGGGAGAGGAAGAAGCAGGCTCCCAGCAGAGGAGCCTGATGTGGGACTCGATCCCGGAATGCCGGGATCACGCCCTGAGCCGAAGGCAGACGCTTAACGACTGCGCTATCCAGGCGCCCCACTTGTACTCTATCTTGACTAGATATGGAATTTCTCCAGACAGTGTTGATATCATGTCACATTTGGGTTTCTGCAAGCAGTCGAACTGGGAGATGACATAGAGGTTGTAAGGAAAGCATAAGAATATATTATGAGATGGAATAAGGTACAACAAATCTGAGTGAGACAAGTAGGTATATTATGGTGGGATTTGGAGTATAGGATTGGTCCAAAGTAATTCTCCAGAACAGCCTAACTGTATAGGGACCACCTTTGATGGTATAGTTTCCAATCTCCATTGCCATGGTTCTATCAATCATAATGACTCAGCCTTCTGTGTACCTGACAGAGTTAGGCCATGCAGGATACCAAAATGAATGTTTTAAAAGTTTGCCTTAAAGGAACTTAGTGTCTATTACAGGTGATACATAACTTTATACAAGATAGAAAATGGTAAATTTGATAATAGGAATATGGATAAAATCATATAAGAATTAAGAAGAAGACGACATTACTTACAAGAAAGAGAACTGACAGTAAGCACCAGGGATTGTACTTGGTGCTCTGTATTTGGTTAAAGCAATTGGCATTTTGCAAAAAGTAAGTTGCTGCTTATTATTATAGCTAGGACTGGTAGTTAAGAGCATGTGCTCTGAAGTTGGACAGTTAGATTTGAATCCCACTTCTCCTTAATTAGCTGCATAACTTTGGACAAATTACTTAAACTTCCAGTTCTTCATATTTTTTTTCTTCTGAAGAAATAGTAGTAGCTACATAAGTGAATTATTGTGAGGATTTAATGAGGTAACCCATGTTGCAATCTTAGAATCTGTAACATACTAATCAATATATGTATGTTTTTATAATTAATATTAACAAAATTTTAAATCCTTAAAGGTAAGCATGATCCTTATTTATTATTATTTTTTTAAGTAAGCTCTACATCCAGTGGGGAGCCCAATATGGGGCTTGAATTCATGACCCTGAGATTAAGACCTGAGCTGAAATCAAGATTTGGACACTCAACCCACTGAGCAACCCAGGCGCCCCATCCTTATTTTCAAGATGATGTGTCTATTAGGGAACATATTTGGCTGCATGCAACAGAGTCATGATTATGGTGGCTTAACCAAATAAAGAGGTCTTATTTTTTTATGAAACCAAGTCTGAAGGCAGTCTCACCAGGGCTGGTTCCATGTGTCCACCAGGAACCCAGCCTCCCTTAATCTTTTCATATAACCATGTCTAACATGTGGTTATCATCTATGTACTTATTGCTTTTTTGTCCATGATGGTTGCTCCACTTCCAGCATTGATCAGAGTTTAGGCAGGAAGAATGGAGTGAGCAAAAGGCCTGTGCTGGGAGAGTGAGCCAAAGGTCTTTTTTAGGAGACCCATCAGCAACTTCCACTTTTATCTGATTGGTTAGAAGTGTTATATGACCACTCTACTTATAAGGGCTGCTAGGAAATGTAGTTCTTTTCAAATCTGGACACCACCCTGAGAGAAATTATATTTTAGTAAGACAAAATTCATTGACTATCATTTAGGCCACTAATGGTGTCTCTCACAAATGGGAGAACTGAAATTCAGAAATTGAAGTGCTTGAGGTTGTTAAACAACTATTAAGTGATAAAGTTAATATTGGTAGCAATGTCTGGCAAATACCATTCCATATTCCTTTTGCCACACAGTCCACAAAACAAGTGATCTTTTCATCATAGGATATTTGAGTTGGATCTTTCATGACAGAACATAGACATGAGATTAAAATGAAGATGTATAGAATTCAAGGAGTAAGTAGAAGGAATTATATGGCTCATTTGGGGATACAAATATAAAGTTCATTTGGATGAGAACTTTAAGATTCAATGAAGGAAGGAAGCTGGGGAAAAGACTGGTAAGATGAGAGAAAGCTTAAATGGTAGAAATTCTAGAAGGCCAGACTAAGAATTTTATATTTTGCTTAGTATGTGTTACATTTAAAGTCTTATTGAAATGATCTGTTAAAGGAGCCCATTGAGTCAAAAAGCTTTTCTAGGGGCACCTGCATGGCTCAGTCGATTGGGCATCTGCCTTTGGCTCAGGTCATGATCCCAGGGTCCTGGGATGGAGCCCCGCATCCAGCTCTCTGCTCAGTGGGGAGCCTGTTTCTCCCTCTCCCTCTGCCTGCTGGTCCCCCTGCTTGTGTGCTCTCTCTCTCTTACTCTCTGTCAAATAAATAAATAAAATCTTAAAAAAAAAAAAGGTTTTCTAAAATCCAGATGAAACTTTAAATTTCACAGATTTCTGAAGGTAGGTATAATGACCAAATGGAAGTGATAGAGTAATTTTTTGAATACCATAATAAAATTGTATAATAAATTTCTGGACTTGACTATTGTATCTATAATTGCTTTAGAGAAACTGTTGGGTTTTTACATTTATATTCTACAAAGACACTCTAAAATCTTAAAGATGGACATTCATTCATTCAACAAAACACATATTTCCTGCCCTTTTGGACCTTACAATCCAGTACAGAGAGATAGATAATAAATAATAAACATAGTAAATAAGTATATGTAAACATACATATGTTTACCTGTAAGTATATGTACTTAAATGTATTATTGTATGTATACTATATACTTATACATTAGGTTAACAAGTGATATAGCATAAAAATGGAGCAGAGAAGAGGGACATATGGAATTAGTATGGTAAGAGTTAAAATTTTTAAATAAGGCAGCCAGAATGGGCCTCATTGAGAAGGTACATGCAAGCAAATTCTTAAAGACAATAAGACAGTCATGCAGATACCATGCAAAGCAGGGCAAATAAGAGGGAACTAAAGGATTGGGCAGTAGGCACTATGCCTGAAGGTCAGCAACAAGGCTAATGTGAGTGAGCAAGGGAGAGAGCACTGGGAAATGAGGACAGAGGGATAATAGTGAGTCCAATCCTGTAGGGTCTTGTAATCCATCCTTTTACTCTGAGCAGAAATGGGAAGCTGTTGCCAAGTTTTGAGCAGAAGAATGAAAACATAATATGACTTACCCTTTAAAAGGATCATTTTGGGGATGCCTGGGTGGCTCAGTCGGTTGAGCAACCAACTCTTGACTTCGGCTCAGGTCGTAATCTCAGAGTCATGAGATCAAGCCCTGCAGGGGACTCTGTGCTCAGAGTCGAGTCTGCTCAAGATTTTCTCTCTCCCTCTGCCTGTGTTCCTTCCCTCACTCTTTCTCTTTCTCTCTAAATAAATAAATAAATAAATAAATAAATAAATAAATAAATAAATTTGGCCATTATGTTAAGAACAAACTTTATGGTTTATCTGTCTCTCCCTACTAGATTAAAACTGCAGGGGCAGGGATCTTTGTCTTTTTTGTTGTTGCTGTTCATTGATATATGACAGTGGCAGATGCTTAGAAAATATTTTTGAATGGATGACCATCCAGATTTTAGATTTTAGAGTGTCCTTATAAAAAATAAATGGAAAACAACTTAGAGAAGGGAAATTTGTTGAGGAAATTGCTAAAGAAATATTTTTGAGCAGGAGAAAGGGGCCTAAGTCAAGCCTAAGTAAAGGGCTTGACTTTAGATAGGACCATGGATACCTTATCTATGGATAGATGACAAGGCAGACTACATGGGTAAAGATGCTGGTAGGTGGGTACAAGTGAGAGTGTGGAAATTCTCTTGATTGCTTCAATTTTCTCAGTGAAATAAGCAGCAAGGCCTTCAGGTAACTGTGAAGATGGGTGTGTGGGGAAGCATGTTGAGGAGAAAAGCTAGTATGAAAGTAATTAGGCAAGGGAAATATAATATTAATGGGCCTACTTGATTAAGTGTTCACTTAAGGTTCATGTTCATAAATTGGAAATCAGATTAGTCAGCATGTTTGTGTGTTTTTGTCCAATCATGATCAGCAGTGGCTGAGTATTTATTGAGAATCAGACACTGTTACCTGTTGGCTGTATGAAAGATTAATAAAACCTAATCCTAGCCCTATAGGGACTCACAGTATAGTGGCAGGCAGTTTTTTGTTTGTTTGTTTTTTTAAGATTCATTTATTTTAGAGAGCACATGTGCAGGGGGAGGGGTAAAGGGAGAGGGAGAGAATCTCAAGCAGACTCCCTGCTGAGCTGGGAGCCCTACATGGGACTGGATCTCACTACCCTGAGATCATGACCTGAGCGGAAATTAAGAGCCGGTCACTTAACCAATTGAGCCACCTAGGCACCCCATGACAGACAGTTTTTTAATCAACTAGTTATAAAATGGTGTGATAAGTACTTGCAATTCAAACAAAGGAAAAAACATTATAAATCAAAGAAGTTCCAGGCTAGCTAGCAGTTCAGGTTATGGATGGAATAATACATTAGTCTAAGAAGGCAAAAGATTGTGAAAGAATCACTTCCAAACTCTCACCTCCCAGTGTCCAATCAAAAACGTATTATGTATAAACTTTGTGTAATTCCAATCAGATCCTCCGCCTTGCAACTCATCTTAAAATAGATCCCAGAACTCATAAATATTGCACCTCTGACTTCCCCTGTGAGATACTAAGACTATCCAGTTAGTATTCTCCCTTACTGCAGTAAGCAAAAACTTCAGTTTTGCTTTATCAACAGGTTATTTTGGAGGTATTTTAAAGAAGCCAGCAGTTGACGGTCTTGGAGATCTTATCAAAATCTGGTCACCTTGGAAACAGCATGTTTTCTGAGGCCTTTTGAGCCTCCTGCACAGGGTCTCTCCAATGACAGTGGTGAGGTAAGTTCATGTTGGGTTTGAGCTCTGATTTCTAATTTTTTCATCAAATACTCCAAATGCTAAGTTTAGTTTGTTTTGTTTAGCTTGAGAATGGTATCTAGGAATAAACTCTTTTTAAAGAGTTGATTGATCAGGTTTGAAAAACTTATATTTGGTAGAAATCTGCATTATTACTGTCAATACTACTGTTTGTCCTTATCATTTCTTCATTGTGCATCTATAAGAGGAAGTTCATAGGGATGAAGACGGGCGTAAACTTATAGGTTCAGAAGGTTTCTCTTCAGACTGCCATCCTTTGGAAAAACTGTCTCAAGTCATCTATGAATGTTTAGGAGAATTTTGCCCACTCTTGCTTTGTTTTGTCCGTGAAAGTCTGTTTCTCTTTAAGAGGGGGTCCCCAAGATTCAAGGTTCACATTTGGCTAAAAGTTGTCAGGCTCATAGGTTTATCTTTAGTTTGGTTCTGTAGCCATTCTGGACTGGACTCCCACATCTTAAATGTGTTTATGCTAGAATCAAAATGGGTCTTGTTTGCTTTCTAAATGATAGAAGAATTATTTGGAATTACAATTGGTTTTGGGGAGGGGACTTCTGATATAAACAAAATTGTTCATTTGGGGAGGTACTTTGAAGTGAAAAGAAAGCAATATCCCAAACATACAGTTATCTACATTTTAAGGCAAGAGGAAAATTCCAAAATAAATTGAAGGGATTATGAAATTGCCTCCTTAAAAGATTCTTTGGCAAAGGCAAGAGAAAAATGTGAAAAATTTAGAACTGTCTTTTCTAAATCCTTTCAAATCACTATTTGAATATGATGTCCTTTCTTCTTCTGTTCCACTTCCTCATATTTTTCTATTTCCCTCTGTTCTGTCTCTCCTTCTGACTTTTCTCCTTTCCTTCAAAATACCCCATAAAGAGATAGTTTTATTACTCTAAAAGAGAAAGATCACTTTAATATAAGAAATAAACCTCTCCTTTTTATACTTAAAGTATTAACAATTACTGGCATTTTTTGTCATATAAATCAAATTGTCAGGGGGCCTGAATTAATGTTTAAACCAGCTGTAATGACTGACTCCCCCTCCCTCTCCCTCATCCTCTTTTGTGTGCATGAATGTTATGCATCTACACTTCCCTACATTTAAACTTTCCCCTCTCTTTAATTAAGGAGACATAATTAGTCTTTTACAATGATAATTTTGTATTTGACTTTAACTGGCTCCCTCTCATTTTTAATTTCTATTCCTCTTCTTTTCCCTCCCTAGGGAAACATTAAAGATTAATTGATGAAAACAATTATTCTGTCATTATGTACTCAAGCTAGGAACATCTAATGAAGAATTTCTAAAATAGAAAAATCATTAGGCTGTGTTGTGTTTCTTTTTCTTCAAAATTGCTTTTAAGAGATATTTCTGGTTAAAACTACAAGAAAAGGGGCACCTGGGTGGCTCTGTCAGTTGAACGTCAACTCTTAATTTTGGCTCAGGTCATGATCTTAGGGTCAGGAGATAGAGCCCCATGTTGGGCTCCATGTTCAGCTCAGAGTCTGCTTGTCTCCCTTCCTTTGCTCCTTCCCATGCTCCCTCATGCTCCGTGCTCTCATCTCTTGCTTAAATAAATAAATAAATAAATAAATAAATAAATAAATAAAATCTTAAAAAAAAAACTGCAAGAAAAGAAGAAAAAACCTTGATTCCAAGATGAAGGGCTTTGAACCAGGATTTAAAGAGTTTTTATAATTTCATTTATGAATGCAAAGTTTATATATCATGCAGAAAATGTTCATAAAATATTCCTGATAGAGGAATCATTGGACAAATTCGAGTGAGTTCATCATACTGGCTTAAAGGATCAAAAAACAATTATCTTCCTGACTTTAATGTCAGCACTATATGCTAGTTTATACAAGAAGATTGAACATCTCATAATTTAAGCTTTATATATTTCTTGCATTGGTTTTATGAGACAAATTATTATCATTATTTTTACAAATTATGCTTACAAAAATTTGGAGTCATGATTAACTAGATAAAATTGTAATGATAGGCATCTTCTGAAAGTTTATCATCTTATTTCTATAATATCAAAATTCTTAAGAACTTTATATTTGGGGCCAATGGGTTGCTCAGTCGGTTAAGCGTCTGCCTTCAGCTCAGGTCATGATCCCAGGATCCTGGAATTGAGCCCCATATTGGGGCTCCCTGCTCAGTGGGGAGTCTGCCCCTCCCCCCTGCTTGTGTGCTCCCTCTCTTTCTCTCTCTCAAATAAATAAAATCTTTTTAAAAAAATTTTATATTTAATTAAAATGGTTATTTCTAGTTCCTTAGCTAATTTAAAGACCTTAGACAAAGGTTAAACTGAGTTAATTAATACATAATCTTTGAATATTCGGACAAAATCTAAAGAAAAAAATGAGTAACATTGGTCACTAGTTTTATTTTACTGCTGTTCTTATATATTTAAAAATAGATATAGATTGGGGCTCCTGGCTGGCTTAGTTGGTAGAGCATGTAACTCTTGATCTCAGTGTGTGAGTTTAAGCCCCACGTTGGGCCTAAAGCTTACTTAAAATACAATACAATACAATACAATAAAAATAGATACAGATTTACAGGAAGTGAAAATGCTTTTGGATTTCTTTTTTTTTTTTAAGTAGGCTCCATACCCAGTGTGGAGCTCAGTGCGGGGCTTGAATTCATGACTTTGAGATCAAGACCTGAGCTGAGATCAAGAGCTGGACACTTAACCAACTGAGCCACCCAGGCATCTTAATGCTTCAGCATTAACTCAGAGGCAACATCCTGAGAGGATGGGTGCCATCCTTGAAGACGTAATATATGCCTTCCTTCAGAGAACTCTGTATGTTGCTGTGTTCCTGACAGGAAGAATACATGGGTCCAGTCACCAAGGGACAGAAGCAGGGGTAGCCCTGATGATGCACTGGGAGATTTTATGCTTCCCATCCTTTTAATTCTGGGCTCTGTAGGGTTGGAGGTTCTGGTCCCCAAAGAGAGCATACTCTTGCCAGGGGGAACACAAAGTTTTTATTCAACTATAAGATAAGGCTGCTGTCAGTGCACTTTGACGTCCCTGTATCCAGGCACCAAGAGGGAAGAAGAGGCATCAGCCAGGGGTGATCAGCCCAGATCAGCAGGAGGACGTGGAGCAGGGGGACTGCAGGTGGAACCCAGATGATTCATTTGGGCACCTTTTGTGTTTCCATGCCCCATTGTAACTGAATGGATGCGTGCAGCAGTGTCAGGATAAGAATATGATTGCTCGGGCTCCTCAGGAATGAAGATTTGAGTCATACTGATGTGAGAAACAAAGGCAAAAGAAAATTTGAATTTCCTTACTACTTAACAGCCCATTGACAAGTCCTTGAAACAGGCGGAGTGACATTCCTCTAGGAACTCCGCTGCCTCCATGTTAATACTTTGCTAAGGGCAAAAGGCAATGTTAGCCTGACCCTCAGGATCCTGTAAGTCTCCTTTAACATATAAAAATTCCTTTGGAAGCTTCCTTTATCTCTACACCCCAAGATATATGTTGGCAGTCAGATATACATCTGAACAGTCTCATGACTAAGGTTTTATTGGACAGTAATAGATGACCTTTTCCTAACAACAGCTAGCCCCATCAAGGCCCTGGAAACCTTGTTTCCAAAATTTCTTAGATACTTAAACTATCCCTAACCCCCTCCCAACTTGAAAGTATATAATCGCCACTCCTCATGACCCCAGTGCAGCTCTTTCTGCCCACAGGTCCTGTCCCTGTGCTTTAATAAAACCACCTTTTTGACCAAAGACATCCAAAGAATTCTTTCTTGGCCGTCGGCCCCGAACCCCAGCATCGTTTCTACATCAATACCACCAGTAAGCCTCCAAGACCTGATCGGGTAACAGCTGAGGGTGATTATAGTTATTAGAATAACTACTGGAAGTGGGAGAGCATGAATACCAGTTGGAACTCCAAATATAAACTAGAGTGTCAGAGGTTCCTTCTGAGTTTTTCCTCAGGAAGATGGACCCAGAAGAACCACGGAACACCCACACTCTGACCTGTGGGAAGAGAGAAATCTGTTCAGCACAAGAGGTAGGCCATGGCAGCTATGAAAATGAGCCGCTCAGAGCTCCTGCTGCAGGTGGAGTAATTGACAAATGGTCCCAGGTGCTATGTTCTGGATCTACCATGGTGCTTGAGCAGAAGCTGTGCTTCCCACAGGCTGCTCCCAGACAACGGCTGAGACAGCAAAAGTACAAAGATGGTCCCATTCCTGTGAGAAGGAGGCCTCTTTGACTTGAGATTTCCCCATCAGCCTTGCAGACTTACTCAATACTAATGAGACCCTTCCATTGAAGAACTGAAGTTAGATCACCCCCCCCCCCCAACCTCATAAATATCTCACCTTTGCCCTTCCTCCTCAGACACTGCTAAGATCTGTCAAGGTAGTATTCTCCTTACTGCAATAAGCAAAAAACTTAGTTTTGTTTTATCAACAGGTTATTGTAGTGGTATTTTTATAGAGATAGCACTCAACAGATGAAAAGGAACCATCATTCAAAAAGCAGAGGGAAGAGCCTCACAGGTAGGAGGCACAGTAAATGCAAAGGCCTTGAGGTGGAAAAAAGGTATTAAAGGACAGAAAGGCCAGTGTGGTTTTAGCTTAGAAGCAATAGAGAAGGTGGTATGAGATAAGGTCAGAAAAGTACAGAGGCCTTGGAGTCCATGGTAATGGTAGTATCAGTTTCATTCTGAGTAAAACAAAACCCATTAGAGGATTTTTATTTTAGGAGTGATATACCTGGGTTTCTGTGTTGTAGAAGAATGTGTTATAGAGGGACATGAATGGAAATGGGGCCAGCAATTAGGTTATTGGAACGGCACAGGTGAGAGCTTAGGTGATTTGGAATCTAAAGTGATAGTGAGAGGCAAAGAGAAATGGACAAATTCAGGATATATTTTGCAGATAGAATCATCAGGACTTGCTGACTGGTTGGCTGTTGGGAGGACATGTGGGAATGTATGTGAAGGAAGGGAAAGTATAAAGAATGACTCCAGCCAAGGTTTTAGCCTTGAGCAACTGTGTGAATGGTAGGGAATTTTACTGAGTTGAGGAAAACTGAGGGGAGGAGTAGATTCAGAAGAGAAAAGCAAGAGCTCTTTTTTGAACCTGGTTAGTTTTGACTTCCAAATGGAAATGTTAAGTAGACACTTAGAGTTGTAAATCTAGAGGTCAGGATTGGAGATAAACATTTTTGTGATCTATCAACATATGGATGGTAAAGAGAAACTAGAGAACAGAGAGATCACCTGAGGGAAAAAATGCAGGTGAAGAAGAGAAGAATGCCTGGGATCTAGCCCTGAGGCCCTCCATCATTCAGGTTAGCTAGAGCAGGAAATAATACATCTAAGAAGATAAAGGGAACACCAAGAATGTTTATAACTGGTAAATTGAGTCCACTTTGGAACCTGTGAGGAAATATTGGGGCAGGGAGTATCTCAGATTAGATTTGTTGCTAATTAAAGCAATCTCTTCAGTCCCTTAGTTAACAAATACATATTTAATGTATACAGTGTATTGTAACAGAGGTGTCCAAGAGACATTACAATAACAGGTGGTAAGTCCAGTCTGAATGGCCCTTAATAAACCATGTTTATCTATAATGCTCCCCTACAAGTGAGGCATATCAGATTTTTACACTTGATTATAAAAATATTTCAGAAAACTTTCTTTTGCTTTCTAGTCTTTCTTTCTTTTTCTAAAGATTTTATTTATTTATGAGAGAGAGAGTACACAAGGCAGGGAGGGGCAGAGGGAGAGGGAGAAACGGGCTCCCCTCTGTCCCCAAGATCATGACCATGTCCGGAGGGCAAACACTCAACCAACTGAGCCACCCAAGTGCCCATTTTCTAGTCTTTTTTAAACCAACTACTTTGAACTCTCAATTTTTATCTTTTTTAGACATTATTCAATTTTTAATAAGCATTAAACTTTTTTACTTATTTTGCTTTTACCTAAAATTTGGTTAGGTGGCAGTAATAAATTATGCCTTTAAAAAGATGAGTAGAATTATATAAATATATTAACTATCTTAAGAAGACCCTTCCTCTCTTTTCACGTTTGATTAGCATTTGAAAATACATTGTGATGCTTTGATATTCTTCAAGAAGAATTTAACCAAAGGATATAGGAAAGAACAAAACAACATCTAGCTTGTGGTAGCTATAAAACAATTTGTGGCTTTCAGAGTAACAGACTTCTGTATCAGTTGCATAATAGTGATTATTTATTCATCGAGTCTTTTTATTTCCATGGAAACACTGAGATCATTTTAATTTTTAATTACACTAGAGTTTACAGTTCCATAGATTTTAACTCTAGTAGCAAGTACAGAAGCTAGAGCTTTACCCATTTCCACTTTAAAAAATATAAAGGAGGAAGAGTGGGTTTTAAATGATCATGAATTTCATTTAGTTACAACCTTTAGCTGTATAATTTCTCCTAAACCTGCCCTGAAATTTTATGTCCAATTAATTCTTCAATTTTTGTGTATACCCTTTGGCTGAAAGTATTTTCACAGGAAATAACTGCAGTGTGAAATTCAGCAATGGGTGCTGTTATGTAGTTGGTGAGATATCTAAAGTTGTTGTGAAGTAGTAGAAACAGAGGACTAGATCTGCCACTTATTTAGTTGAATTATCTTAGGTGAATCACTTCATTTCTCTGGCCCTTGATTTCTTCCTCTGCAACCTGAGGACTGAAGTTGAATGATAGAATTCAGTGGTCCTCTGAAATAGCTTGGCCGTGTGGTGCCCAGGACTTGTGGCAACTATCCACATGGGCCTTACAAATATGTTGATAATATGACAGGAGTATTTGTCAACAGGGACTGGATGCAGAACAGTAATAAAAAGCTATTAAATGGAACAACTTGTTCACTAAGTGGGTCTGGTGAAGATTTTATAGGTAGGAAATCTTTTTTTTTTTTTTTTAACCCCCTTTCCGTATCATTAAATTTTCTGGTATATAAGTTTTACAGGTTTGGTTCCTATTTGATCAAGGTAATTTTCAGAGTGCAAACGTTGTTGTAGTCGTTCTATTTTATTGCTAGTTGTTGTTAATCTCTTACTGTGCCTAATCTATAAGTTAAAATTTATCATAGGTATGTATAGGAAAAAACAGCATGTATAGAGTTTAGTATTATCCATGGTTTCAGGCCTCCATTGAGGGTCTCAGAACATTTCTCCCATGGATAAGAGAGGACTACTGTAATTGGTCTTCTATAAACATAATTTGGATCATATGCAGTTATAACTCCTGCTTTTTAAAAACATGAACATTACATTGTATTGAAGGTTTTTTCAAAATTATTTTTAATTGGTGCATAATATTGCATAACATGTTTTTCAAATCTATTTTATTCATCCCCAGATTGTTGAACATTTAAATATTTTCAATATTATTAATGCCAAATGGTTTTTGTATAAAAGTCGTTTTTTGCATCTCTGACTGCCATGTTTTTGGTTTGGGTTCCCACATATAAAATAACTGTTTAAAACATAAGCAGGGGCACCTGGGTGGCTCAGTCGTTAAGCATCTGCCTTTGGCTCAGGGCATGATCCCAGGTTCTAGGATCGAGCCCCGCATCGGGCTCCCTGCTCCTTTGGGAGCCTGCTTCTTCCTCTCCCACTCCTTCTGCTTGTGTTCCCTCTCTCACTGGCTGTGTCTCTGTCAAATAAATAAATAAAATCTTTAAAAACAAATAAATAAAAGCATAAGCATTTTTACTCTTGGTAATATTATCAAATTTTTTTCCGTGTTATATTGTTTGTCTATCTCAAAGTAATTTTTGATTGTGCATTTAATCACATCCTCATGAGAATTAAATATGGTAATTTAAAGACTTTCTAATTTTAAATACCTTACTTTTGTTGAAATTAACCTTTTTTATTAGTGAGCTGTTTTTCATATATATTTTTTATGTGAAATATAATATTTTCACTAGCCCATTTTTACATTGCAATTCAGTTAAAAAATCAGTTTCTGTTGGCCTTGAATTTTTTAAAAATGCTAAAAAACATTTCTTTTTTTATTTTTCATTTTTAAATATATTTTTTTAGATCTTTGAATCATCTGATTTATTAAAGTCAATGAAAAACATTTAGGGAAAAGCAGAAGAGAGATGGGGAAAGCTGACTCCCTTAGGATGAGGTGTAAATCAGTGAAGGAACTGCCCAATGTGAATCCTGTGTTATGTTATGCTCATAAATCCTATCTTTCTCTCTTTAGTCTTTTGTTTATTTTTTAAAAACATGTTTATGCGATCATTGTTTTTCTTTTATTACTTGAGTAGATCTCTGGTTGTAAAAGATTCAAATATGGAAATACATATAGGAAATTACTTCCTCCCTGACACACTTCCTTATAGATAACCATTATCAATAGCATTTTAGAATACAGTATTCCCATACTTACTCTATTAATATGTACATATCTCCATATTCTTTCAATATGTATATATATATACATGGATATATATATATATACATATATATATATAAATGTAAATGGATCATATAATACCTACTATTCAGAATCTTAGTTTCTTTACCTAACAGTATATCTTCAAGAGCTTTCTTTTTCTCCCCACAATGTAAGAAGCATCCTTTCCCTCATTATACATAGGACACATGATCATAATAAAAAATTTGATTAAGATATGAAAGATGTTTTCAAAATAATAAAAATCACCTGAAATCAGTCCAGAGATAACCACCATTAATATTTTGGCAACCATTCTTTCATGCATCTCTTAATATATCTTATGTAATTAATGTTTATTCTGATACCAGCTGGTATACTGCAATTCAATTCTGGCACTAATCACCCAAAGTTAGCACAGACCACGCAAAATTTAAAGGCATGGTCTCCAACAAGACTGCCCCTACTTCAGACACCAGTCAAAAGTGGGGTCCCCAGGCCACCTGCCTGTCCAGCTGCCTACAAATCTGGGACAATCCCATGACCTTTGAAGGTTTGATAATTTGCTGGAATGACTCAGAACTATACTTAACAATTACAGTTTATTAGAAGGTTACAAGACAGAAACAGCCTAATAAGAGACATTTAAGGCGAGGTCTGGAAGAGTCCTGAATGCAGAGGTTCCCTTACCTTTTCCTCATGGAATCAGGGCACTTCGCCCTCCTATCATATCAATGTGCTCACCAACCAGGAAGGACCACTGAGCTTCATGACTGGAGCTTTTATTGGAGTTAATTACATAGATAAAATTGATTAAATCATTGGTCTGTGATGGAACTCATTCTCCAGCCCCCTCCTTTTCCCAGGGTCAGGAGATTGGGTTGATACCATGTGACGCAAAGCCCCAACCTTCTAATCGCATGGTTGGTCTTTCAGGCCTGACCAGCTATCCTGAACTATCCTGAAGTTATCTAGGGCCCACCATGAGTAACATCATTTGCATGAATTCAGATGTGATCCAAAGGGCTCATGAATAATAGAGACATTCCTTTTACTTGGAAAATTCTAGAAACTTAGTTCACTCCCAGGAACCAAAGACAAAGGTGAGTTAAATTCTTTATTATACAGAAGTGTCATAGTTTGTTTTTTATTGTACCTGCGTATTTTTGTCTCTGATTTCTTACTGTGTCTATATGTTAGTTCTACCTCATTTTTTCCCCAAGGCATGTGGAATAATAACATATTTTATATATTAAATGTATTAACTCTGTCCATAAATAGTTCCTTTTCCCTTTTCCTAGTTTGCCCTTTAATTTGGTAATTAAAATGCTTAGTCCTATGCTTAGTCCTTCTCCTTTAGACAGCAAATAAATATTTACCTAAAATTTCTTACAGCTTTTAAGTCTTTTTTCCCCATATATTGAACTTATTTTGGTATAGAGTACAAGTAAAGTTTAAATGGAGTTTTTTTTTTAAGTAACCAATTGTCCCAACACAGTGAAATGAATTTTCATTTTTCAGATTCATCCTTGCAAGGAATGGGTGAGTTGTAAGGAATTAGGGGTTTGATATGTTATAAGGAAGGTATTATTATCCCCATTTTTTAGATGAAGACACTGAGATTCAAAGTGTTTAAATAATTTCCCCCAGTTTATCTGGAAAAGGCAGAAAATTAAATAATTTCCCCCAGTTTATCTGAATCTAAAGCCTAAAAAACACATTTTTTAAATAGATTTTTTTGAAAAGGGCATTTAATAAATAGCCAACATTGGAATCACACGTAAGTACCAAATGACTTAGTGGGTACCTAAGATTATAAAATAATTTGTTCTGATATGAAGATTGAAAATTAAACAGAACATAGGTGAAATTCTAGTCATGACAGTGGAAAATTACATTAAGTATAAATCTGGATCCCCAAACAAAATAAATTTCATCATGTTGATCAATTTAAATTAATACTCTACTTGCTACTGAATCATACAGAAATGACCAAAAATGTTCACTAAATTTTGGGGGTATGTTTATAATGGTTCAACTGGAAAGTTTTGTGATGCACATGTTAAGAAAATTCATGTTAAGAAGTCCAAAGGGGAATATTAAAGAGATAGCAATCTGCCTGAGCAGCTCAAATAGAGAGACTCCTGCATTATAGAGGACTATTCAAAGACACATGCTATACATTAAGACAGAAAGTGATTAAATCCCAAATTGAAGGTCACAAGAGATGTTGATTCGTGATCAAGTGACTTCACAAAAGCAATTCCTTGTACTGTATTTAAGGGTGAACAGCACAGATTCATTTGTTTAATGATGGTAATGATGGGTAATGAGTTTTAGGAGGGCCAGATAGTTGGTAAAAACAGTTTAGTGGGAAAGTATTCCTTCTTTTTTTCTCTTCTTAAGTCTGTGTTAGGGCACACTGGGAAACATTTATACTTAAAAACTAGAATGGTAAACTGAAAAGAAGGAGGAAAATAATTCAGATTGCTGCAGATGAATAAAATAGTTAAAATTTCATAGATACAAAGCAAGTGGAGAGGATGCCATTTTGTGAAATATTGCATCAGCATTCACTATATTTATGTAGTAATACATATACTTTTTTTTTTTTTTAAGTAGCCTCTGTGCCCACAGTTGGACTTAAACTTGTGACCCTGAGATCAAGAGTCACATGCTCTATGGACTGAGCCAGCCAGGCACCCCATAATATATTTACTATTAAATATATTACTGCATACATTATGAAAATTGACTACTGCATATATTATAAAAATCTACTCTAGACTCTGACTTCCTATATTAATTTTCCCTTTAGATACTATTGTATTGGGTTAATGCTTTATAGTAATAATAATATTAATGTGAAATGTATAGTTTGTAGAAAAACCCATAATATATACAATATCTCATGTGCTGTTTATATTTCCCTCATGAGATAGGGTTTGTTATTCACTTTATTTCTAAGTATTTTCGCATTGCTTAACTTCACAAAATTTCTGTGATAGAACCAAGTGTAAGTAATCATTTCTTATTTTATTGCTGCGGACACTAAATAATAGGGAATAAGTGGCATATTTATTACATGTGAAGTCATTTGGAGCTGAAATTATTTAGACATAATCATTTGGAAGTAGTCTTCTTATACTTAGCTGAGTAATTTTAAAATTTGAGATTAGATAAGCCACAACTATTAAATCTTAGAATTTTTAAATTTCCTACTTTCTCTAGCTTTGCAATAATTCTGCTTACAATGCAGGACTGAAAGCATTTATTTTATAGAGAAAATGAGCAGAAGTTAACTAAGTCACTTGTCACGAAACAGGAATTATATTAATTTATGAAGAATTGTGTAGACCTTGTATGTAGATATAAAATTAAATGCACAGCGAATGATAATATAGTCATTTGTTCTTTCAGTAATGTATATCAGCTTACAATGCAAGCCCTAATGTTTCAAAGGTCATTTAAAAGGAGAAATATTGGGGCACCTGGTGGCTCAGTCGGTTAAGCGTCTGACTCTTGGTTTTGCTCAGGTAATGATCTCAGGGTTCATGCTCCGAGTCTGCTAGAAATTCTCTCCCTCTCCCCCTCCCTCCTCTTCTGCCCCCCCATCCCCACCTTCTCCTTGCATTCTCCCCCTCCCTCTCTCTCTAAAACAAATAAAATCATTTAAAAAAAAAAACTCCTTTATAAAGAGAAATAAAAGGAAAAATAGTATAATGATTTGCTACCTAGCAACATGCACTTTCTTTTTCACTTGTCTGCCCTATTCTTCTCCATGTTACACAGCATTCAGACTATCAGTAATGGTGGAATATAAAGCCATTGTTTATTTTGTTGGAGTAGGCATTTAATTAGGTTCTAGCAGGAAGCCTAGAGGCCACCAAAGAAGTCATGGCCAGCTGTCTGGAAACTCAGAGCCTGTCCTAGCAGCACTTCACAAGAATCCAGATCAGACGAGACAAATCCAAGATGGCAGGGGCCATGACAGGAAACCCCTGACCAACTAAGGAGGAAAAGGGCTCCAAACTCTGCTTCTAAGAAATCCTTGCCCTGAGTAATGGATATGCCACCCCCTCGTTAACAACTGTCACTAAAATGGAAACCCAAACCCGAGTCACAGCTCCCATGCTTATTCTTTCTTTTTCATTCTCACTCTCACTGTCTTTATTTTAATTCTAGTAGAGTTAACATATAGGGTTATATTATTTTCAGGTGTACAATGCAGTGATTGAACAATTCTATACATAACTCAGTGCTCATCATGATAAGTGTACTCTTTAATCCTCGTCACCTATTTCACCCATCCCCCCGCCTTCCTCTCCTCTGGTAACCACCATTTTCTTCTCTATATTTAACAGTCTGTTTCTTGGTTTGTCTCTCTTTCTCTTTTTTTCCCCTTTGTTTGATTTGTTTCTTAAATTTCACATATGAGTGAAATCATACAGTATTTGTCTTTCTCAGACTGACTTATTTTGCTTCACATTATACTCTCTAGCTCCATCCATGTTGTTGCAAATGGCAAGATTTCATTCTTTTTAATGACTAACATTCCATTATATATCCAAATCTATATCTATCTATATCTATCTATCTATCTATCTATCTATCGCATCTGTTGATGGACATCTGGGCTCTTTCCATATTTTGGCTATTGTAGACATTGCTGCTATAAACATTGGGGTGCTTGTATCCCTTCAAATCAGCATTTTTTTTTATCCTTTGGGTAAATACCTAGTAGTGTGATTGCTGGATTGTACAATAGTTCTGTTTTTAACTGAGGAATTTCCATAGTGTTCTCCAGAGTGGCTGCACCAGTTCGCATTCTCACCAGCAGTGCAAGAAGGTTTCCCTTTCTCTGCATCCTTGCCAACACCTGTTGTTACTTGTACTATTGAATTTAGCCCTTCTGACAGGTGTGAAGTGATATCTCATTGTAGTTTTGATTTGCATTTTCCTGATGATGATTGATGTTGAGCATCTCTACATGTGTCTTTTGGCCATTTGTATGTCTTCTTTGAAGACATGTCTGTTCTTGTCTTCTACCCATTTTTAATTGGGTTATTTTTTTTTTTTAGTTGTTTAGTTGTATAAGTTCTTTATATATTTTGGACACTAACCCTTTATTGGATATATTATTTGCTAATATCTTCTCCTATTCTATAGGTTTCCTTTTCATTTTGTTGACTGTTTCCTTTGCTGTGCAAAAAGAAGCTCTTTATTTTAATGTAATCCTAACAGTTTTGTTTTGTTTGCTTTTGTTTCCCTTGTCTCAGGAGACGTATGTAGAAAGATGTTGCTATGGTTGATGTCAGAGAAATTCTAGGATTTTTATGGTTTCAGGTCTCATATTTAGGTCTTTAATCCATTTTGAGTTTATTTTTGTCTATGATATAAGAAAGTGGTCCTGTTTCTTTCTTTTGCTTATAGCTGCCCAGTTTTCCCAACACCACTTGTTGAAGAGATTGTCCTTTCCCCATTGGATATCCTTTCCTACTTTGTCAAATATTCATTGACCATATAATTATGGGTTTATTTCTGGGTTTTGTATTCTGTTCCATTGATCTATGTGTCTACTTGTGTGAAAGTACCATGCTGTTTTGATTACTATAGCTTTGTAATGTAACTTGAAATCCGGAATTGTGATGCTTTGAGCTTTGGTTTTCTTTTTCAGAATTGCTTTGGCTATTCAAGGTCTTTTGTGGTTCCATACAAATTTTAGGATTGTTCATCCTAGTTCTGTGAAAAATGCTGTTGGTATTTTGATAGGAATGCTTTAAATCTGTAGATTGCCTTGGGTAGTAATAACATTTTAACAATATTTGTGCTTCCAGTCTGTGAGCATGAATTGTCTTTCCATTTCTTTGTGTTATCTTCAATTTCTTTCATCAGTGTTTTATAGTTTTCGGAGTACAGGTCTTTCACCTCTGTTTAGGTTTATTCCTAGGTATCTTATTATTTTTGGTGCAATTGTAAATGGGATTGTTTTCTTAATTTCTCTTTCTGCTGCTTCATTATTGGTGTATAGAAACGCAACAGATTTCTGTACACTGATTTTGTATCTTGCAATTTTACTGAATTCATTTATCAGTTCTAGTAGTTCTTTTGGTGGAGTGTTTGGAGTTTTCTATATATAGTATCATGTCATCTGCAATAGTGAATGTTTTACTTCTTCCTTAATAATTTGGATGCCTTTTATTTCTTTCTGTTGTCTGATGGCTGTGGCTAGGATTTCCAGTACTATTTTGAATAAAATGGTGAGAATGGACTTCTTCATCTTGTTCCTAACCATAGGGGAAAGTTCTCAGTTTTTCCCCATTGAGTTTGATGTTAGGTGTGGGTTTTTCATATAAGGCCTTTATTATGTTGAGGTATATTCCTTCTAAACCTACTTTGTTGAGGGTTTTTATCATGAATGGATGTTATACTTTGTCAAATGCTTTTTCTGCATCTATTGAAGTGATTACATGGTTTTTATCCTTTTTCTTATTGATGTACTGTCTCTCACTGATTTGTTTGGGAACATTCAACCATTGTTGCATCCCAGGAATAAATCCCACATGATCATGATGAATGATTATTTTAATGTTTTGTTGGATTTGGTTTGCAGTATTTTGTTGAGGATTTTTATATCTATGTTCACCGAAGATACTGCCCTGTAGTTCTCTTTTTTTTTTTGTGGTGTCTTTATCTGGTTTTGGTGTCAGGGTGATATTGTACTCAGAGAATGAGTTTGGAAGTTTTCTTTCCTCTTGTATTTTTTGCAATAGTTTGAGAAGAAGGGATATTAACTCTTCCTTTAATGTTTGGTAGAATTTGCTTGTGAAGCCATCTGGTCCTGGATTTTTGTTTTGGGTGAGTGTTTTTGATTACTGATTCAATTTCATTGCTGGTAATCAGTGTGTTCAAATTTTCTATTTCTTCCTCATTCAGTTTTGGGAAGTTATATGTTTCTAGAAATTTATCCATTTCTTGTAGGTTGTCCAGTTTGTTGGCATATGATTTTTCATAATATTTCCTCATAATTATTTATATTTCCTTGGTGTCGGTTGTTATTTCTCCTTTCATTTGTGATTTTGTTCTTTCTCTCTCTCTCTCTCCCCTCTCTCAAGCTCTTCTGCTCTCACATCTCAAGAGTGTACTTTCACTTTAATAAACTTTCCTGCTTGTGTTGCTCCTTTGCTGTCCTGTGTCTGTCCTTGAATTCTTTCTTGTGCTGAGAATAAGAACCTTTAGCAACATCTTTGGGATGGGCTGGGATGAGACCCCTGGGCCTGGGGGTCTCCCAAGTTCACCTGGCAGCAATTTAACTTATATTTACTTTACCTGGTTCCAAAATAAGATAATAGATAACATTTATTGAGTGCCAGATGCTTTATATTTATCAGTTAATCCTCACACCGTGGCCTGGGTATTATTATCCCAGTTTTATGGAAGAAAAATAAACAGATTAAGTACCTTGCCCAAGATTATACATAGCTAGGAAGCCAAGAATCAAAGCTCTAAACCCAAGACTTTTTTACTCCAAAGTCTGTGTTATAATCAGATTTAACTCTAAATTAAACAATTTGTGAGCTATCAAAATTTACCATATGTAAGAGTATACTTCCTGTAAACCTAGAGTCTGTAAATTAAAAGATAAGGGACTGTAGGATGTGCATTAATATATTAATGGGGGAACTGATATTTTTTCCAAAGTAGTATTAACACTTTAATTTTATTGGCAACCCACCTTGATCTTTGAAATCTCTTACCATAATATATTTAGTTAAAAAGATATTATAAAGATTTAATAAATAGAGGGACAATCTTTAAGTTTTCTTTCTTTTTCTTTAATGTAAGTTCACACCCAACATGGGGCTCAAATTCACAACCCCAAAATCAAGAGTTGCATGCTCTACCTAGTGAGCCAGCCAGGCACAACTTTAAGGAACATTGGCACTGAACTACTACTGTCTTAGATTTTTGTAAACCAAATAGTTCAAAGGATATTTAAGTTGGAAAGTAAGCATTACATTCTGTAATTCATACACATTTGAAACTTCCTAGATTTCAGATCTTTTCTAGGTTGCCAAGAGTTTATGAGTGGATGTTGACTTTTGTCACATACTGTGTCTTTTGAGATCACTATATAATTTTCCTCCTTTCGTCTGTTACATTGGTGAAATGCATAGATTTATTTTTTTAAGTTTTTATTTAGTTACAGTTAGTTATCATACAGCATTATGTTAGTTTCAGGTGTTCAATATAGTGATTCAACCCTTCCATACATCACCCTTTGTTCATTACCACAAGTGTACTCCTTAATCTCCATCATCTGTTTAACCCTTCCCCCCACTTCTTCTGCCCTCTGGTAACCATCAGTTTGTTTTCTATATAAATTGATGTTTAAATGATACATGTCATACATATCTTCTGGTACACACACACACACATTTTCTCCAGCTATATAAAAGTAGTTGGATCATTGGATATATATATCTTTAGCTTTCCCAGATAGTGCCAAACTGATTTCTAAACTGATTATACCCATGTATACTCTCACTAACAGTGTATGATAATTGCAGTTTCATATCTTTAACAATGCTTTTTGTTGTCAGACTTACTAGTTTTTCAAAACTGATAAATATTTAGTGTTTTTTAAATTGTGGTTTTAATTTGCATTTCCTTAAGTGCAAATGAGTTTGAGTACCTTTTCAATATTTGTTCACCATTTGTATTTCCCTTCCTGTGAATGGCCAATCCAAATATTTTATTCATTTAAAAGCTTAGTTTCTTCTCAAGAAACAAGAAAGTTCTTAAATACACAACCTAACCTTACACCTAAAGGAGGTAGAGAAAGAACAGCAAATAAAGCCTAAACCCAGCAGGAGAGGAGAATTAATAAAGATTAGAGCAGAAATCAATGAAATAGAAACCAAAAGAACAGTAGAACAGATCAACAAAACTAGCTGCTGGTTCTTTAAAAGAATTAATAAGATCGATAAACCCCTGGCCAGACTTATCAAAAAGAAAAGAGAAAGAACCCAAATAAATAAAATCATGAATGAAAGAGGAGAGATCACAACCAACCCCAAAGTAATACAAACAATTATAAGAACATATTATGAGCAACCGTATGCCCACAAATTAGGCAATCTGGAAGAAATGGATGCATTCCTAGAAGTGTATGATCTACCAAAACTGAAACAGGAAGAAATAGAAAACCTGAACAGACCCACAGCCAGCAAGGAAATTGAAATAGTAATCAAAAATCTCCCAAAAAACAAGAGTCCAGGGCCAGATGGCTTCCCAGGGGAATTCTACCAAACATTTAAAGAAGAATTAATACCCATTCTTCTGAAGTGATTTCAAAAAAAAAAGAAAAAAAAAAAAGAAAAGAAAAGAAAGGGAAGGGAAGGAAAACTTCCAAACTCTTTCTATGAGGCCAGCATTACCTTCGTCCCAAAACCAAAGAAACACCCCACCAAAAAGGAGAACTACAGACCAATATCCCTGATGAACATGGATGCAAAAATTCTCACCAAGATACTAGCCAATAGAATCCAACAGTATATTAAAAGGATTATTTACCATGACCAGGTGGGATTTATTCCAGGGCTGCAAGGGTGGTTCAACATCTGCAAATCAGTCAGTGTGACACACTACATTAATAAAAGAAAGGACAAGAATGATATGATCCTCTCAATGTAGAAAAAACATTTGACAAAGTACAGCATCCTTTCTTGATTAAAACTCTTCACAGTATAGGGGTAGAAGGAACATACCTCAAGATCATAAGTGCTATATTCGAAAAGCCCACAGCAAATATCATCTCATGAGGAAAAACTGAGAGCTTTTCCCCTAAGGTCAGGAACAGGACAGGAATGTCCACTATCACCACTGTTGTTCAGCGTAGTATTAGAAGTCCTAGCCTCAGCCATCAGACAACAAAAAGAAATAAAAGGCATCCGAATCGACAAAGAAGTCGTCAAACTCTCACTTGTTGTGGATAACAAACTCTCACTCTTCCACTCTATGTGAAAAACCCAAAAGACCCACCCCCAAATTGCTAGAACTCATACATGGAGTCAGCAGAGTGGCAGGATATAAAATCAATGCACAGAAATCAATTGCATTTCTATACACTAACAATGAGATAGAAGAAAGAGAAATCAAGGAGTCAGTCCCATTTATGATTGCACCCAAAACCATGAGACGGCTAGGAATAAACCTAACCAAAGAGGAAAAGGATATGTCCTCAGAAAACTATAGAACACTCCTGAAAGAAATTGAGGAAGACACAAAGAAATGGAAAAACATTCCATGCTCATGGATTGAAGAACAAATACCACTAAATGTAGGTAGCATAGGCTACCTAGAGCAATCTATACTTTCAATGCAATCCCTATCAAAATACCATCCACTTTTTTTCACAGAGTTGGACAAATAATCCTAAAATTTGCATGGAACCAGAAAAGACCCCAAATAGCCAAAGGAATGTTGAAAAAGAAAACCAAAGCTGGTGGCATCACAACTCCAGACTTCAAGCTGTATTTCAAAGCTGTAATCATCATGACAATATGGTAGTGGCACAAAAACAGACACATTAGATCAATGGAACAGAAGAGAGAACCCAGAAATGGACCCTCAACTCTATGGTCAACTAATCTTTGACAAAGCAGGAAAGAATATCCAACGGGAAAAAGACAGTCTCTTCAACAAATTGTGTTGGGAAAATTGGACAGCCACATGCAGAAGAATGAAGCTGGACTATTTCCATAGCAACTACTTACGAGACACATCTCCTGAGGCAAGGGAAACAAAAACAAAAATAAACTATTGAGACTTCATCAAGATAAAACTTCTGCACAGCAAAGGAAACAGTCGACAAAACCGTAAGACAACCAACAGAATGGGAGAAGATATTTGCAAATGTCTTATCAGATAAAGGACTAGTAGCCCAAATCTATAAAAAATTTATCAAACTTAACACCCAAAGAACAACTAATCCAATCAAGAAATGGGCAGAAGACATGAACAGACATTTCTCCACAGAAGACATACAAAGGGCCAACAGACATATGAAAAAGTGCTCAACATCACTTGGCATCAGGGAAATACAAATCAAAACCACAATGAGATACCACCTCACACCAGTCAGAATGGCTAAAATTAACATGTCAGGAAATGACAGATGTTGGTGAGGATGCAGAGTAAGGGGACCCTCCTACACTGTTGGTGGGAATGCAAGCTGGTGCAGCTACTCTGGAAAACAGTATCGATGTTCCTGAAAAAGTTGAATATAGAGCTACCCTACGACCCAGAAATTGCACTACTAGGTATTTACCCCAAAGATACAAAGGTAGTGATCGGAAAGGGCACCTGCACCCCAGTGTTTATAGCAGCAATGTCCACAATAGCTAAACTATGGAAGGAGTCTAGATAAATGGATTGACAGATGAATGGATAAAGATGTGGTATATATATGTACAATGGAATACTACTCAGCCATCAAAAAATTGAAATCTTGCCATTTGCAACAAAATAGAACTAGAGGGTATTATACTAAGCAAAATAAGTCAGTCAGAGAAATACAATTATCATATGATCTCACTGATAAGTAGAATTTAAGAAACAAGGCAGAGGATAATAGGGGAAGAGAGGGATAAATAAAATTAGACAAAATCAGAGAGGGAGACAAGCCATAAGAGACTCTTAATCATAGAAAACAGACTGAGGGTTGCTGGAGGAGAGAGGGGTGGGGATTGGGGTAACTGGGTGATACACTATATGTTAATTTAATTTAGGTGCGCCTGGGTGGCACAGCGGTTAAGCGTCTGCCTTTGGCTCAGGGTGTGATCCCGGCGTTCCGGGATCGAGCCCCACATCAGGCTCCTCTGCTATGAGCCTGCTTCTTCCTCTCCCACTCCCCCTGCTGTGTTCCCTCTCTCGCTGGCTGTCTCTGTCTCTGTCAAATAAATAAATAAAATCTTTAAAAAAAAAATTTAAATAAGAAATAAAATCTTTTTAAAAAGTAAAAGAAAAACTTAGTTTCTATTACTTTTTTATTGGAATTCTATATATATTCCAAATAAGAGTGTTTTATTAAAAATATGTGTTTCAAATATATTTTCACATTCCAGGGTATCTTTTTGCTCTATGACGCTTTTGAAGAATAGGCTTTTAAAATTTTAATGACGTTAACATTATCAAATTTTTCCCTTATAGCTAGTGCTTTGTTTCTTTTTAAAGAAATCACTGTGAGAAAGTCTAAACTGGCTCATGCAGACAAACCACATTTAACAGTTTTTTATGTTGACAGTCCAGCTAAAGTTCCAAGCCAGCAGCCAGCATCTAGTTCTTGCCATGTAACTGAAGATGTCACCAGATTATTTCAGCCCTCAGCCATTGAGTCATTCCCAGCCTTTGAGTTTTCTAGCCAAAGCCCCAGACATGGTAGAACAGAGACTAGTTATCTCTTCTTTGCTCTGCCCACATCCCTCATCCATGGAATCTGTGAGCACAATAAAATGGTTGTTTTATGCCACTAAGTTTTACTAAGTTTTTTTAAATGCATGGTATAATTATATTTTGTTTAAAAATATGCTTGCATCATCGAATAAATTTATAAAAATGGGGGAATTTGCACACTGAGTTGTCATGGTTGTCTCTGGATCATGCATATTTACAAATAATGACACGAAGTTGGCTAAAAGGAAGAGAAATTTTACTCAAATTTAAAGATATCTGATGATCATTCCAAATATTTATTTTTTATTTAATTTGTTTAAACAAAAAACCAACAACAGTTCATCCATTTCTCCCACCCCTCAACCCCTGTCTCTGACAACGCCAGTCTGTCCTCTCTATCTATGAACTTGGTTTTTATTTATTTAAAAAAATTTTTTTTAGATTCCACATATAAGAGAGATCATACAGTGTTTCTCTTTCTCTTTCTTATTTCACTGAGAATAATGCCTTCGAGGGGCATCACTAAGTTTTAAGATGGTTTATTATGTAAGAATTGTAGAATAAAAAGACCATGGGAACCTTTTAGGAGAATGTTGTGATAGATGAAACTTAATAGTTTTTAGTCTCTGGAGATAATAAGAGAATCAAACAAACCATGTTCAGTCATGCTGATTATGCTGGGAACAGGGTAGTACGGCAGACTGCAAATTGTTCTCCCCAAACCCATTTTCATAGTATTAGCTGAGCATATGGATTCCTAGTGTGAAATGGTATTTTCCAGTATCCTTTCCAGCTGGACGTAGGTGTCGACCAAGGTCTTGCTCATGGCATATGAGAAGTGAGTGCAACTTCTATGTTATCTAAAAGGAACTGTCCCTTCATTTCCACTTTCTCTTCTTTCCTATAAGCTTGTGAAAAAGGACAACATCCTGGGGGTTGAAAGAGCAATGAGAAGGGAAGAACTAGAGTCCTTGAGTCTTTGTGGAATGGAGTTGCCCTATTACCTGGACAGTTTTCCTACTTTAAGACTGTTATAAGAGAAAGCTTAAAATTCATGTCTCATTTAATCCATTGCATTTTATATCTGTGTTACTTAGTTTACTCCCCCACCCACTCCTTAATTTAAACAGGTAGTGAAGAATAGAAATGGAGAAACAGAAAGATAATAGGATTCCCAGGAGTACAGCCTAGGAAGTTGGCAAGACTAGAAATTATCAAGACATCACTTTTTTTTTTTAAGATTTTATTTATTTATTTGACAGAGAGAGAGGCAGCGAGAGAGGGAACAGAAGCAGGGGGAGTGGGAGAGGGAGAAGCAGGCTTCCTACGGAGCAGGGAGCCCGATGCGGGGCTCGATCCCAGGACCCTGGAATCATGACCTGAGCCAAAGGCAGACGCTTAATGACTGAGCCACCCAGGCGCCCCTCAAGACATCACTTTAAAGCAAAATCTGTAAAGGGGGAATCAGGAATCTAAAAGGGAAAGGAAGTTGCTGTCTTTAATCATATGCTGACTCAGCTGGTCAGTTACTGGTCACTCAGGTCTCTGGAATTTATAATCACGTCTATAACCTCTATTGTTTTTTAATAGCTATTACAGCTGACTGATGAGAAATAAAATTTATAATGCATAAAATATTACACATAATGTCCTAATTTGGCTTTTAGAATTTCTTGCCTTTTTTCCATATCCTAGTCAAGTGGAATAACTACACCTCTCTCTCTCTTTAATGATAAACTGTACATTAGGTAAAGTTTACCGTTTTAACTATTTTTAAGTGTACAGTTCCTTACCATTCAGTACATTCACACTATTGTGCAACCATCACCACTATCCATCTCCAGAACTTTTTCATCATCTCTACCTTTAACTCTATAACCATTGAATAACTCCCCATCCTACACCATCCTAAGTGGTTCTCTCTTTTTTGTAATAAAATAGTGAATAAAACATCAGAAAATCTTTAATGAGACTGAGTGGTAACTGCAAACAGTAAGAAGATATAATTAGGAAAGTAGACTTTTGTATGCCATTTCTATTTGTGAAATTATTCAGATGAGGATATATTCTTTGCAGAGGCTGCTTGATTTCTCATCTGGAAACCTAAAAACTAAGCTGAAATTTTTTTCTTTAATTTTCTATTCTCCCTCTTAATTTGTACTGAAACAAGCTTTTGTTTCATTCATACTTATTTCTTTAGGGCACTAATTTCCATCTGCTTATTCACAGCTGGAAACCATGATCTTCTGGATCTACTAATGTGTTTGACCATGATGAATCATGTGATAAACAAAAGCTAATGATCATTTTGGCAGGAAATAAATATGAGAATAATGCTCAGTAAACAAAGATCTTTCCCCTTAATTAAATCCATTATAATAAAATAGGAAAAGTGAAATATGTAAAAATATGTAACTTTTTTTAGAAATGTCTTCAAAAAACTGTGAAGCATTTCATGTTTTATTCATTGTTGAGTTGACTGCCTTTAATATGTGTCAAACTGTCCATTTAAGTAGGATCTACCCGATCTCAGATTTTTTTTAAGTGTTACCTTTTTGATTACTATTAACATTTTATTATAATATGGAAAAGTAAAGTCATAGTTCTCGGCCTTTCCTTTGACACTTTAGATCTCATAATCTTAATTCCAAATAAGCTGATGATTATTAATCCACTTTATTACCCAAACAGAAAAAATAAAAGCCAATAAATCAAATGAATATACAAATCAGAAGAATTATCCAAAAAACTGAAAACCAGTGCCAGATGTAGTTCCTAAGAATGCTACTAGATAAATGTCAGAAATATCACACTTTCTTTACTTTTACTGTGAAGAATGTAGGGAAAGAAAGTAATTGAGATGTATGGTTGTACCACATACATGGGGTAGAGATTACACAGAGGTTTTTTTCTTTTCTTTTCTCTTTCCTTTCTTTTCCTTTTTTAAGATTTTATTTTTAATTAATCTCTATACCCAAAGTGGGGCTCAAATTGAACAACCCTGAGATCAAGAGTCAGCCATGTGACCCTTATTTTCTTTTTAATTCTTACAGTATTTTATTGCTGTAAGACAGAAATAATACTTGATACATAACAAGAGATCTCAAATATTGAATAACTTGAATTTGAATTAGAGCAATTGGATTTCAAAAAAGCTGCTTTCTTAGAAAAAGTAACCTCTCCCAGTCTCAAAATTTTCTTTTCTTCACATTTAAGTAAAAGGAAATAATAATTTAGAAAGAGAAAATGTTAATTTATAAGTAAAATTTCCTGTAATTTCTTTTTTCTTCTTGATTAAAGATTTTTTTTCCCTCTACTGTACACTTTGGAAGTCTTAACTTTCAATTAACTTCCCAGCCACCATAGAAAGTTCATTATACATGAAAGTGAAGTGGTTTTCTTTCATGTTTCAGCTGAATTTGAATTACTGTATTCTGTGTGTTGGGAAGAGGGTAGGATTACATGTTGCCTTGGGAAAGATATCACAAGGTCTAGGACAACAAATATAATTTCAGTCTTGTCAGGGCCTTGCTTTAGAACTCTCATTTCACACAGAATGAAATCTAAATCATTGAGCCAGTATTCAGGACCCACTGTGAGCTAGTTGCAACCTTTATGTTCCCAACCTCATCTCCTTCCTTCTTCTGCCCTAGTTAGACTGCTCAAGTAAATCATGGTCTCTTTAAAATTCGGAGAATTTCCTCAGGAGTTAACCCTTTACCTAAGCATTCTCTTTTCAGACTTCTCTCTTTTTTTTTCTGGACACTCAAATTCTGGAATTCTTTCAAGGTCTAGCTCAGGTACCACTTCCTTCCTTAACTGTTGTAATCATTTGGTGATATCTCCCTGTACATCTCTCCACTGAATGTCCCCACCCCTTTAAGAATTCTCTTTATTCTTTTTTTTTTTTTTTTTTTAAGAATTTATTTACTCATTTGACAGAGAGATGGCCAGCCAGCGAGAGAGGGAACACAAGCAGGGGGAGTGGGAGAAGAAGCAGCAGGCTTCCAGCCGAGCAGGGAGCCCCATGTGGGGCTCGATCCCAGAACCCTGGGATCACTCCCTGAGCTAAAGGCAGACGCTTAACGACTGAGCCACCCAGGCACCCCCTCTTTATTCATTTTATATTCCTTTCTCTGTCTTATGTTTCAGATCTGGCTCTTCAGTCCTGAGTGCTAAGTAGAAAATAACATGGGTGTAAAATTCAGATACAGGTAATTGGTATGAATTTTGCATTTCCCTTTTGCCAGCCTGCTGTGTGACCTTGTGCCAGTTAAACTTTCTGAACCACAGTTATCTAATCTGTAAAATGAAGAGAATTCCATTTGCTTTGCAATGTTAGTTTGAGAATTTGAGATAAAATATGTAAAGCACATTGTACTATGTACATAGCAAATGCTCAACAAACTCATGCATACTTGATTTTTGTCCCCATTCTAGTGGTAGCCACCAATAGGCAGCCCTGTTGAGTTAATTTGCACTGTCAAGTTGGATCTACCTTGTCTCTTATGGGGATCCTGAAGGACATCTTTTATTTATTTTTTTTTAAGATTTATTTATTTGAGAGAGAGAGAGAGTGAAGACCTAGAAGGAGGGGTAGAGGGAGAGGGAGAGAAGCAAACTCCCCACTGAGCATGGAGCCTGACATGGGGCTCGATCTTACAACCCCGACACCCTGACCTGAGCAGAAATCAAAAGTCAAAGACTTAACTGACTGAGCCACCCTGGCACCCCTGAAGGACATCTTATGTGATTAGGAAATCCTGGGAATCTGAGGTTTTCAGATGGGGATGATTTTGCCTCCAGTTTCGCCCCCAAGATATATGGCTTTGTCTGGCGACATTTTTGGTTGTTGCAGCTGGAAGATACTATTGGAATTTTGTGAGTAGAGGCTGGGGATGCTACTAAACAGTCTACAATGAACAGGACAAAAAAAATTAGTCCAGTCCAAAATGTCAGTAGCGCTGAATTAACCTGCTTTAAACTCATCATCCTATGGACTCTGAAAAGACAGCACAGTATAGTCAAAAAAGCCTAAGATTAAGGTGTTCTGGGTTCTAGTTCTAGTTCCGCACAAGTGGTACATCGCGGGACAAGTCATTTAACTTATTCCTCTATCCTCTGTGTTTCCTACTATGTAAATTAGCTCTAGAGCTGCACTGTCCAATATGGTAGTCATTAGCCACAGGTGTGGCTACTTAACTTAAAATGAAATAAAACTAAACAATTTCTTTGTTGCACAAGTCACATTGCACTTGTTCAGTAGCAATGTATGGCTAATGGCTACTGCACTGACTGAACAACACAGATGTGGAACATTTCCATCATTGCAAAAATTTTTACTGAACAGTGCTGGTCTAGAGATTTGGTTACAGTCAGAATCAGGCCTTGATTTTTCAATATTTAAAATGGAGATAGCATGGAGATAACATGATCCCTAAGGTAACTTCCAGGTCTCTACTTTTGTGATTCTAATTTTTTAAAATTTTATTTTAAGTAAACTTTGTGCCACGTTTGGGGCTAAAAGTCATAACCCTGAGGAGCACCTGGGTGGCTCTTGGTTCGGGATCAGGCTGTGATCTCAGGGTCCTGGGATCAAGCCCTGCATTGGGCCCCATGCTTCGTGCAGAGTTTGCTTGTCCCTCTCCCTCTGCTCCTCCCCCTCCCCTTTCTCAAATAAACAAAATCTTTAAAAAAAACCCTCACAGGGGTGCCTGGGTGGCTCAGTCGTGATCCCAGGGTTCTGGAATCAAGCCCCTCATCAGGCTCCCTGCTGCGCTGGGAGCCTGCTTCTTCCTCTCCCACTCCCCCTGCTTGTGTTCCCTCTCTTGCTGGCTGCCTCTCTCTCTGTCAAATAAATAAATAAAATCTTTAAAACAAAACAAAACAAAACAAAAACCTCACAACCCTGAGATCAAGAGCCACATGCTCTGCCAACTGAGCTAGCCAGGCACCCCTAGTTTTGTGATTCTGAAGGAGAATACATAAAGTAATGTACCTTAATAAAAGAATTGTAAATGAGTGGCTAAGAAATTTTGGAAGCACATATTCTAATCAATGTCATCATAATCAGAGTATTTGTGTTAGCATGTCTGACACTGAAGCTTAAACAAGTTTATGGTACCTACTACAAAGGCATGGACTAGACTTCCAGTTTTTGGTTCAGCATGTAAAGATTTTCAAAGTCATCACTCCATCATAACACCAAGTAAAATGCTAAACAAACTGAAAACTCAATTTTATTTAGCTTCATTAGAGATGTGAAGTCATAGGGCAAAACAGTACTCCCAAAATTGAAGAGACAGGTGAATACAGAGAATTACAACTTACCAGAGCAGAAATCCTGAGCAGAATCTTTGATAGGGACACATACTGTGATGGGAAAACCTGAACTATAATTGATGAATTATATATATTGCTGGAGGCTCAAAGTGGACAAGTCTGAGCATTAAAAACTCTAGAGAGTCCCAGGCATGGGCAAGGGGCACAATTTCATGAGTTTTATTTCTAGGAGCTTGACCAAGTTCTCACGGTAAATATTGGAGAAAAATCCCCTCATGCTTCTGGTAGGGGAAGAGGAAAAGGAACCATTTTCAAATAACCAGAGTATTCCGTTTTTTTGTTTTTGTTTTTGTTTTTTTAACAAGGCCTGGCATCAAGAGAAAGCTGTTTTACCAGAGCATGACTGATCAGGGGGTCAGGAAAATACCCAACTCCAGCCCACTCTAGCCATCCTTTCCCATTTTAAGTGGAGGGGAAAGCTGAGAAACACTCCTGAAGCTCACAATTCACAGGCACAGGCTCACTAAAAGACTGAGACCTAATCATAGGACTATAGAAAGCTTCCCTTATCCTAACATTTCACCACCTCACTACTGAAGGCCTATATATTGCAGTTCCTTTTACCTTGCACATCATGTCTGATTATCAAAAACTTACAAGGCATACGAAAAGGCAAAAAAAAAACCCCAAAAACAAACACAGCTTCAAGAGACAGAGCAAGCATCAAAACCAGACTCATATATGGCCGGGATGTTGAGAATTATCATACAGGGAATTTAAGACAATTATGATTAATATGCTAATGGCTGTAATAAAGTAAACAGCATGCAAGAAGAGAGGGATAGTGTAAACAGAGGGATGGAAATTCTGAGATTCAAAAAGAAATGGTACAGATTAAAAGCACTATAAAAAATGAAGAATGACTTTTATCAGTAGACTGGACATGGCTGAGAAAACACTCTTTGGGTTTGAGGATAAGTTAATAGAAACTTCCAAAATAGAAACACAAACAGAAAAAAGACTGAAAAAATCAGAACAGAATAGCCAAGAACTGTGGGACAACTACAAAAAGTGTAACATGTGTAATGGGCATACCAGAGGGAAAAAAAAGAACGGAAGAAATATTTGAAGCAATAAAGACTGAGAATTTCCCCAAAGTAAGGACAGGCACCAAATCACAGATCCAGGAATCTGAGAGAACACCAAGCAGGATAAATGCCAAAAAAAGCTACACCTAGGCATATCATATTTAAATATTAGAATATCAAAGGTATCAAAGATAGAGAAAAATCATTTTTTTTAAAGATTTTATTTATTTGTCAGAGAGAGAGAGAGGGAACACAAGCAGAGGGAGCAGCAGGCAGAGGGAGAAGCAGGCTCCCTGTTCAGCAAGGAGCCTGATGCAGAACTCGATTCCAGGACCCTGGGATCATGACCTGAGCTGAAGCCAAATGCTTAACTGACTGAGCCATCCAGGCATCCTGAAGATAGAGAAAAATCTTGAAAGGAGCCAGATGGGGAAATGTATCTATTTATAGAGGAGCAAAGATAAAAATTATGTCTGACTGCTTTTCAGAAAAAGAGAGTGGAGTGAAATATTTAAAGTACTGAGAGAAAAAACACCAACCTAGAATTCTGTACCTTGTGAAATTATCTTTCAGAAGTGAAGGGGATGGAAATAAAGACTTTCTTAGACAAAATAAATACATAAATAAATAACAAAAAATTAAGGGAAATTCTTGCCTTGCAAGAAATGTTAGAAGTTCTTCAGAGGGGCACCTGGGTGCCTCAGTCGGTTAAGTGTCTGACTCTTGATTTTGGCTTAGGTCATGATCTCAGGGTTGTTAGACTGAGCCCCATGTCACGTTCCATGCTGGGTATGGAGCATGCTTAAGGTTCCCTCTCTCTCTCCCTCTGCCCCTCCTCCCAGCTTGTGCATGCACGCTCTCTCTCTCTCTCAAAAAAAAAAAAAAAATTGTACTTCAGAGAGAAGAAAAAAGATATAGGTCATCAACTCAAATCCACACAAAGAAAAGAAGAGCATTAGAGAAAGAATAAGTGAAGGTAAAATAAAACCTTTTCCCATTTTTCTTATTTTTAAATGCTCTAACAATTATTTAAGATAATAATAGCAACACTATTCAATTATGTATGTTTATGAATATAGGCATATACATGCTTATGTATAGGTGAAATGAATGGCGGCAATGATACAAGGATGGAGGGAGGAATTAGGAAATATTTTGTTATTATAAGGCTCTCACAATATCTGTGAAGCAGTATAGGGTTACTTAAAAGTGGATTTGGATGAGTTGTAAAAGTATATTGCAAATTCTAGGCAACCACGAAAAAAAAGCAAAGAGAGAAGAGGAAGTGATATTATATAAAATGTGTGGAAGAAAAAAATAGGAACATAGAATAAGGGCAATGAATAGAAACCAGTAATAAATATGGTACATATTAGTACAACTATATCAATAATCACTTTGAAGACCCATGATTTAAATACACTATTTAAAAGACAGAGATTGTCAAAGTGGATCAAAAAATAAGACTCGATTATAGGTTGTCTACAAGAAACCAACTTTAAATATAAGACACATATTGATGAAAAATAGATGGGCAGAGAAAGATAAACCATCCTAACACTAATCAAAAGAAGGCAGGAATAGCTATATTAACCTCAGACAGAGCAGACTTCAGGGCAAGGAAATTTATCAGAGATAAAGAGGGGCATTACATAATGATAAAGGGGCCAATTACCCAAGAGGATATACAAATTCTTGGGGTGCCTGGCTGGCTCTGTCAGTAGAGCACGCAACTCTTGATCACGGGTTTGTGAGGTCAAGCCCCGCATTGGGCATGGAGCCTACTTTAAATAAATAAATTAACTAATTAATTAAAAAATAAATAAATTCTTAATGTGTGTGTTCTTGACAAGAAAACATCAAATTACGTGAGGAAAAACTGGTAGAACTGCAAGGATAAATAGATGAATCTGCTCCAACTATATAAAAAAATGGACCAATCCAGCAGGCAGGCATAAGGACACAGTTGAACTCAATATCACCATTAATCATATTGTATATAGTTGATGTCTATCAACTGCTTCACACAGCAACAGCAGAATGCATATTCTTCTTAAGTTTACATGGAAAAGTCACCAAGACAGACCCCATTCTGAGCCATAAAACACACCTTCACAAATTTAAAAGAACAGAAATTAGGGGCAAAACTGGGGGCTTTTCCCCTAAGGTCAGGAACAAGACAAGAATGTCCATTCTCACCACTTTTATTGAACATAGTACTGGAAATCCTAGCCACAGCCATCAGACAACAGAAAGAAATAAAAGGCATCCAAATCATTAATGGAGAAGTAAAACATTCACTATTGCAGATGAAATGATACTATATATAGAAAACCCAAAAGACTCCACCAAAAGAACTACTAGAACTGATAAATGAATTCAGTAAAGTTGCAAGATACAAAAGCAGGGGGAGGGGCAGGGGAGAGAAAGAAGTGGACTCCCTGCTGAGCAGGGAGCCAGACCTGGGGCTGGGTCCCAGGACCTTGAGATCATGACCTGAGCCGAAGGCAGACACTTAACTGAGCCACCTAGATGCCCCTAAACAACACACTTCTAAATAATATATGGTCAAAGAAGAAATTCCATGAAAAATTAAAACATATTTTAAACTAAATGAAAATGTAAATACAACTTATTAAAACTTGTGAGGTGTGGGGGTGCATGGGTGGCTCAATCCGTTAAGCGTCTGACATCTGCCTTTGGCTCATGTCATGATCCCTGGCCCACATTGGGCTCCCTGCTCAGCAGGGAGCTTGCTTCTCCTTTCCCCCTCCTCCCTGCTCGTGCTGTCTCTCTGTGTGTCAAATAAATAAGTAAAATCTTTAAAAAACTACAAAAACTTGTGAGGTGCAGCAAAGTCTGTGCTAGAGGGAAATTCATAGCATTGAATGCATTAGAATAGAAGAAAAATTTTAAATCATTCATCTAAACTTTCGTCTTAGGAAACTAGAGAAAGAATAGCAGGAAAAAAATTAGAGCAGAAATCAATGAATTTGAAAACAGGAAAACAATACTGAGAATCAATAAAACCAAAAACAAAATCAACAAGCCTGTAGCCACGCTAACTGAAAAGGTATGGATTGAAGGGAAGTGGGCAAGGCAGAATTTATGAAAGGGGAAGTTTAGAGCATAAACTTGTTTATATGTCTCCAACTCTGTCTAAGTGACACTCTGTTCTATCTAGCACAGTTGAGAATCTGCTTCAATTGGCAAGTTGTCCATAATGGGAATGATTGCAGGTTTTTTTTACAAGATATCACTACCTATCAAGATAATCTTCTTAATTTCACTGGCTCTGAATCATGGTGAAAATGCAATCTCAAGATTATAATTTACCTCTTTTTTTTTTTTTTTTTTTTTTAAAGGAAGAGGCTTCTTTTCTTTTTAAAAAATATTTTATTTATTCATTTGACAGAAAGAGAGAGAGAACACAAGAAGGAGGATCAGGGGCACCTGGGTGGCGCAGTTGTTAAGCGTCTGCCTTTGGCTCTGGGCGTGATCCCGGCGTTATGGGATGGAGCCCCACATCAGGCTCCTCAGCTATGAGCCTGCTTCTTCCTCTCCCACTCCCCCTGCTTGTGTTCCCTCTCTCGCAGGCTGTCTCTATCTCTGTCAAATAAATAAATTTTTAAAAAATCTTAAAAAAAAAAGGGGGGAGCAGCAGAGGGAGAGGGAGAAGCAGGCTCCCTGCTGAGCAAGGAGCCCAATGCAGGGCTCCATCCCAGGACCCTGAGATAATGACCTACGCCGAAGGCAGACTCTTAACCACTGAGTCACCCAGGTGCCCCTATAATTTACCTCTTTATGTAATTCTTTCTCGGGTGATAATGCTCTGTCTGATTTACATAAGTTATCCAATAGTCTTGGTAGATGTAATTTGCGTTGTTAATTAATTTAGTAACAATCTAAGGTTATATAGGTGAAGTGAATTGAAACTCCAAACTCTGTCATCAGATGAGAACTATTTGAACACAGAAGCATCCAGTGGATTTAGGCAGGGCCATTTCAATTCACGAGTAAGCCTTTTGAAAATAAAGATAATCCTCACTACAGTAGAGTAGGAAGGATAGAAAGGGAGGTTAGAAGTGGGAGCCTTTAGTACCACTCAACATCAATTACCGGAAAAGTTGTCAATTACAGACCCCAACAGAAGAATCTTAAACAGGGAAGAATCATCAATTACAGTCCCCAATAGGGAAAGAGGTACAATGCATCTTCTACAAGTAATCTACTACCCCTACAACTCAGCCAGTGAGAAACCATCGTCATGCAGAACTCATGCCTTTTTCCAATGGGCTTTCATTCAGAACAATCCCTTCCAACTTCCTCCTTCTGCTCCATAAAATAATGTACCTCTCCTTTGTTTGTTGGATTTGCCTGTGGTTTTGCCTTAGAGTGCATGTTCTGAATTGCAATTCTGTTATTCCCAGATAAAGTCATTTTTGCTGGCTTTCTTTTTAAGGTTAACACCTTTTGTCATGAAAATCAGGCCAGAAACATGATTTTAACATAACAAGGCCATGTTGTTTCAGAAGGCAACTAACAGTCTTAGTAAGAGAATGTGTTATCCAGGTGGCAAATGTGTTTGCCTTGAGGTATATCTGAAGATGAAGCGGTTATAGCTTCATTGGTGGAGACACCTAAGTATTTATTAAGGACCCACTCATAAAACCAAAGCTTATAACCCACTCCAGGGAGCTGTCAGAAGTCTCAGCAGTGGAACACTTGTTGGCATCTTGCTGACACCTACATGTCATCTAAATGCAGCAGAAATTGACAGACTCAAGAAGGGATTTGGAATAATACACAGACATATAGTGAAACAGATAATTTCATTTTATAGTCTGCAAATATTTATTGGGCTCCTATTGTGTATAAGACACTATGCAAGGACCTGAACGTATATACCAGTGAATAAAGTCCCCGTTTTAAGAGTGCTCACATTTTACTAGGGGGAATTCACAATAGACAAAGAAATTTTATGTCGGTTCTGAAGTGCTACAGTGAAAAATAGAGTAAGGGAGAAGAAGGGATGCTATTTTCTAAAAAAAAATATGAGGAATGCTTTACTGATGTCTTAAATGTTTGGGCTGCTATAACAATACCACAGACCGGATAGATTACAAACAAACCAAAAAAAATGTTTTTTAAGTTCTGTAGGCTGGAAGTCCAAGATAGGGTGGTTATGTGAATGCCATCTTCCACGGGGTCCCAGACTTCTTGTATTCTCACATAGTGCAAAGGGATACCGAGCTTTCTGAAATCGATTTCATAAGAATACTAATCCCATTCATAACGGGTCCTCCCTCAGGATCTATTTTCAAAGGCCCTACCTCCTATTACCATCACCTTCCGTGTTTGGATGTCAACATACAAATTTTGGGAGGACGCACATTCAGATTTTACCACGGAAAAGGTGATTCTTCAGCAGAGACTTGAAGACTGTGTGTGGACATTTGGGGAAGGAGCATTCCAGGTAGAGGGACAGCTTATGTAATAATCACTGAAAATGGAGTATGCTTTGTGAATTTTAGGAGCAGCAAGGAAGCCATTCATCTGGACTGATAATAAGGAAAGGCCAGAATAGTTGGGATAAGTTACAGCTAAGTGTGGGAGGAAAACACAGGTCCTTGCTCACTGTTTTAAGCTGGATGGGAAACTACTGGAGAGTTTTTAGCAGAGGAGAGACATCTTATTTCTATGTTAAAAGAACACTTTGCTTACTGTGCTGGGAAATCCTTGGGTGGGGAGAGTACATAGGCAGAGGCTATCATAATAACCTAGAAAAGGTTTAGTGGTAACTCACATCAGAGTGGTCATGGCGGCGATGTATAAAAAGAGTAAACGAATGGGCATGGCTGTGATCCAACAAACTTTATGACTCTAAAACTTGGATTTCACCTAATTTTCAAGTATCACTAAATATTATTCTTATATTAATTTTTAAATGCGTACCAAGCAACACGGCTGTTTACAATTTGCCAAGTTTTGGTATAGTTGAGATAGGACATTAGTTCGTAATCTTTGAAGACGGGTGATGGTATGTGGAGTTTCATTACACTAGCTTACTTTTGTATATGGTTGACATTTTTCATAATACAAAGTTTTAAAAATGTTTAGGTGCACCAGAAGTGATTAATCTATGTGTCTTCCCAACCCCTTTAGACAAATATCTCCTGAAAGTTGTCTGTATCTAGTCAATGCAGTCTTTGCTTTTTGTTCTGAAGAAGCAAAAACCCTATGAAGCCTTTAGTATTGTCAAAATAATCCCTTTGGATTGGACATTTCGCAACTGCGAAAGTAGAAGGCACAAACGCGATTAGGGGAAAAGGACTTTTGCTTTTGTTTTGTTTTCACATTAGTATACGCGCCCAAAACCAATCCCCTTTTACAAAAAATCAAGACAAAATCCCCTTTAGTTAGCACTCCAGCATTCTCCGCCCTCAGATGAATCCCGGAAATGACGCCCTCAGCTAAATGCTGCCGTCCCCAGTAGTGGTGGGGTAATAACGTCAGCACGTCGGTCATCCTACACGTCCAGTCCGGGTAAGACTGACTGGAACGCCCCAGCTGGCGCCAGTCCCCGAATCTTCGGGAGCACTGTCGACTGCGACTGCGCAGGAATGCTGGGGAGGGTCTTCAAGTCGTCCCGCCCCCTTCCAGCCTGTGCGACCAATGAACAGTTCCTGCCCCGGGGCCGGGTAAAACCTCAGAGGCCGGAGTGATTAGCAGAGAGGACAGCCCCGCCCTTGGCTCCTCCAGGCCCTTGCTCCCCGCCTCGCGCCGTCGCCGCCCCGCCTCCCTCTCCCGCCCGCCTGTCCTGCTGCGAGGTGACACGGGGCTTCGGCTGGGGAAGGGGGCGAGGGAAGGAAGTTAGACGTCGGCCTAGTGGCCTTGGCACAGCCCCCAACGTGAGCGCGGTGAGGGGAGCGGGTCGTAGGGAAGAAGGGGCCGCGTGGCAGACGTGGGAGGGCCCGGGGTACGTGGTGGGGGAACGCTCTGTAAAGTCTAGGGAGGCTGTGAGGGGGCGAGGTTGACCCGGGTGTGTCCTAGGGCTGTCGGCCGGGCGTGGATAGCGGGTTGGAGGATGCCGAGCTCGCGTTGCCCCATTTCCAAAGCTTCTTTTGGCAGCTTGGCACACCTTAGGTTTGCCTCTGTTTTGGTTTGTCTGGGTTGCGAGAAGGAAATTTAAAGATCCCTGAAAACACTTGGAGCCTTTCTCGGGGTGTTTTCCGTGCTGGTACGTGCGTGCTCCTTTCTTCTTCCCGGATGGAGAGGTAGAGAGGCCAGGTGGGCTGGTCAGCTTTCACTCTCTGAGTATTGTTGAAATAAACAAACCAGGAATTCTTCACCCTCCTCCCCACGCCCTTCTCTGCAACTCAACGACAAACATTCCCAACAAGTTTTAAGAAGCAGACTAGAAAATTCTAAGGGATTCTTTGTCTTTGAAATATAGCACTAGTGAGTGTGGCTTTCTTAATGTTTATAGAAAATGAGTGGCAACGGGACGCATTTTTGGTTACGGATACTCATCTTTCAGGGTCTGTCCTAGAGAATTCTAACTTTATATTGATGTGAAATATTGTGTTAGCTGTCATGTTTTCCAAAGCACTAGTTTTTATGAACTCAATCACTGTAAAAGCTTAGCTGGTTGTTTGCGGGAAGTGAAGTAGATGAATCTATAGTTCTGACAAATCTAAAATTTTTAATATGATCTCTGTTTCTAGCGAACCTTTGCGTATTTTTCTCTTTAACAGATTTATTTAATCGCCCAACTACCACTGATGAAGATAAGTTGGAGTAACTGCTTGAACTGAATTTTATTGACCAGAAGACAGTCCATTTGTTTCACTTCTTTTTGTTTTCCCTACTGCTTTGAGCTTTACTGTAACGGCTGAAAAACTTGGAAAATAAAATGAACATGCTGTGGTTTTGAAACATAATTTTTTTTTTTGAGGAAAAATTAAAGTGCCAGAGTGAAAGCCAGAATGGCATCCAGAGAGAGGCTCTTTGAACTTTGGATGCTTTATTGTACAAAGGTAATTGCTTTCCTTTTTATTTTTAAGTTTTAAAATACTTTGTTATAAAGTTTTGTGACTGGCCTTATTTTATTTAATGGATAGTAGCATATTTTTATTCATAGTAATGACCCAAAATGTAAAAACATGGAATTTTCTGTTTTCCACTTTCCCAGGTTTGAACACATACACAATATTGACACATTTTTAAAACCTGTAGGTATGGTTTTGATCCTTTTCTTAAGTGATCCCCAAATTATATAAGTAGTATTATGACTTTAGGAGAAAAATAAAATATTTGTTTATGTGCTTTTCTTTTTCTCCCACAAATTGAGGATGAGATAGAGATATTTTTATGAGAAGAGCATTCAGTATTTTTCCTATAATTAGCCTTTTAATTAGCTTTAAAAAGGTTATTGCTTAGTTAAAGATGTTATTGATTTGAGGTGGTTACTGTAAGCTTACTGTGATCATAGCACCTTATGAGTATTGTCTCATTTGACCCTCACAAACAATCCTGTGAGATGGATATTGTAATTATCCCCTTTTGCTGATGAGAAGATTGATGCAGAGGCTAACAGGGCTATTGAGAAGCAGAGCCACCTGAGTCAAGTCCACGCTTTTATCCATTATGACTTCTTCATATTTTTACTTTCGTATTCAAAAATAATTTTTTGTGTTTGTCTTTATGTGACTTTTTACATGTTAGCTTTGATTTTATGTTATTGGAGGAGAAGGATACTACTTAACATGTTTTTCAAGAGAGGAGCTACGTTACCTAAAGTATTGGAGAGGGTCAGAGATCTCTAATTTACTACTTGAGTTACTTTAAGTCTGTGGTGAAGTTCTCAAGTCTCAGCTTCTGTTTCTGCATTATCCCTTTGGGCTCCTTTTTCATTCAGCTTTTTAAAGAACAAGTTATTCTTTAACAAACGATCTCAGTTATCTCTGAAACTAAATTTTAGAGGTCACACTGGAATTTTCTTTGACTTCCTGGTTTGGTAGGTCTTACAATTACTGAAGGACATCTACTTTGAAATGTTTGATATGGATTTTTAAAATAGCTTTTTTAGTCGTGTGTAATTTAATGCCAGAAGTGTCTTTTTAAAAATAGACCACTCTTCTAATAAAAAAGGAATCTAATTCACCACTTTTGAAAATAGTCACTAACACATGTCAGCCAAAAATTAAAATACACTTTAGTTTAAAAATGATTTATTTAAAAATACATTAAACTTACTAGGTTTTACATTTTCAGGATGACAAAAGATAAATTGGGTTACATTGTCTTATTAATTAGTTATGTTGCTTGTAGGTGGAGTTCTTGTTTTATTTGTCATTGTGCTTATTGAAAAGATAGTATAGGGGCACCTGGCTGGCTCAGTTGGTAGAGCATGCGACTCGTAATCTCCGGGTTGTGAGTTTGAGCCCCGCATTGGGTGTAGAGATTACTTAAAAATAAAATCTTAAAAAAAAAAAAAAAAGTATAGTTTGTTGGCATACCCAGAGTTGTACTCTTGATGACTTTTAATATAAATATGAATCCTTACCTTATTATGAAGATGTCTAAGTAAATAATGACGACCCTTCATGGTCAAATTTTAAAGCCTATTTTTGGACAGGAGATAATTCCCCCCCCCCTTTTTTTTTATAAATCCCATTTTTATGTTTAAGATTTAAATCAGTTGTGCACTTAATAAGATTTAAAGTTTTTAACTTTTCAAAAATTGTTATTAAAATAATGATTTTATGTTCATCAGTTCGTGTGTAAGCTTGTAAGCCGGACAACTTTCTTTTCTACAAACACCTTGAATTCAAGTAGTTTCCAAATATATATCATAGATTTAACACTTCTGCTCCCTGGTGAGTATGATTACCGAATATCCAGTTCTCTATACTCTTTTTTTCACCTAACTTTTAAGACCTTTTTTTACACCTTTGGTGGGCCATCAGACTACTTCAGGATTGCACGGATCTTTTAACTTAGCTCCAACTTAGACTTCTTTGTGGGGTTATAATTGTAAAGTCTAGTTTTGGCTCTGCTCCTGTTTTATTTTGTGACCTTGAGCAAGACTTAACCTCTTTGGGTCTCACATTTTCTCATATTTCATGTAAGAGTGTGTGTGTTCACATGTATGTGTGTGTATAGAGAGAAAGCTTGTCTAACTCACCATTACGATTTTCATTTGTTTTGACCTCTGAGAGACGTGCATTTATTTTGTCCTTATGCTTATGATTGTCATATAGACCTTTTTAGTTCATCTTCTTTTTTAAGCTTTTCCTTATGGAAAATTTCAAGTGGTCATAAATAGAGAAGATAATACAGCGAACCCTTTTGTATCTGTCCTCCTGCTTCAGTCCAATTCATGTTCAGTAGTGTTTCATCTATAACCCTCCATTACCCCTGCATTGTTTTAAAGCAAATGCTAGACAACATAATCTTATCTATAAGTATTTAAAAGTATATCTATAAAACAAGAACTCTTCTTAAAAGCATAATCACAATACGATAATTCTTTGAATCATCAAATATCTGTCAGTATTCAAACTTTTCTGGTAGTATTATAAATGCTCTTATTTTCTTGCTGTTTGATTCAATATTTAAACAAAGTATACACATCATATTTTTTTGAAAATGTCTGTTGAATCTTTTAACCTATAGGTTCTCCCTCACCATACTTTTTATTCCTTCTATTTATTTGTTGAAGAAACCAGGTTTTGACATTAGAGTTTTCCTCAGTCAGGGTTTTGCTGGTTTAATTCCTTGATTTTAATTAATTGTTTTCTGTCCTGGTGTCTGCAAACTGGCAGATCTAGAGACTTGGCTGATTCATGTTCTATTTGGTGGCAGAAGCCTAGAATAATTTATGTGTCTCCATTATCAGTGAGTTTTACCTACATGTATTAAGTATTTCATTAGGAGTTTGCAAAACCGTGATATTCCAATTCTATCATTTCTTTATTAATGAAACATACATAGGCAAGTGTCCCCTCATCAGCTGTTTGACAGTTCCTTAAAGGGTAGGCAGGCAGAAAAATATTTGATTCTTTCTCTTTGTTTTCAGAATAATGATTTGCTAGCATCCTCCTAAGGTGACCAGTTACTTTTCTTAAGTACCAGGTTCGTCTTTTTTTTTTTTTTTTTAAAGATTTTATTTATTTATTTGACAGAGAGAGAGAGGGAGAGAGCACAAGCAGGGGGAGTGGCAGGCAGAGGGAGAGGGAGAAGCAGGCTCCCAGCTGAGCAGGGCGCGAGGTGTGGGGCTGGATCCCAGGATCCTGACCTGAGGTGATGTCAGACGCTTAACTGACCCAGGTGCCCCTCAAGTTCATCTTTAATGATTAAAATTTAAATATTGTCTACCATTTTGCTGACCTAGTTGGTGTGCTATACATACCAAACGTTGTATACATACTTGATTAAAGAAGATGACTTCCAAGATTTTTGAAAGTCTGCTTCAGCGTGGTAAGATTAGGACATCCTCTGTATTTGCCACAATGCTTAACCAGCATAGGTATTCCACAGTGTATTAGCCATAGATCAATATTAAGGTGTTATTCTAGGGTTTCTATGTAATGTGATGTTTTAAAAGTTACCATTGAGAATTACAAAATTTAGTAGGTGTTTAAGTAGGGTAATATCAGAAATAATCCTTGGGTCATACTGTTTAGGTAGGCAAAAGAAAAGAGAATATATAAATATGTTTTATTGTTCCGGCTTTGATTGTAAGCCTAAATGCTAGTGAATAAACTCAAGTACAATTAAAATACATTACTGGTTTCCGTTTTTAGCAGATGGCTTCCCACATATTAAATTTGATATTTGAAAATTTGGATAAAAAACTTGGCAGTTTATTTTTCTAACCAAACTTTTCAGGTCTAATTTTTCACTTTCTCCTTCTAGGAATAGGATTTAATTGCATTGTTAGGAACATGCGTCTTCTTAGCAGGTTATTTGTTAACGTCATGTAGTTATTATTACATAATATAGGTAGGATGATTTCTGAACATCCAGCATTCCTGCTTTCCACAGATAATTTCACTAGATTATGTAGTCTGAACTTTTCTTACCTCCAAATGGTCATACCCACCCAGGGTCAAGGATTTTATTAACCGTGCATTTCATATAGCCCTTGTAAGTTAAACATTAATGTGAACAGGTTTAACCATGTCTCATGGATTTTAGTTTAGTAGTTAACTACTTCTTGTCTGAGCATATTTTTCTTAAGTATTAAAGGCAAATTGATTTACTTTCTAATATCTGAAGATTTTAGTTCATATTATCTGTAGTAGGCACCATGTTGTTCCCTGTATCCTTTGACATTTTTTTTTTCATAATGTGCTTATGGTAAGAGAGACAGTGCTGAGAACAGTTTTCGTCTCTACATTATCATAGAACTTTTTGGAATTCATATATTGCAAGTAGCAAGACATATATGTATCATAAAGTCCCTCTCTCGGCTCCCCTTGGATAGGCATTAGGATATATTTCTGTTCCACATTTAGCCTTTTGGAAGTGCTATAGTTGATCACCAGAATATGCAGAAGAGAAACTGAGCCTCTCAAATTCTTAGATAAGATTAAGTTATTTTTGTTCTGTGTAGTGGAAAGTATCAAATGCATGAACTCACTAAAAAGATACAAGGTGACTCAAAAGCATCATGACATTTGAAATGTGACAATGTGGGTTGAAATTTTTGGTTCATTTTTGTCATTTGCTTTTTTTTCTTTTTTTTTTTGTTTTATACTCATTTAACACTAAAAAGTTTTGTGGAGCTACAGAATTAGAGCCAAGATTTAGGCCCAGTTTTGCGTCTGAGCTTAAGGAAGGACCTGAAGAGGTTACATAATTGCTTCATGTTAACAGTTTTCTCATCTGTGAAATGGAACACAAAATAACTGTTTTTGCATTTCAAAGTTGTTGAGAAAAGATGAATTGATTATATTTAAATGCACTGTAAGGGTAAGAAATAGAAAATGTTATCTTTATTAGTAGTTTTAAAGTACATGTATGAGCTTGATAGTGTGTATCATTTTTTCCATTTTTGCCTTTATTTAATATAACAACAATATTCTCATCTTTTTATCTAGTGATGAAGCGGTGCTCATCAATGTCTTAATTTATAATCTGTTTATTTTTCTTTCAAGCATAGTGCTTAATTATCCTAATAATATGAGGTGGTTTTTTTTTTGTTTGTGTTTTTTTTACCCTAAACCAAGTTTGTTTTGGACCTTGGTGATGCTCCATTTCCTGCTGTTGCCCTTTGTCCTGCTAAATCTGGAATATGACTGAAATAGATAGTTTTGCAATGAGCTCAGAGTAAACTTCCTTTTCAGAATAAAAGTTTTGCTTCATAAAGAAAATAGAATTTAGAGTTGTTTTATTCAGTTAAAAAGTCAAGAACCTTTTTTTATATATAGATTTGGAAAAAAATGGAATGAACATAAACTCTTCCAATGAGAAAATTATAATTTAATTATAATCCGAAGTGAAGCTTTTAGTAAGATGCCTCAATATACATCAGCCCTTATAATTTAACCTACATTTAATAAGTCTCTGGTATGTGCAAAGTGTAAAATGGCTCTTAATTTTCTGTGGCTTAATAATGACTTTGTGGATAAGGAAAGTAATGTTTGACTTGAAGCAAAACAAAAAAATTGCTAGCAGCTCAGTAGTAGTGGTTACCTGTTTATTTTAGGAAGTTAGATGTGAAAGCAAGAAATGAATATTTTATATCAATAGACATGGAAGTAGCCTTTAGGAAAGGAATATTACCTTTGTGGTTTGGCTTGAGGAGCTTATGCACCACTCTAAAAAGTTGTTAAGATGGAAGAATATCTCTTATTCTTTTCTTTTGAATATCAAAATTTAAACTTCCCTGGTAGAAAGTAGTACTTAAATGTCTAGATAGGAGCATGAGTGGAAAATAACAGTCTAAAATAATTCTCAGTTGTTTTTTTTTATTGGCAGATTCAGGTTTTATTGGCAATTACTGAAGAGTTATATGAAAGTAAGAAGAGAAGGTTATAGGGAGGCCTCGGGAACATTATCATTTAAGAGGAGGATAGAAAAGTTTGTAAGGAGTTTGAATGGGAGGACATCCAGGAGTGAGTAGTTGTCTCAAGTAGAGGGCTTTCATAAGGAAGGGAGTAGTCAGTATTGTCAAATTCAGTATGGCAATAAAGAAGAGCATTATGGAGCATATATTGGAATTGAGAGTTAAGAGATTATTGGTGGGATGCCTGGGTGGCGGTAGTGATCTCAGGGTTAAGACCGAACCTCACCTAGGACTCTGTGCTCAGCAGGGAGTCTGCTTCTCGTTCTCTCCCTCTGCCTCCCCCTCCTGACCCACTTTCTCTCTCTCTCTCTCTCTCTCTCTCTCAACTAAATCATTTTTTAGAAAAGAGATTATTTGGTGGCTTCAGCAAAGTAATTCTACAACAAGTGGGAAAAAAGATGTTAAAAATACAAATCCTTGCTTCATTAATTTTTAAATTAAATGTAGCAGGTTTAAAATTACTGCCAAACTGCTGCTTTTAAAGTTTGAAAATATTTACTTTTAATTTTTGTACTTCTCTGGCCAAGGGACCTTTGTTGCTCTGTACCACACTTTGTGTGGCACTACTCTGGAACAGCTGAAAATTTTCTGATTGCCAAGAATCCATCTGTAATTTGAAAAATAGAGCTCTACAAATTGAATAGTCACTGATGATCATTGGTAGCAGTGCAAATGTGACCACTGAAATTGAGTACTAGTTACAAGGTAATCAACTTTAATATACTTAAATTAATTTGAAAATTAATGGAAATGTGAGTATGAACTTTTATATGACACTTACGGACCCAGAAATATTTCAGTAACTCCCAGGGTTCTTGGACATGTTTTAGAAACACAAGCCTTGATCGGTATCTGACATACTGCTGCTACCTTACCTTTTCTACAGCTTCCTTTCCCTATTGTAAAATTGCTTGGCAGATTTACTACAAGGGTGTGAAATTTGGGACCAGGAATCCAGTCCACCACATTCTGATTTCTTGGTTACAATTATTCATCTATCTCCCATATACAAAATCTACTTCATGTCCATTATAAGAACTCCAGAAGTCTCATCCAATCATGGTATCAGTTGAAACCCAAGATCTTGTAATATATATCAGGTCCAGTTGTGGTTTTTACTCATACCGAGACCTGTGACCTCAGAAGACACTGTTGATCTTTGGCCCCTACAAACTCAACATATTGTGATGAAACTGAGATGGGAATGCCACAATAAAGACTCTTGAAAAAGAAAGAATGGGAGGCATGTAGGAGGCTTTGGTCCATAGCAATTCTGAAAACTGGGCAAATGTTGCCTGATCCCTCTACTTTCAGAGAAGGAATGTTCCATGGTTCTTTTCCTTGGGAGTAGCTACACAGGCCACTGTTCTTTATTGCTCTTGACTGCATATTCTTAGCAGTTCTTTTTCTCTCATTATTTTTTGGTACATCTGAGGAGGGCATTGGAGACTATACTTTCTTACGACTGAACAACTCATCTGGTTTCCTGCCTATGGGAAGTCCACTTTCTAATTCTTCTGCCTTCGCTTATTTTCTCTTGTCTAACTATATTGTCTAATAACTCCAATGTGATGTTCTGTAGCATTTGAAATAAAAAACATACTTGTCTTCCCCTTCACTTCAGGGGGAAAAAGCCTGGAGTTTTCTATTAGGTTAGCTTCAGACATGGGGACTAAGACATGTATATGTATAATCCCTTTAACTCATAAATCAGATTTATGGTAAATGATAGATATTTTACTTAATTCATTTTTTTCTTAGGTATCCTGTTGATATTTCTAATGCAGGCTTGCTACTTTTACAATATATTATAAAACTACTTAGAATAGTTTTATGTGTGTACTTGTTAAGACATGGGTAATTAGGGGCGCCTGGGTGGCACAGTCGTTAAGCGTCTGCCTTCAGCTCAGGGTGTGATCCCGGTGTTATGGGATCGAGCCCCACATCAGACTCCTCCGCTATGAGCCTGCTTCTCCTCTCCCACTCTCCCTGCTTGTGTTCCCTCTCTCGCTGGCTGTCTCTATCTCTGTTAAATAAATAAATAAAATCTTTAAAATAAAAAAAAAGATATGGGTAATTAGACTATTCCTAAGTTCCAGAAGAATATTAAAGTTGAAAAAGTTATGAAAAAAAATCATAACTTCCTTTATCATTGGTAGTTAGTGGTTGCCATTTTAAATGTTCTTTATTAGAATCATTACGAATTGTAAGTAGGTACATTTGGAATCAGGTGCTGCACTTAATTCTCAGTAGTCCTTCATTTTAAAATATGTAAAATATAATGCTTATAGATCAAAGTTCAGTGCCCTGTAGTATATGAATTTAAGTGTTTGGCCTACCTAACTTGCTTTTTCTGTTTTGGTTTTGACAAACACTTTTTTTTTTTTTTTTTAAAGATTTTATTTATTTATTTGACAGAGATAGAGACAGCCAGCGGGAGAGGAAACACAAGCAGGGGGAGTGGGAGAGGAAGAAGCAGGCTCATAGCAGAGGAGCCTGATGTGGGGCTCGATCCCAGAACGCCGGGATCATGCCCTGAGCCGAAGGCAGACGCTTAACCGCTGTGCCACCCAGGTGCCCCTTGACAAACACTTTTGATTTATTTTGTGAAAATGGAATTTATTTTTTCTGAAAATTTTATTCTGGTCATTCAAAATCCATTAAGATGTGGGTAACTATCTGAAATGACTAGAATCTGCCATAACTATAAATCAACCCTTTGATGATGTCAAAATTCATACAAGAGTTAGCAGCACTGATTTCCTTATCTTTTCCTCAGCTTTTACTGAAAAGAATGGAAATCACTTTATAATGTGCCATTTGTTTTTCAATAAGGAAAACAGGGAGCTCTGCCCTTAAATATATTTATATGTACTATACTGTTTTTTAAAACTTTTTTTTTTTAATAGAGTGTGTGTGGGGGCCAGTGACGGCAGTGGGAGGGCGGAGGGGCAGAGGGAGGGGAGAAAGAGAGAAAATCTTAAGCAGGCTCCATACCCAACACCAAGCCTGACATGGGCCTCAGTCTCACAACCCTGAGATCATGACCTGAGCTAAATCAAGAGACAGACTCTTAACTGGTTGAGCTACCCAGGCGCCCCTGGACTATACTCTCTTTTAAAATATTGAAAGTAACTTGTTCTTACCTATATTTAAGGCATTATCAACATTTTCTTTTTTCTTTCTTTCTTTTTTTTTTTTTTTTGGATTAAATTTTTTTGTTTTTTTTTAATTAACATAATATATTATTTGTTTTAGGGATACAGGTCTGTGATTCATCACTCTTATACAACACCCAGTGCTCACCACAACACATACCCTCCCCAATGTCCATCCCCCAACCACCCCATCCCCCACCCCTCTCCCCTCCAGCAACCCTGTTTGTTTCCTAAGATTAAGAGTCTTTTATGGTTTGTCTCCCTTTCTGGTTTTGTCTTGTTTCATTTTTTCCTCTCTTCCCCTATGATCCTCTGTTTTGTTGCTTAAATTCCACATATCAGTGAGATTATATGGTAATTGTCTTTCACTGATTGACTTGTATCACTTAGCGTAATACCCTCTAGTTCCATCTACATTGCAAATGGCAAGATTTCAATTTTTGATGGCTGTGTAATATTCCATTGTGTGTGTGTGTGTGTGTGTGTGTGTGTGTGTGTGTATCTCCATCTGTCGATGACATCTGGGCTCTTTCCATAGTTTGGTTATTGTAGACATTGCTGCTATAAACATTGGGGTGCCGGTGCCCTTTCCGATCACTACCTTTGTATCTTTGGGGTAAATACCTAATAGTGCAATTGCTGGGTCGTAGGGTAGCTCTATTTTCAACTTTTTGAGAAACGTCCATACTGTTTTCCAGAGTGGCTGCACCAGCTTGCATTCCCACCAAGAGTGTAGGAGGGTTCCCCTTTCTCCGCATCCTTGCCAACATTTGTCGTTTCCTATTTGTTAGTTTTAGCCTTTCTGACTGGTGTGAGGTGGTATCTCATTGTGGTTTTGATTTGTATTTCCCTGATGCCCAGTGATGTTGAGCACTTTTTCATGTGTGTGTTGGCCATTTGGATGTCTTCTTTGGAGAAATGTCTATTCTTGTCTTCTGCCCATTTCTTGATTGGATTATTTGTTCTTTGGGTGTTTCAACATTTTCTTTTAATTTATGTCTTGTGACTTAAATTCAAACTCATAGAGATGTCTATTCATATTGAACCAAAGCATTAACTGATCCATATGTTTCTCCCAAGAGATCACAGTTAGCCTCTGTAAAAAGATGTAATTTTGTTTGATATATTTAACTGTTAAATTCTTTTTCGTGACGTTAAACATTTAAATAGTAGGAAAGATGGGTACTATTTTAATTTATGGTATTGTGAGGTGAATTTATACTTTTTTATTGAGTAATTCTGAGTTAGGATTTTTGTCAAAATATAAAATTTAAATAAATTTAAATATTTCAGTTTTTTAGTGAAAGAACTTCATTTTAGGGATAAAAATATATAAATTTTCTAATTTAGATTTGTATTCTAAGAAAAGTACTAGTGTTTTATGTTAGGATTAAAATTTTTGAAATTTAAGATACAATTTACAGAAAATATAGACATGCCGAAAGTAAAAATTTCATTTTTCAGAGATTTTCAGTGAAAGTACTTTATGGGTGTGATTGAAAAGTCTATAAATTAATAACATTTACTACTACAAATCATTAAGATATTAAATTTGAAAAACTTCAGCCTGACATGAAACTTCAACTTTAGGTTTTTAAGCTCCATTGAAAAAGTGTCAATGTTATATTTAGTTAATACATGCACAGTGGTAGGCTTTTCTTAAAAGAATTCACTGTAGGTAGGGGTGCCTGGCTGGCTCAGTCAGAAGAGCATGCAACTCTTTTTTTTTTTTTTTAAAGATTTTATTTTTATTTATGTGACAGAGAGACAGCCAGAGAGAGAGGGAACACAGCAGGGGGAGTGGGAGAGGAAGAAGCAGGCTCCCAGCAGAGGAGCCCGATGTGGGACTCGATCCCGGAACACCGGGATCACGCCCTGAGCCGAAGGCAGACGTTTAACGACTGCGCCACCCAGGCGCCCCGAGCATGCAACTCTTGATCTCAGGGTCTTGAGTTTGAGCTCCATGTTGGGTGTAGAGATTACTAAAAAAAAATAAACTTGAAAAATAAAGTCTTTTTTTTTTTTTTTTTTTAAAGATTTTATTTATTTATTCGACAGAGATAGAGACAGCCAGTGAGAGAGGGAACACAAGCAGGGGGAGTGGGAGAGGAAGAAGCAGGCTCATAGCGGAGGAGCCTGATGTGGGGCTCGATCCCATAACGCCAGGATCACGCCCTGAGCCGAAGGCAGACGCTTAACCGCTGTGCCACCCAGGCGCCCCGAAAAATAAAGTCTTAAAAAAAAAAAAAAGAATTCAGGGAAGCCTGGGTGGCTCAGTCCATTAAGCATCTGCCTTTAGCTCAGGTCATAATCTCAGGATCCTGGGATCGAGTCCTGCATCGGTCTCCTTGCTTAGCAGGAGTTAGCTACTCCCTCTGCCTGCTGCTCTCCCTGTTTGAGCATGCTCTCTCTGGCAAATAAATAAATAAATAAAATCTTAAAAAAAAAAAAAAAAAGATTTCACTGTAGTCCAATTCAACTAGTTATTGGGTACCTGCTGTATACAGATGTCATTTACTGTCTTTATCCCTTGAATTGCGTATTTTCCTCTTTAAAAATTTTTAAAAATAAACTTCATTTTTTAGAGCAGTTTTAGATTCATAGCAAAATTGAACAGAAAATACAGAGAGTTCCTTTGTATTTCCAGTCCCTACATATATATAACCTTTTCTGCTGTTAGGATCCCATACCAGAGCCGTACATTTGATCACTTCACTGATTTCCCAAAAACACCTGAGCCAGACATTCTTTAGCTGTCCACCATGTGTGAAACTCCAAGGTGAACACAAAATTAATGCAGCAAGTCATGTTGTACCTAACATTTAAACGTTCCATATGTTGGCTCTTTCAAGTATTGCTAAGTTTAACTGTGAATTTTCTACAGTAATGTTGATCAAACCTAGAACTTGGTTATCTGAATGATGAGTTTTGTTTTTTTTTTTTTTTTAATTTAAGAAATACCTAAAGTAAAATTTGAAATCTTCTCTCTAGGGATTGGTATATTCTAAGCCTATTTTTTATGTAGACATCTATTTGAGCATTGCTTTTTCATTTACGTTAAAACGACTTCCCAACCTTTCAAGATGTGACAGGTTTTCTTTTCATCAAAGTTTTGTCTCTTCTAATTGACTGACTTCATCTGTGGGCATGCTTTTCCAACTAGAGTCAGTTTCTCATTTAGATTGTAGGCTTAGATGTGAGACCTTAGGGAAGATGAATGAAGTCATCAGGGATTGATTAAAGAGATAGCATTTGGTCAAGGTTTTAAAGAATGAATAGTAGTTTAATAGCCACAGAATATGTTCCAGGCACATAGAAATCCTGACCAAAAGTACAAAGGAAAAGTGACCTTAGTTTAGACTTTGCTTTTGGTAATAAATTAGGCTAGGTTGTTGGACCAGCCCTTTTGAAAATCATTTACAATTCTGAATAAAATTTAAGAAATATCTTAATAGCATTGAGAAGCTGGCAAGATGATGATAAGGCATTATGAGGCTAAATCTTAGTGAAAACAGGAACTTAGGTAGATGGAGAATGGAAACTACTTTTCCTGGTGAACTTGAGCTTTTGTTTTCATGGCCTTGTGGATGGAAGGAAGAAGTCAAAGCCAAGGAACTAATGAAGTCTAGTAGGTTTTCCCTTACAACCCCCAAAGGTGTACACCCGTGGGGTAAAGATCAACTGGAAACACACCCACCTCAATCTTTCATCTTCATTTGGGGTGTCCAGGGGAAAATGGCTTTGTGTTAAGCAGAGCCAAAAGGTGGAAAGCCCGAAAGGTTGTTACCACCATTTGATTCTTTCATGAATTTGCAAATCAAATTTACCTTTCATTGTGGGGAAAGTTCTCAAAGCCCCAGGTCATGCAGACTAGTCTGGTGCTTGGTAAAAGCACTTGCAGTCCCTCTGGAAGCTTCAGTTCAGATACCAAATATTTTTTCAAATTGCAGCTTACTACTTTAATTCATGATGTATGAATCAACCGTACCAGACTCTCATTGCCTTGGAATTTCTTTCATCTTTTCCAAGGGATTTGACAGATACTCTTGTCTTTATTTGCACTGATTGGCATATGGTAGGTAGGTCTTTTGCATGTATTTCAGTTTCCTCTATTTGAGGGTATCTCCCATTGTCAACTTTGTAAAGCGGTTAGCTGTTGCCTTGCCATAAAACATAAAATTGTGATTATTTCTACAGTAACGAATGGTTGTATCATTAATGTCAAATCATACCCTTTGCTCTCTTTTCATGTCTTTTTTGTATACACAATAACTTCATTTTATTGCCTAATTATAGTATAATTTTTTGAACATTTTGAACAATTAAACTCAACATGTTATAGTATTTTGTATAAATAAATCTAGTGAAAGGACATCAGTATGAAACAGCTGTTGCCAGGTTTGCACAGGCATTGACAAAATAAGTCTTAACAGCAGCCTCTCTGAGAGCAATTGTAAGATGCATTTTAATTTCAAAGGTACCAAAATTTAAAAAACAAAACAACTTAGAATCAGAGAAATATGATATAAAAAGTGAACTGGCAGTTTTAAACAAAGAAATAGAATATCTAGAAATAGGGGTGAAACCCAGTAATTATATTTAAAAACCAATAAATTTGGTTGATATGAGTTTAGACGGCTGTAGAGAATTGGAAAGGAGGTAAGTCCTTTTTACAATATAAGCTAGGAGTCAAAGAAATGGAAAATATGGAAGGAAGGTTAAGAGATACGACAGCTAATGTGAAAAGGCTTAATACATGTTTAATTGGACTCTGAAAAGGAAAGGAAAGGAAGAACGAAACGAATGTAATATTTGAAGAGATTACAGGTGAGAGTGTTCCAAGATTAATGAAAGTCCACTGAATTTCAAGCAGAATAAGTAAAACTGATTCCATACCAAGATACATTGTAGTGAAACTGTAGTGGTTTTGGAGAAAACCAAAGAGAAAGAAAAATCTTAAAAGTTACCAGAGAAAAAAAGATTATCTTCAAAGGGATGACAGATTAATAGCTGATTTTTCAAGTAATAATGATAGAAGGGAAAAGGTTGACATCTCTAAAGAAAAGACTTACCAATCTATTTCCAACCAAATAAAATTTTTTCAAAGATTAAAGTGAGATAAAGCCCTGTTCAGCAAAACAAAACAGTTCAATTCACCAGGAAAATATAACAATTTTAAATTTGTGTGTACCTCATAACTCAAAGCAAGCACAGAGAAATGAACATATGACATTGTTTAAGGGTTTTTTTTTTCCTATTAAACTTGCCTTAGTAGTTTTTTTAAAAAAACATGTCAGTGATTGATAGAATGAATAGACAAAAAAGTCAATAAAGATACATAAGACTCAAACAATAGAATTGACAAACTTGATGTTAGGGAATTATGTAGAACACTATACCTAGCACACATTCCTGTCAAGTACATGTTTACAAAAATGATAGAACAGACGTTAGAGCAAGTTTCAATAAGTTTCTAATTATCAAAATAATAGAGTATGTTTAACAATGACAATACAGGAAGAAATCAATAGTAAAAAGATTAAAAAGGAATTTTTGGAGGCCATGAAATACCCTTTTATTTTTATTTTTATTTTTTTAAAGGTTTTATTTATTTATTTGACAGAGATAGAGACAGCCAGCGAGAGAGGGGACACAAGCAGGGGGAGTGGGAGAGGAAGAAGCAGGCTCATAGCGGAGAAGCCTGATGTGGGGCTCGATCCCATAACACCGGGATCACGCCCTGAGCCGAAGGCAGACGCTTAACCACTGTGCCACCCAGGCACCCCATGAAATACCCTTTTAAATAAACCTTTGATTAAAGAACAAGTAATAAAAATTAGAATTTTGAGGGGCACCTGTGCAGCTCAGTCAGTTAAGTGTCCGATTCTTGATTTTGGTTCAGGTTATGATCTCAGGATTGTGAGATGGAGCCCCGAGTCAGGCTCCACAATGGGCATGGAGCCTGCTCTCGCTCTCCCTCTGTTTCTCTCTTCCACCTCTCTCTCTCAAATAAATAGATAAATAAAAATTTTGGGGCACCTGAATGATAAAAGTACTGCATTTTAGAACTTGATGGAAAGTGGCTACACATTGCTTAGGAAAATTTATCGCTTTAAATACATATGTTTAGGGGCACCTGGGTGGTTCAGTTGGTTAAGTGTCTGCCTTTGGCTCAGGTCATGATCCCAGGGTCCTGAGATCAAGTTTTGCATCAGGCTTCTTGCTCAGCGGGGATCCTGCTTCTCCCTCTGCCTGCTGTTCCCCCTGCTTGTGCGCTCTCTCTCTCTCTCTCTCTGTGTGAAATAAATAAAACCTTAAAAATAAATAAATAAGTACATGTTTTAAAAAAGGCTAATAATAGTGAACTAGGTAGACATTTGTGGTCACCAGCTTCTAAGATTCTCACATCCTAGTATTCACACCCTTTTACAGTCCTCTTCTACGTTGTACCAGGGTTCTTTTGTGACCATAGAATTTGGCAAAAGTGATGGTGTATCATTTCCGAAATTAGAAAAGGCGCTCTTGTTTTCATCTCTGTTACTCCTTTTTTTCTTGGATCCTTGACTCAGTAAAGCCAGCTGCTATGTTGTGTGCAGCCCAGTGGAGAGGCCCATGTTATGAAGAACTGAAGCCTTGGCAGCAACCACACGAGTGAGGTTGAAAGTAGTTCTTTCCGCCTAGTCAAGCTTTGCTATGACTGCAGCCCTCCTTCACATCTTCATTATGATGAAGGCTCATGAGAAATTCTGAGCTGGTTTTGAATTCCTCACCCAAACACTGATAAAATATTTGTTGTTTAAGCTCCTAAATTTATTTAATTTGTTATGCAGAAATAGATTATTAATAATGCCATCCATTTCAAGAAGACAAGAGTAAACCCAAAGAAAGTAGAGTGAGGGAAATTACAAGTTTCTTTTAATGTGAAAATTCCCAAATCTATTGTTTGTTTTTCAGTTGTGTCAGGAAATACACATATATAAGAAGGTTGACATGTATTAAGGAGTGTATTTAATTTTAATCATTATTATGTAACATCCTGGGATGATTGGCATGAACTTTCTAGATATAATCTTAATTAGGAATGTGGAAGTGAGATTGAGAGTATGTTAATTGTGGTTTCTTTCGCAAATCTTTCTAGTGGTCATGGTGACATAAGAAAATTAAAAGGTTTATTGCAAAAATTACTCATAAAATCCTGGATCTAGAAAATGATCAGTAACTTTAACATCACAAAAGAGATAACTTGATATGTACCTTCTGAAGGACATGTTGGCAACACCTATGAAGAATTATTTGCCAAAAAAAATGAACCTAAATTTGATGGTCTCTAGATCCACTAATCAATTAGAAATATATAGAGGATCGAGGAACATGTTAGATGACATAAGAGCATGCATCAGCAAGATCCTGATGTGAGAAATACTACCTTACAAATGACCCAGTGTCTTCAACAAATAAATTAGGACAAAAAAAAATTAATAGAGGGGCGCCTGGGTAGCGCAGCGGTTAAGCGTCTGCCTTTGGCTCAGGGCGTGATCCCAGCATTCTGGGTTCGAGCCCCACATCAGGCTCCTCCACTAAGAGCCTGCTTTTTCCTGTCCCACTCCCCCTGCTTGTGTTCCCTCTCTTGCTGGCTGTCTCTCTCTGTCAAATAAATAAATAAAATCTTTAAAAAAAAATTAAAAAAAAAAACTAATAGAAACCTATGGGTTTAAACAGACCTTAAAAATACAGATGCAGTTTGTGGGCTTTATTTGGGTCCTAATCTTACCAGACAGTTAAAGAAGGGTATTTGAACACTGATACTAAGGAACTGCTAATTTTTTCAGATGTGATAATACTGTCATATTTTTAAAAGATAGCTTTTGGGGTATTGAAATTGGTATTGAAATATTGGTGGATGAAATGATATATCTGGGTTTGCTCCAAAATAATCTAGTTGAAGATGGGGATACAGGTGAAAGAATATTGGTCATACATGATTTGATAATTGTTAAAGCTGAGTCATTATACTATTCTCTACTTCTAAGTATGTTTGACATTGTTTAATAAAATGCTTTTTTTTTCATTTCTTTTTTTAAATTTTTAAAATTTTTTTATTTTATTTTTTTATTATAATAATATTTTTTTATTATGTTAGTCACCATACAGTACATCCCTGGTTTTTGATGTAAAGTTTGATGATTCATTAGTTGCGTATAACACCCAGTGCACCATGCAATACGTGCCCTCCTTACTACCCATCACCAGCCTATCCCATTCCCCCAGCCCCCTCCCCTCTGAAGCCCTGAGTTTGTTTCTGAGTCCATAGTCTCTCATGCTTCATTCCCCCTTCTGAATACTAATAAAATGCTTTTTAAGAGAGAGCAGAAATTAATAAACATAATGGAAAAGATCGACCAAATAAAAAGTTGTTCCTTTGATAAAACTAATGAAATTGAGTCAGGAAGATAAGGTTTGTGATTATATATGTTTTGAAAATTTCACATTATAACCACCATTTCCAGTGCCATTCAGAAGGCATTTTTCATCTTAAAGGTAATATATTGTTAAAAATCTCATTTAACCTTTCCTAACTAGTGCTTCTCAAACTTGATTAACAGTCATCCTTCCTTTTCTTCTTTTTTCTCTAACTTCACATTATACTTGTTGTCATCCAAGTAAACAGTGTCCTAAGTACTTGCTCAGGAAATGCTGACTTTTCCAGGTTTATCTATTTATTTAACAGGACCAAGTATTTCACATCTTTGAAAATATCTTGCTTATTTTCTGTCTGTCTGGAATTCCCCTCTTCCCTCCTCCCTCCTTGAGTGTTATCTGCTTATGATGTTCTATGAAAACTTCTAAGTGCTTCTGCTCCTCAGTTATTTCTGGTTTTGACAGTAACTCCCTTTTTATTCTTTCTTTTTTTTTTTAAGATTTTATTTTTAAGGAAAATAAAGCCCACCTCCAACGTGAGGCTTGAACTCACAACCCCAAGATTAAGAGTTGCATACTCTACCGACTGAGCCAGGCAGGCTCCCCCCTTTTTATTATTTCAGTACTTTTTATGACTGCTTTACTTCTTATGCTGTTGTACATTCAGTTGTTTATGCCTCTCTTCTATTGAACAATGGGCACTTTGAGGATAAGATTATGGGTTTTTGTTTGTTTGTTTTAGGTAAAATTGACTTAAGATTACGTTTTAGTTGTCGTCATAGCCAGAGTCTAGTGCTGTTCTTGATTGTTACATGGTTGGTATGTACTTACTAAATGTTTTTTTAGGTAGCTAGGTTCTGTCAGAAAAACTTGAGGGCTGACCTGAAAGATGAACTACCATTAATAATTATGTTTCTATTGAGGGGAGATTTATCTTCTTTTGGTAGGAATTAGAAACTATATTATGAATATAACTGACTTAAATGAACTTTTATAAATGTAACTCATATGTAAGTTGGGAACTGCCCAATATTAGTTGAAATATGTATATGTATTTAAAAGTTTATAGTTTTAAAACTTGAAGGAATACTACATCCCAAATATCATTGCATGGAGGAAGTAAGGTGTTCCCCTATTCTTACCTGTAACCCCACCCCTTAAGAACTAGGTGACATTGTATGGATTTTTTTTTTTTTTTAAGATTTTATTTATTTATGGGACAGAGGGAGACACAGCGAGAGAGGGAACACCAGCAGGGGGAGTGGGAGAGGGAGAAGCAGGCTTCCCAATGATCAGGGAGCCTAATGTGGGCTCCATCCCAGGACCCTGGGATCATGCCCTAAGCCAAAGGCAGACACTTAACGACTGAGTCACCCAGGCGCCCCTGTATGGATTTCTTAATTCCATTACCCATTAAAGCCTCCCAACAGGGAAGTGGGTGTTAAGAGAAGGTAAAAGCCTTCTGTGCATTAATGTAATTTTAAATAATCACATTTGGCTAGTGGCCACTGTATTGGACAGCACATCTCTGTGCTGTTTAAACACTGTCCAATACAGTGGTCCAGCACAGTCCAATACAACTTCATCCTGTGGTAATGGGGCCTTTGAAGGTATTTGAACAGGAGGGAAGAAATGATTAGATTTAAATTTAACAAATCCCATTAGTAGCTATGTATAGGGAGGAGAAATTGAAGTTATAAAGACCAGTAGAGAACTATATAACAGTTCAAATGAAAGACTGTTTTAAACAATGGCAGATGATTGGATGAATATTTGAGTGCAAAATCAATAAAGTTCATTTTGTAATTATTTCATAAGTGCTTATTTAATTACATTGAATCATGACCAACTTGGTGGCAGAGTCTATATTTTTTTTTTTTTGAAGATTTTATTTATTTATTTGACAGAGATAGAGACAGCCAGCGAGAGAGGGAACACAAGCAGGGGGAGTGGGAGAGGAAGAAGCAGGCTCATAGAGGAGGAGCCTGACGTGGGGCTCGATCCCGGAACGCCAGGATCACGCCCTGAGCCGAAGGCAGGCGCTTTAACCGCTGTGCCACCCAGGCACCCCCAGAGTCTATATTTTAATAATGGTAATCAACATGTTTTGATAACTGCTAAATGACAGGCATTGTTGAATGTCTTACATGTATTATCTCATTTAGTGCTCTCAATACCCTGTTAGGCAGGAAATAATATAGATGAAGAACAGATTGGAGAAGTCAAGTAATTGGCCAAAGTCACACAGACAGTAAATGCAAAGAGATTTAAAAAGAAAAGAATATAATTAAAATCATATGGCAAGGGGGATCATGAAATATTTAAATATGTTTGTTGCATATATTATTCCTGTTTTATGGGAGTTTCCTAATTTTGGCACATAGTAGGTTATAAAAATAATACTAATACTTGAGCATATACTCCATGCTAGGAATTATTCTAAACCCTTGACGTAGAGTAATTTTTATAACAGCCCTGTAAGAAAGGTACTGTCATTATATTCATTTTTATAGAGGAAAAAACTGATAGGCAAACATAGGACGACTTGTTCAAGAAAGTGGCAAAGCAGGTATTAAGAGTCCACATAATCTGGCCCCAGTGCTCTTGCAGTACATAATACTTTTGTGTGTTATGTTAATAGTGTACAAATGGAAATATCGATCATACTGTGGTGTTTCAGTATACCAAACTCTTAACCATGAAAGTGGCTGAACTTGAGATTTAATTAATATGGTTTCTGGGTACATGGAGATCTTTCTCTTTATGGTTTTTGGCAGTAAAGTGTAGATTTCTCTGAGAATTTCGTCAGGCTGTGTACGATGTGGCTGTTTTGTCTGTTAAAATTGTGTATGGCCTGAGTTTACTGACCCTGATAACTCTTTTCCTCTATTTGCTCACTAAAGCTGTACTCATAGTTCAAAGACAGTATAGTGTAGTAGAAGGAGCACAATTGGATTCATATATCTTACATTTTAATCCGAGCGCTATCAGTTCTAGAATATCCCTTTTCTAACCTACAAAATAGGGAAACCTCTGGATAGGAGTAAGGAGTAAATGGAATGATACATATTATTTTAAAATGCCTGCTGTAGTACTCATATGCTCAAAAAATTGCAACTGCTTTACTTCTTAATGAAACATTTCCAGATTTAAGTACCATTTCTTTCCTTCTAGTTGTTCAGCTTCCTAGGAGAACCTTGTACCTGCCAACCACTTGGTAACCCTGACCTTTAGACTTTGAACTAGATACTGTGGAGTTCCTAAATAAACTACGAGGAGAAATGCATTAATTCTTTATGGTGTTATGAGACTGTTTTGTATCTAATTTTTTTACAGAGAGATAATACTATGCTCTATTAAAAGCAAAAATGATAAGGAAAACTCCAGCTACTTTTATTTCTGGATTCCTATTCTGAGTGGATAAATGAGTAAATGAATAAATGAATAATGTGCTAGTGGAAATGAAAATTGCAAGTAATGGAATCCTTGAGAAAATTTCTCACATGAGAAATCTTTTTCTGAAATATTTCCATTTTATTTCTCAGTGATGATGTAGATAGTGGCAGTTTACAATCTGATTTTGGAACAGTATATTAATAGAAAAAACAAATACACAAAAGGTCAGCAGTCTCTGTACATTCTGGGAACATTCTTTTAGCAATTCTGATTTGTAGTGTAATGCTTTTATTTTAGGGAAATAAATTACTTGAGTTCTCTTTATCCAAGTGCAGTGCCTAACCAATAATATTTAATGACTAAGTAAAACTTCTGAGTATTGTTGAAATTGACTGCAATAAAGAAGGGTTAAGGAGGGAAGGAAATAAATGTGAACATCATTTTTAATGATGCAATTTATATTTAAAAAGACATTTCTGAGGAATCATTTTATTTCAAAGAAGCTTTGAGATATGACTTACCGTAAAATGCACACATTTTAAGTGTCAAATTTCGTGTTTTGATATAGGCAAACATTTGTGTAACTACTATATAATAAAATAGAAAATTTCTATCACCTAGAAATGTTTCCTTTGTGTCCCTTTGTAGTCAGTCCTCTGGAAGACAGCCAGTAATCTAATTTCTGTCACTATAGCCTGCTCTAGAACTTTGTATAAATGAAATCATATAGTGTATACACTTTAATGCCTGGCATTTCTTGTTCAGTTATGTTTTTGAAATTTCTGCTTGTCGTTGTATCAATAGTTTATTCAGTGTTATTCCTGAATAGCATTCCATTGTATGAGTCTACCACAATTTCTTTGTCAGTGAACAGGTTGATGGAATTTTGGATCATTTCTAGTTTTTGCCTATTAAAAATAAATCTGTGAACACCTTTGTACATTTTTGTAGTTCTGTGTTTTTCCCTCTCTCAAGGAAGGGCCATGTAGTATGTCTATGTTTAACATTAAAAGAAACTGCCAAACTATTTTCTAAATGATTATACCATTTTATACTCCTACCGTAAGTGTGAGTTCTAGTTGCTCCACATCTTCTCCAACACTTGGAATGGTCAGGTTTTTTAGTTTTGGCTATTCTAGTGAGTGTGTCATGGGTATTCCATTTGATTTTTATTTGCTTTTTTTTGGAGAGCTAAGCATGCTGTCAGACATTGGTCATTCCTGTATCCCTTTCTGTGAAGTGTCTGCCCTTTGCCCATTTTTAAATTGAGTTGCTGTCCTTTTGGTATTGATTTTTAGGATTTCTCTGTATATGCTTGGTATAAGTTCTTTGTCAAATATATGTATTAATATTTTCAGCTGATATATGCCTTGCCTTTTCATTTTCTTAATGGTGTCTTTTGGTGGATAGATGGTTTTAATTTTGATTAAGACTTTTTATTATCATTTTTTTGGCTCATGATTTTTAGTGTGCTTGCCAAGAAATCTCTGTCTACCCCAACTTTGCAAGGGTATATTTCCTATAAAGGTATATCTCCTGTATTTTCTTCTGGAAGAGTTTAATTTTAGTTTTTATGTTTAGGTTAGTGATCTATCTCTGATTTTATTTTATTTATGCATCTTGTATTTCTCACTAATTCATTAAACAAATATTTACTGAGCGCCTGCTCAGTGCCAAGCACTGGTTAGGCACTTGGTATCTATTAGTAAACAAAAAGAAGTCACCTGTGAAGCTTACATTGTAGGGGAAATGACAATAAATTAATAACTAAGTAAATGACACAGTTTGATAGACGGTGAGAAAGCACCACAGGGTGGGGAAACAGAATAGAGTCAGGTAAATGTTAGTAAGAAGATTTGCAGTTTTAAGAAAGGGTGGTAAAAGTAGGCTTTTTTGAGAATGTTGTTTAAGGAATGACTTGAAGAAGATGAGGGAGTTAGCCATTCATCTATCAAGGGGAAGAGTCTTCTGGGTAGAGAAAACAGCTATTGAAAGGCGTTAAGGTGGGAATATGTTTGGCATGTCCCAGTAACAGCCAGGAAGCCAGGGTTGTAGAGGGTAATAGTGGATAAGGTCAGAGAGAGAGGGGAGGGCAAATTGTTTAGAATCGTATAGGACATTGTTAAGAGTATAATTCTTTGTGTGAGTGACATGGTAAGCCGTTTGAGGGTTCACTATACTTAATGGACTTTTTTTTTTTAAAGATTTTATTTATTTTATTAGAGAGAGAGCATGAGAGGGGGGAAGGGCTGAGGGAGAGGAAGAAGCAGACTCCCCGCTGGGCAGGTGCTGGATGCGTGGCTCAGTGCCAGGACCCTGAGATTATGACCTGAGCCGAAGGCAAATGCTTAAACAACTGGGCCACCCAGGCACCCTTATATTTAATAGACATTTTAAAATAGCACATATGTTTTCACGAAGATCACTTAAGAGGTTTCATATTATTGCTTCATATCTGCTTATAGGAATGAAAGCATGTTTTTGTTTTTGTTTTGTTTCTGATAGGTATACTTAATATTGGTTTTCTTATTTCAGAAAGATCCTGATTACCTGAAGCTCTGGTTGGACAATTTTGTTTCTAGCTATGAACAATTCTTAGATGTTGACTTTGAAAAGCTGCCTACCAGGTATGTAGAAACAATTTCTTATCCTTAGATGAGTTTGTTAACTTGAGGCACAAAGACTTCATTGATGACCTATTACAAGGATGGCAGTTAATGTGACATAAATAATATTCCAACATAACCCTGCTCTTCTGGCAGACTTTCTTAATTGATCACAGCAGGCTTTCCTGCTAATATGAAACTTTGCTTCTAGAAGTAGAGAGGACTGCATTGGTGAACTACTAGCAACTGGGTGTCCTGCAATTCACCTCATTTCTAACACTAACTACCTGGAGTTAGTGGCAGATCCCACAGATTACGGGCAAAGTCCTCAATAAGACTGCCCTCACTTCAGACACCAGTTGCAAGTCTTGGGGACCACCCATACCTCTGACCAACCAGATATAAATTTGAAAGTTTTCATGACTCCCTTAGGTTCAGTAATTAGTTAGACTCACAGAACTCACTGAAAACACTATACTTAAAATTATGGTTTTATTACAGAGTAGGGCCTTAGAAAACATCTTGGAGGAGGTGAAGTATTCAGATTTTTCAAAGCTAGATTTAAAAATCATAAAATGGGAGGAAAATTCAAATTTTAGTGGAAAAGTACAAATGAAAGTATAAATCTTATCTCCCATTACTCTGCCTACCACCATTCTCCATTCACAGTTTCCAGGCCCACTTCCCAGATAAAGTTTTTAAAGTTTTTACTTTTTTCTCAAGCCATCTTGAAGACCTCGTAGTTGTTACTCAGGTAAGAGAGGTTAGGTTGGCTGGGGTAAAAAGCTGGAGAAATGAGGAGACACTAGACACTTTTAGTCACAAGAGGAACTCCATTTATAGAAATATATTGAGATGGAAGGGGAGAAATGGGTGGTAGTTGATGATGAGAAAGAATATTTAGAGAATTAAAAATCTTCAAGGAGGAAAGCGTTTTCAGTTTAGGGATGGAGGTAGGCAGTGAGAGAGTGGGTATGGGTGAATTGAGTCTGGAGAATCAGAAGCCAGATCATGAAATGACATGCATGCTTTGCTAATGGACTTTGATTTTTTGTTATGGAGGATGGAAGGCTCTGCTAAAGAATTTTCTGCATGAGAGTGTCATGATCAAGTTTGTTTTATGAAAGTCCCTATGGTAACATTAGGAGGTTGAACTGGAAGGGGTTGAGACTGAAGGCAAGAAGCACAGTTAAGAGGCAGTTTTAATAATTCAGAGAGGAAATCATTAGAGCTTTGCACCAAGACATTGAATTTAGTGCTTTAATGCTCAGAAAGCATTAGTGGTTCATTATTTATAAATATAGTTTCAGAGTTCTTTGTTAGATAATTTGTAACAGGTTTATAAAGGTTGAAGAGTATTAAATCTTGAACTCAAATAAGATTTCATACTATTGATTTTTACTCATAAAAGAGTATTCTTGTGGTTTGTGCTTAGAAGTGCTTTTATTTTAATAATCTGTGGCTCATTTTAAATCGTGACCCTAAGGATTTTATGGAGTCAGGATTTAGGCCTTTGAATACTTGGAATATTGAAATTAAGTCTTTAAAGTTTGTAAGATGCACGTGTTATACATTACATCTTCTTTCTTGGGAGTTCATTTCTAAAAACATGATGTAGACTTATATTGCCACTATATTTAAAATAAGATGAGGAATGCCAGAACATTGCTTTATTCATGGTTTAACTGATTTATTTAAAATTTATTTCATATCATGGGGCGCCTGGGTGGCGCAGTCGTTAGGCGTCTGCCTTCAGCTCAGGGCGTGATCCCGGCGTTCCGGGATCGAGTCCCACATCGGGTTCCTCCGCTGGGAGCCTGCTTCTTCCTCTCCCACTCCTCTGCTGTTTTCCCTCTCTCGCTGGCTGTCTCTCATAAATAAATAAAATTTAAAAAAAAAATAAAATAAAATTTATTTCATATCTGACAGAAAACTAAATCATAAATTATATTTTACTAATAGAAAACCTTCAGTTTTTCAAGTGAATACAATGTGCAAGATGCATAAAACTAGTCTGTTCACCTTAAAGATAAGAAACTCACAGATAATCCTCATTTATTTTTATTTTTTTATTTTTTAAAGATTTTATTTATTTATTTGACAGAGAGAGAGACAGCCAGCAAGAGAGGGAACACAAGCAGGGGGAGTGGGAGAGGAAGAAGCAGGCTCCTAACGGAGCAGGAAGCCCGATGTGGGGCTTGATCCCAAGACTCTGGGATCACACCCTGAGCCGAAGGCAGATGCTTAACAACCGAGCAACCCAGGCGCCCTGATAATCCTCATTTAAATTAAACTTACTTGATAAAACTTCTAAGTTAGAGAATTCATAATGCAAGGCAAGGAATGCTTTTACCAGAATTTAAAGCCTTGTAGGTTAAGCTGAACTTCTTCCTGTGTTAGATGGAGACAACAATGGGTAGCTGTTTAATATAGACATGCAGTAGCCAAGCAGAGGAGTGGAACAGATTTCTGGGGATTGGGAAATTTCAGCAAAAGGAGCTTAGAATTTGGGGGCAGTAAATTCCTAATGATGAGAAAATGCTCCCAAATTCTTAAATCCTCATCACATTAGGAACATGGCCAAAACTTTCAACTTTATCTACATGTCATGTTCTAATTAAACCCCAGTTTTATAATGAGCATACAGTAGATTTCTATAAATCTACAACAGTAGATTTCTTTTTTAGAAGTTAATTTTTTTCTGTCTAGTGAAATTTTTAAAAATGCAAATAGAGAATGGGACCACTAAGGAAAAAGGGAACTAATCCTTTAACTAGGATTGAATATTGGGAAATCTAATGTTTCTTTCTTGTTGACTTATGTTTTTGGGAAAGTGAGTAGGAATAGTTTAGCTTAGTCTTGAAAATCAGTTATATTTAAGTTTAAATATTATTTTGACGTTACTGTGGTTTTTCTCATCACCTCTTTTTAGCAGGAAAAAAGTATATATAAAAATGAGGGTTTTTCTGGTACCACATATAAAAGAGAATGAAAGAATCCAAACTACAAGTGAAGTGCTACCCAGGCTAAAATGAAACATGTATTTTTGTGACTTGGTTATAGAATTCCACAACCTTGGTAATGTGCTTTGTGATTTCTATGTAATTGAAGTCAGGTGTTTATTTTATAAGGCCCTTTATTTTGTGGGATGGTTCTGGAAGAGGCTAAAAATATTTATCGTATATATTTATATGACTACTGGTAACATGCTGCAAATTTTTCTGTCTACAGTGAATGAAATAGTTTTAAACTCAGTGTAAAAATAATGGTAAATCTTCATATTAAGCATTATCTGAAGAAAAGACTAAAGTTTGATTGTGATTTAATCATAGGAGCTTTTTGTGGTGCTCCTTTTGTGATTGGGTATTTTTCTTAATAGAGATAGGAAAATTAGTATTTGGTGACTTTATGAAAAGATTTGTAGGCTTTAGTGATAGTGTATTTAATTACATTTTTATAGTTCTTTACATATTTCATAGTTAAAAATGCACATTTACTTTTTGGTTTCAGAACCCTGTGAAATAGGGCAGATGATACTACAATTTTATAGATGAGGGTACTTCAAAGATTAAATGGTGTGCTTTATAGTATAGAGGTGGAACTTAATACACAGGTGTTCTCACTTTGATTCTGGGGTAATTGTATTATAAGAGAAAGTAGCCAGTCACATCTGGTGTTGGCTTTTGTCCTTAAAGAACCAGATCATCTTCTTACCCAGAAACTGCTTCTCACAAAATATTGATGTATTACTTTAAAAAAATTTATTAATATTCATGCTTAGGATTTTCCATTCACCTATTTATCTTTCTCCTTTCCTTTTGCTGGTTATCTTCTCTCCCTCTTCTGACCACGTGGCTTGGGGAGCCTATAGGTAGGTGAATATTGTTTATTTAGTAAAAGAGTTGACAGATATTAAACTAGTTATGGGTACTCCATTTTTATTTGCTAGTTATTGTTCCTTTTAGAAATGGTATACCAACCTACATATACACACGTTTTATTTCTGAGCAGAAAGTGAACTAATTCTAACTATTTTCTTTGAAAATAGCACAACTGAAGCTATTAAATAGATTCTGTCTCTAACTCTCCCTCTTTTCAGTAAGGTTCTTCTGAAGTAAGACTAACTACTGAGCTCTGCTACTCTTCCAAAGTGTCACACTGATGATCTGGTGGTGCCTTGCAGAGAAGGCACAGAGCATCTGGAATAAAAGAGTTTCTTTAGGATTTGAGGTGAAAATGCAATTCCTTTAAAGTGCTGAAGATTTTCTTCCTGTACTTAATCACCCTTCTTATTTTCCCCCCTTATAGGGTAGATGATGTGCCTCCAGGAATATCTCTACTTCCTGATAATATTCTGCAGGTTCTAAGGATCCAGCTACTACAGTGTGTTCAGAAAATGGCAGATGGGTTAGAGGAACAACAGCAAGCTTTGTCAATTTTGCTTGTCAAGTTCTTCATTATTCTTTGCAGGTATCTGGTACAAACAAATAAACTAGTTATATATTTTAAAAAACTATCAAAATAGTAATGCATTTGTTGATTATTAATGGTGTTTGTTGTTCATATGGAGCTTTAAAGACTGAGTGCACCTTTTTTTCTTTTAAAGATTTTATTTATTTTTATTAGAGAGAGAGGGAGCATGAGTAGGCGGAAAGGCAGAGGGAGAGGGAGGAGCAGACTCCCCCTGACTGGGGAGCCCAACTCGGGGCTAGATCCCAGGACCTGAGCCAAAGGCAGACATTTAACTGACTGAGCCACCCAGGTGCCCCTTGAGTGCACCTTTTATGAAAGGGTTGTGATTTGTTATTATATTGGAAAGCTTTTCATTTATTTGTTTATTTAATGTTTTATTTCTTTATTTAAAGTAGGCTCCATGCTGAATGTAGGGCTAGAACTCATGACCCTGATCAGGAGTTTCATGCTCCACCGACTGAGCTAGCCAGGTACCTCTATTGGAAAGCCTTTAGTTACCATACCTAGTTATAGAGAGATTCAGCCAAGATTTAAAAAAAGAAAAATTACTGTAAAGACAGTGACGAAGTTTTTACCTAACCAAGAATTTGTCACACCAGTATTTTCTATGTGGTCCTCAACCTATAAATATATATACATTTTTACTACTATGCATTATCATTTGTGAAATGTATTTTTCTAATCTTTCATTTTATAATTTTTCCAAAGAAAGTATAATTATTCTGCAGCTTATATTTCCAGGTTTACAGATGATTAGGTCTGTGGTACTTAAATTTTGGTGTGCCTAAGTATCAACTGGGAAGCTTAATGGGAATGCAGAGCTTGAGACTTATGAAAATTCTGACTCCAAAGAGCTCAAGCATTCTAATTTTTCACGAGTTCCACATTAACCTGCATATAAAAATTTAAGAACCATTGGATTAGGGGCATTTTATTCCTCTTTAAAGTCTATCTTCTTTTTGGAAGCCATTTCCTATAATATATACTATTTGTTTTATAAATATTTTAGTTACTTGGTAGACAAACAGACTTAATTTACTGTGCATTTATTTACTTTTCATTCAGTTGCTTATTGTATTTGATTGCAGGAATCATGGAAAGATTGAGCAATAATTGCTAAAATGTTTCTCCCCTAATTTAGGCTCACCCAAAACTATAGACACTTTTCTGATTTTGTGCTCTTTATCATCCCTAAAATTTAGAAAAATAATACAAGAATTAAAAGGTTGGGGTGCCTGGGTGGCACAGTCGTTAAGTGTCTGCCTTCGGCTCAGGGCGTGATCCCGGTGCTCTGGGATCGAGCCCCACATCAGGCTCCTCCGCTATGAGCCTGCTTCTTCCTCTCCCACTCCCCCTGCTTGTGTTCCCTCTCTCGCTGGCCGTCTCTCTCTCTGTCAAATAAATAAATAAAATCTTTAAAAAAAAAAAGAACTAAAGGGTTGAAGGAAAAAGGGTTTATTTAGGCAGTAAAACATGAGTTGGTCTGTTGATCTGCTATATTTTGTCCTGTTAACTACTTAGTACAGTTTTATAGAAATCAGAAACCCTGTAGATAAATAACTGTTTTAAATCCAGTATGTTTAGGGGCACCTGAGTGGCTCATTCGTTTAAGCGTCTGCCTTCTTTTCACATCATGATCCCGGGGTCCTAGGATGGAGCCCTGCGTCGGACTTCCTGCTTAGCAGAGAGTCTGCTTCTCCCTTTCCCTCTCCCCTCCCACCCACTCGTGCTCTCTCTCTCTCTCTCACTCTCGCTCAAATAAATAAAATCTTAAAGAAACATCTAGTTGTTTAGCTCTTTTTTAAAATATTCATTCATTTATCTTGGAGAGAGCGTGGGTGTGTGCACGCAATTAGGGGGAGGGGCAGAGGGAGAGAGAGAATCCCAAGCAGGCTTAAAGCTGAGCACCCTGACACAGGGCTCGATTTCATGACCTCGAGACCAGGACCTGAGCTGAAATCAAGATTAGGAAGCCCAACTAACTGAGCCACCTAGGCGTCCCTAGCTCTTGATCATTATAGGCAAGTACTGGAATGTTCCAACACATCTTTTGGTTGAATTTTTTCTTACTAGGAGATAATCTCTGATGATAAATTTAATGTTTATTTTATTTTAAATTTAATGTTTAATAGCTGCCAAACACAGAACATGATTCTATTTACAGAGACCTCACTTTTAAAAAAATTCCTTTAAAATTTTTTAATAGGTTTTATGTTGTATAGCTGTTTAGTTTTATTTAAAAAATTTGGAAAAAGTACAGAGTTCTTATGTGCTCCTTCTCCTTCCTCTGCAGTTCCCCGGTTATTAACATTTTGCATTAGGGTGGTACCTTTGTTACAATTGATGAGCAGGTATTGATATATCATTAACAAAAGTCTATAGAGTACATTAGAGTCCACTATTTGTGTTGTACGATACTATGAGTTTTGACAAATGCATACTGTCATGTATCCACCATTACAGTGTCTTAGAGAATAATTTCATCACCCTAAAAATACCCTGTGCTCCATCTATTCATTTCTCTCCTGTCATGCCCAACCTCTGACAACCAGATTTTTTTTTATGTATAGTGTTGCTTTTCCCAGAATGTCATACAGTATGTACCATACAGTATGTACCATTTTCCCAGAATGTCATACAGTATGTACCATATAGTATGTACCATTTTCAGACTGACTTCTTTGACTTAGCAATATAGATTTAAGGTTCTTCCATGGTTTTATGTGGTTCGATAGTGCGTATCTTTTTATCAGTGAATAATAATACTCAATTTATGGATGTACCACAGTTTGTGTATTCATTTACCTAATGAAGGACATCTTGGTTACTTCCAGTTTTTGGCAGTTATCAATGTGGCTGCTGTAAACATTTATGTAGATTTTTGCATGGGCATAAGTTTTCAAGTTGTTTGGGTAAATACTCTCACTCATCAGCACCTCCTCCCTTTCCCTGAGGCAGCACGTCTGGTTTATTCTCCAAGTTCTGTTCCTTGGAGTGTATGAGGGGAGGTCATTGTGCCCTGTTGCTACTTCTCTGGGGAATGCGGGTGTAAACCCAGGGTTGGGGGTCTCTCTTATCACCTCTCCCACCCCCCTGCCCCCTGGCACAGCTTCTTTCTGCTCTTCTTTCATCTTTATGTGAGAAGCCATGTCCCTTGTGCTGTCTCTCACCTGTCCTACCTGTGCCTTGCTCTCCAGCTTATATTTAAGTCCCGGGCATGCCCCCTACTCCCAGGTTCCCCTCTCGTGTCATGTTATGCATTTTGCAAGGAAAAGCCACTTGGGGAAAGGTGGAAGGGACAGAAAAAGATAAATTTCCACTAGCCCTTTCGTGAGCCAAGGGTTTATGCAAGGAAAAAAAATAAATAGAAAAATAATTCTGTTATAGACAAGAATATGTATAGATATGTCTTCAAGACACCTTCAATTCTTTGGGGTACATATACAAAAGTGGACTTGCTAGTTCGTATGATAATTGTATTTTTAATTTCTTAAGGAATTGCCATACTGTTTTTTATAGCAGTGAGTGCAGCATTTTACATTCCCATCAGCAGTGTTCAAATGTTCCAGGTACTCCACATCCTTGCCAACACATGTTGTTTCTGTTTATTTGGTTTTTTTTGGTTTGGTTTTTTGGGGGGGGGCGCGCAAAGGGAGAGGAAGAGAGAAAAACTTAAGCAGGCTCCATGCCCAGTGTGGAGCCTGACATGACCTGAAGCCTAAATCAAGAGTCGGATGCTTAACCAACTAAGCCATGCAGGTGCCCCTGTTTGTTGTTTTGTTTTTGTTTTTGTTTTTGTTTTTAAAGATTTTATTTATTTATGTGACAGAGAGACAGCCAGCGAGAGAGGGAACACAGCAGGCGAGTGAGAGAGGAAGAAGCAGGCTCCCAGCGGAGGAGCCCGATGTGGGACTCGATCCCGGAACGCCGGGATCACGCCCTGAGCCGAAGGCAGACGCTTTAACGACTGCGCCACCCAGGCGCCCCTGTTGTTTTTTTTTTTTTTTAATATTATCATCCTAATGGGTGTGAGGGGATACCTCATTATAGTTTTGATTTGCATTTCTCTAATGATTTTTGATGTTAAGTATCTTTTCATGTGCTTAATGGCCGTTCATATAGTAGTTCTTTGGAGAAATGTCTATTCAAGTCTTTTGCCCATTTTTGAATTGGGTTAAGTTTTTTGAATGTTGAGATTTAGGAACTCTCTCTATATTCTGAATATTAATCCCTTGTCAGATATCTGATTTGCAAATATTTTCTCCCATTTTATGAGTTGCCTTTTTACTCTGTTGATAGTATTTTTTTGATGTTCAAAATTTTTAAATTTTCATGAAGTCCAGTTTGTCTATTTTTATGTTTGTTGCCTATACCTCTCATATCATATCCAAGAAATCATTACCAAATCCAGTGTCATGAAGCTCTTGTACTTTTCTTCTAAGAGTTTTATTGTTTTAGATCTTACACTTAGTTTCTCGATCCATTTTAGTTAATATTTGTATATGGTGAAAGTAAGGATCCAGCTTCATTCTTTTGCATTTGGATATTCAGTTTTCCCAGAATCACTTTTTGAAAAGACTTTCCTTTCCCCATCGAATGGTGTCAGGACTTGTTAAAAGCATGCGTGTGAGGATTTATTTCTCGGCTATTTTGTTCCATTTGTCTATTTGTCTTTCTTTATGCCAACATCACTGTTTTGATTATTGTTGTTTTGTACTAAGAAAGAAAATCAGAAAGTGTGAATCTTCCAGTTTGGTCTTTTTCCAAATTGTTTTGGCTACTTAGGGTCCTTTGGGATTCCATATGAAATTTAGGATGGGTTTTTCTGTTTCTGCAAAAAACATCATTGGGATTTTGATAGGGATTGCATTGAATCTGTAGATTGCTTTGGGTAGTACTGATATTTTAACAGTGAGATGTCTTCTGATCTGTGAACATGACGTGTTTATGTTTATTTACGTCTTTTAAAATATCTTTCAGCAATTTTTTTCAGTTTTCATTTTACAAGTCTCACTTCCTTGGTTAAATTAATTCCTAAGTATTTTATTCTTAATGCCATTGTAAATGGAATTGTCTTCATGATAATCCTTTCATTATTTATTATTTATGTATAGGAATGCAGTTGATTTTTGTGTGTTGATTTTTTTATCCTAATACTTTGCTGAATTCATTTATTAATTCTTATGGTTTGTGCTTAATCTTTAGAGTTTTCTTCATATAAAATTATATCATTTGCAAACAGATAAATTTTACCTTTTCCTTTCCAATTTAGATGCTTTTTATTTCTTTTTCTTGCCTAATTGCTTTGGTTAGAACTTCTAGTACTGTGTTGAATAGAAACAGAAAAGTGACCATCTTTGCCCTGTTCCTGTTCTTAGAGGAAAAGCTTCAGTCTTTCATCATAGAGTATGACATCTGCTGTAGAATTTTTATATATGGCTTTTTATTATGTTGAGGTACTTTTGTCCGTGACCCTCTAAGTTCTCTGAAAATTACTTCAGCCAGAGAGCAAGGAGCTTGAAACAGTGGGGCAAGGTGCACTAACAATGGCTGCCCACCTCTTTGTGTGCATTTCTGTGATCAGAAGCAGCAGTCAGTGATCAGAGCACAGATCCCTGATATTTGAAGGACAGTATCCATTTTGCCCACCCTGGTTCCTTTAACTTGTTAGCAAGCAGTTATGGGAAGATGTGCAGAGCTGCCCACCACATGGCTGGGGTGGAGGATGGGTGGTTGCTACTGTGCTAATAATAGCAGAAATTTACCAAAATTAACATTAACTGCAATTTACTGTCCCATATCTTCCCCTGGAAGTTGCCAACATTCAGACTTCAGAGTTCCAGAATAAGTTATATCCAGCACAGTTGTTTTCTAGGTGTGGAGACAGATTCCTGGTGCTTCCTATTCTGCCATCTTCCTGGAATCCTATGTAGGGTCTTTGAATTTTACCTCTCCTTTACTTTTTCTTTCTTCAGAGAAGTCATGCCAGTCTGACTTCTTATATTAAGAACTCTGTTAATTCCGTTATTTTTCAGGTTCTTTTAGCATCTGCTGTATTTTATTTTTTTAATTTCCATTCAATTAATTAACATATCATATATTATTAATTTCAGAGGTAGAGTTCAGTGATCCATCACATCAGTCTTACATAATACACAGTGCTCATTATATCACGTGCCCTCCTTAATTGCCCATCACCCAGTACACCATACCCCACTCCCTCCCTTCCAGCAACCCTCAGTTTGTTTCCTTAGAGTCTCTTACGGTTTGTCTCCCTCTCCGATTTCATCTTGTTTTATTTTTCCCTCCCTTCCCCTATGATTCTCTGTTTTGTTTCTTAAATTCCACATATGAGTGAGATCATATGATAATTGTCTTTCTTTGATTGACTTATTTCGTTTAGCATAATACCCTCTAGTTCCATCCACATCGTTGCAAATGAGCATCTGCTGTATTTTAGATAAAAAGTTTTTTTCAATGTCACAATGTCTCAGAACAGAAAATTAGTAGACTTTGTTTTATTATGCTAAGAAAAAGATCGGTGATGATAGATAATAGGAAATGTTAGCATTATGTGTCCTATCTTGTCTTATAAAAATGGGATAAAAATGAGGACCACATTTTAATTAAACACCACTTATTGACCTACTCACTGCTTTAAACAAGGCATATACTACGCCCTTGTGGAGAATGTACAGATGCTGGCTTTTCTATCAAGGCCTTTCAATAGAGTTGAGAAATATGTCTAGATAAGGGAACTGTAATTTCAAAGAGCAAAGTGAAAACTCTAAAACTGTACATGTGTTATAATGGCAACAATATGTACAAAAACCAAACTAAGAATCTGCATATGAAAATAAAAACAAACCTGAAAAGAAATATTCCAAAATGTAAATAGTTGCTAATGTTTGGGTTGTAAGAATATTTCTGATTTTTGTTTCTCTTTTGTTTCTACTTTGTGGTATTTTTCACTTTTTCTATAATAAATAATTGCTGATCAGCATGTACTTCTTAAACATTCTCTGTTTAGAGTAGTTAAATGGTGCTTGAGGTGTGTTTCACATTCTTAGTGGCAAAACAGTTATGTAACCATACTGATTTTAAGTTTTAATAAATGTAATTTATATTTCCTTTACCAACATGTATTTTCAAAATTCAACCTGAATACATGAGCATACATTTTTCTCACTATTCATATGTAATAAATATTCTTTTTTTCCCTCACAGAAATCTATCTAATGTGGAAGAAATTGGGACTTGCTCATATATTAATCATATCATCACTATGACAACACTCTATATTCAACAAGTAGGTGAATTAATATATTCCTTTTGTTGCTTTACTGAGAGTAAATAGGTTTTACTTTTTTAATACTATAGTTAGTAAAGTTAAATGTTTTTAGAGGAGATAATAGTCAAGAAGTGAATTAAAATTACCATTAGGTACTATGTATTTCAGATATCTTAAATGTGTTATCTAAAAATAGAGATGCAATTATTAATATATTTTATTTTAATTAAAAATTAAAGTGTTTTATAAATAGCTTTTTACAATGACAGAATTTGTCAATTTGTACATCATATATGCTGTATGTATATCATATATATATATAACATATTATTTATCATCAAATATCCCTCTTACTGAAAACATATTCTTTTTGCTTTGCATTTGAAACTCTTCATAGGCCATATTTAAAATTTGAAGGATTATATCCAGTCCATGTGATTAACTGACCCTTTAGACTCATTTGGAACTTAGGTTTTTTTAATGAAAATGATTTATTAGATGATTAATGAAACATGTTGTCTTTTAATGATATAGATAAGAATGTTATGCAGTTTAATATTCTTAACTAAATATAATTTTTTGTTTAACTTTACTCTCAGTTAAAAAGCAAAAAAAAAGAGAAGGAGTTGGCAGATCAGACATCTATCGAAGAATTTGTGATCCATGCATTGGCATTTTGTGAAAGTTTATATGATCCATATCGGAATTGGAGGCATAGAATTTCAGGGTATGTCTTATAAATCATAATGTTCATTTAAAACCTGAATGTCATAAATATATGTAATTTTTCAATGCAGGTCTTACTCTTTATGAAAGAAATATGTAAGATGTGTATAAGACCCATCTTTATCTCTGAGATAGAGAACTGTGTTGGAAGTAATGAATTAGTGAAAATTGCCACTTCCAGATAAGAAATTTCCTCTAAACTTTTATTTTATAATGCAATCGAATGCTAATAATCTAATAGGAAAATTTCAAAGCACAGTAACATCAAGTAGAGTGTACATATTTTTCAAGGAAAGTTCTCTTTTTTTAAGCTCATTTCATAGGATGAAAATACCTTTTAACAGTATTTTGTCTGCTTTTAATTGTAGACCTTGTGTCAGCTAGGGTCTGGTCAGGAAAACAAACCATACCAGGTATTTTAAAAAGATATAATAGAAGGAAATTGTTAAATAGGTATTAGAGAACTCAAAAAGCAAGTAAGAATACTGATGTAATACAGAGATAGTGACTTCAGGAAGCAGCTGCTTCCCTGGGGGTATGGGACAAAAGGAAGAGACTGGAGTTATTGGAAACTATAAATTTGGAAAAGAGGTTCTACAGTTGAGTCTCAGACCTCTGATGAAGGAGCATTGCTTAGCTGTGCAGGTATCACTGAGCAGCCATGAATAGGCTGGTGCTGGAATTGCCAAAAATAATCTGAAGACAAAGACCCAACTGTGAATGCTACAGTTAAGAACTGTTGGCTGGTAAAAAAAAAAAAAGGAATAAGGAATCAGTTTCTTTTTCACCCTTCGCCTTCCAGGCTTCATTTAATATGCACTGAACCCAACAGTGGAGTACCTGGAAAAAGAGAAGTACAGTTTGCAGAGTGCTTGTCACAGCATCACAAAGCTGAGAGAATATAGGATGATGGGTTTGCACCAAGGGACAGTAGTATAATTACCAGTTCAGGGCTCACAGAGAAGAGTTTTAAACTCATATCCTCATTACCTGTGGGCACAGAACAGGAAGAGTTGTATTATCAACCACTGTCATACTGCTTGTTTAGGTCTCCCAAATCTGCTGTGTTTTCAATCTCAAGATTTTTCCATTTTCATTCTTAATTTAACCCAGCCTACTTACACCATCGCCACTTCCTGCAACTTTTCACTACTAAAGTGTTTGGTCTTTATAGGCTTTTCTGGTTTTTTAGGGTCCTATACCCTCACTTTGAGTAGCCACCATTAGATGATGGTGAAGAATTAATAACTGAGAGAATATTTATGTAAACTATATGGTAATCCTTTGTATGTATATTTTATTGAAATAACACATCCTTTAGTTAAAGTAAGAGGTAAAAAGTAGATATAACAGGAACAAGTACTGTAGTTATTAAATGTAATAATCCTATCTACATCACTGGCTTTCCTTTATACATTGAGAGAAGTTGTCTTTATTAGGTTTCTCCATAGAAACCTATGTGTGTGTGTGCACGTGTGTTCTAGTTGTAGTCCAAATGTTGTCAGGCTGGAGACCAAAACTGATGATGTAGATGAAGTCCAAAGACAGTCTGCTAGAGAACTCCCCCTTGCTTAGAGAGGCCAAATTTTTTGTTCTACTCAGTCTTTCCACTGCTTGGTTGAGGGATTTTGTGTAGGGCAATCTCCTTTATCCATATTTCACCAATTTGAATGTTAATCTCATCCAAAAACACCCTCCCAAGTTGATACATTAAATTAATCATCATGTTGTCCTAGTAATTTTCTTGACTGTTCATTAATGAGAAGGAACTAATGACCTTCTGAATACTTCCTTTTCTCCCTGCCCCCAATAGGAACAATATTGTTTTCAAAGAAATATTGCAACTTGAACCAGGGTTAAAAGGTACTGTCTAGCAAGAGTCCTGCTTTAAAGAATAGATAAAAATAATTTCTCCTTATTATATCAAAATACCAACCTAAGCAGTACGTAGCTTTTGCTTACAGTGCACTTACATTGTTGGGAATTCATGACTCTAAAATTTGTGTCAAGTAAACAGTTCTTTTACAAACAATTTACTTAGTATTAAATACTTCCTTTTCTCTTGAGCTTTAATATGTCTCTTTTCCCAGAGAGAAAGTGCTTTGAATTTTCCTTGGCAAAGATGTTTTATCAGTCAGGATAAGACAGATGATGTTGCAATAACAAACAAGGGGTCAGAATAACAAAGATTTATTTCTTGTTCATGTTGTCTGCCATTGTTGGCAGGAAGCCCTCACTCATCACAGTCACTCAAGATCCTAAGCTGACAGAGGAGCAAGCATCTAAGGCTTTGCTGGTTACCACGTGAGAGAAAAGAAAGCCCTGAAATGTCTCACATTAGCAATTTAATGCTCTCGTCTGGTCATGATATATCTTATTTTCATTCAGAACTCATTGGTCAGAATTAGTCCCACATTCCCATCTACCACAGTGAAACCAAGAAGTTAGTTCTACTTTGACTAGAAGGAGTAGATATGGAAATAGTTGGCAGACTACACTGTCACTACCTTTGCCTCTGCCTGAGCACTGCTCATGACTCTTTGAAGATTGAAAGGGGCATGTGACAGTGTTTCATTCGTAGCCTTTCTACTCATTTATCACTTTGGTTCTCAACTAATCAATGTTCTATTTTTTTTTTTTTTCCAAAAAGGCTTTGTAATATACAGAAGGGAGGAGTTCCTTCTTGGCTGCTGCTTTCCCCATTGCTGCCAGGACATTGCTTAAACTCCTCTCCTCTTGGCACGGATGTGTGTTTCCACACTTCTCTTGATGAACTTGAGTGTTCCCTTGTCCTTGGAGACCTTGAGCAGCTCCATGGCACACTGCTCATATAGGGTGAAGCCACACACCTCTTGGATCATGTCCTTCATGAATTTGCTGTGCCTCAGCTTGCTTACATTCTTTGTCACCTTGTGGCCCTTCTTGAGGGCCATGGCCCTAGGGTAGCGGAGAGCCATGGCTACTGCTCCTCCATGGCTCCCTTGGTGGAAGCCAGTGTTCTCTCTATTTTGACATTGATGCTAGGGATTTCTTAAGGAAATTATATCTCTTACTTTCACTCTTGCTACTTCCCCATCCTCCATCTCAGATCTGTCAGTAATGGCAAATCTAAGATAATGTTTTAAGTTTTGAAACAATGAAAAATAGTTTTTCTTTATAGGCAGCAAGACATATACAGAAAGAGGAACATGAGATCAGTCTGAAAATGACAGAGGAGATGCTTTTAAAGGAATCTTAAGAACAAAATGAATTTAAAGTTGGGGGAATGAGAGAAGATATGAAAAAAGTAGATCTGACAACAAATTAAAACAAATAAAATTGGCAAATGAAAACAAAAAACAATTTTTGAGAACCAAAAACAAGAAGAAGGTATTTAAATGCTATAGCCTAGAAAGAGAATTCTACATATATAAAGTGACAACAGGAAGAGGAACAAGGAGTAGAGGTTGAGTCGTGGCATTTCATGAGTGTGTGTAATATACATGCCAGGAATTATGCTGGAAGCTGTCCCCTTATTACCTCTAATAGGCGTAACAATTTTGCTGGTAATAGTAGGAACTGCTTCAGAGGTAAATGGTAAAGCAGGGGTTCAGACGGGTTTCTTTGACTGTGATAGGGAATTGAAACATACTACAAATAAATCATAGAATTAGGAAAAATCTATTGCTCATGGGAGACCTATACAAGGGAGCCATAGCAGTAGCTTTTACCTTATATATTAATCTAATTCTGAAGTTAAGTAGAAACATGGAATGTGTATATTTTCTTATATATTATTTGTGTTTGTTGCTTACCAAAACAACACAGATTAGAACAAATGTAAATTAGCATTATTCCAAATACAGAGCCATTTAAAAGTATATTTCTTAAGGGTACCTGGGTGGCTCAGTTGGTTAAGTGTCCAACTCTTGGTTTTGGCTCAGGTCATGATCTCAGGGTCCTGGGATCAATCCCTGCATTGGGCTCTGTGCTCAGTGTGTGGCAGGGTCTGCTTGAGGATTATCTTTCTCTCCCTCTGTCTCTCCCCCTGCTCGCGTGCTCTTGCTCTCTCTCAAACAGATCCTCAAAAAAATAAAAGTGTGTTTCTTGTTTGATGAAATATATGGATTTTTTCAGATCTCCATATGTAATTTGATTTAATGAATAGGTTTGATTAATCTGTTAGCTCAATTTTGATTCTGTTTGTAGCATCTTACATATTCAGAAAGATTTTCTTAAGTGGAACTAAAATAGATGTAGGGAAAGAATTCTTTCCTAAAAAGGCCTTATCATTCAAGCATTTATTTAAAAATATCTTTATTGAGTTTCTACTTTGTGCCCAGTAAAACTATAGTAGGACACATTAGCTTCCCAAAGAGAAAAACAATTTTTTTTTAGATGTTAAAAATTTTTTTATTTTTTATTTATTTGACAGAAAGAGAGGCAGCAAGAGAGGGAACACAAGCAGGGGGAGTGGGAGAGGGAGAAGAAAAACAATTTAATTAGACTAAGTTATGCCATTGGGCTCCTTCTGGCCAAATCTGGGACAATGTATATGTGAACAAAATTAATTATCATAAAGAACTATAAACCCGGGTGCCTGGCTGGCTCAGTCAGTAGAGCATGTGACTCTTGACCTTGGGATCATGAGTTTGTGCTCCACACTGGGTGTAGAGTTTACTTAAAAAAAAAAAAAAAAAATTATAAATCACTGGGGCGGGGGGAAGGAATTAATGAGCCTATACCAGTGATAGATGATAATAGGTAGGTGGGTGGGTGGATGAATAGATAGATAGGTAGATAGATAGATAAAGGGAAAAGAGAGGACAGTTGCTTGTATTAGAAGGCCAAGTGCCAATTAGTAAATCTGTAAGGAGTATTGAAAGAAAATCAGCATTTTACACAAATTATAGGGAAGATATGGATCCGGATGCTTAATCTAGGGAAAGTGTTAGTAAGGAGCATGATTTCTGCATGGTTTTAACATGTTTCCCTACAGATTATTTATTTGTTGCAAAGGAAAAATTAGTAATTATTTTGTGTAGTACTTTGGTACTGATCAAAATGAGCACCAGTGAGAAGCGGATGGATCTCTGTGCCTCTAACTGTGATGCTCTAAGAATCATTGCTTTTACAGCGTTCCACCAAGAATGCATAATATGAATCTGATTGTATGGCGACATCAAGCAAACCCAAGATGAAGAATATTTTAGTGAATAAAAAGAGGGAGTGTGGGACAGCGTTCTTTAAAAATGTCATAAAGGCTGTAGAAATGTTTCAGATTGAGAAAGGGAAAAGAGATAATGACAGCTAAATGTAAAATCTGGACAGGAAGCTGTACTAAGAGGGGGAGAAAATGCTGTAAAGGATACTGTTGGGTCAGTTGACAAAACAGGATTATGAATGCTAGATGAATGTATTATATTAATGTTAAATGTATTAAAATTTATGATTATACTGTTGTTGTGTAAGACCGTATCCCTGTTCTTAACAGGTATTCACTAAAGTATTTAGAAGTAAAATGCCAGAATATACATAATTTCCCTTTAAATGTTCTGAAAAATGTTATACGTGTGAATGCATGTGTGTGTGTGTGTGCACGCACATACACGCACGTGCTGTGTATAATATGGGGGAGCGAGTGAACAAATGATAAAGCATTTGGGATAAAATTTTAACAATGAGCCTGGGTAAGATGTATTTGAAGTTCTTTATACAATTTTTATTCTTGCAACTTTTGCAAGAGCTTGAATTTATTTCCAGATTAAAAGTTTAAGAGAAATAGTTAGGCCCTAGGCATAATGGCAGCACAAAAGAGAAGCACAAAATAATTGACCAAGGGACATGAACTTAGAAAACTAAGATGCAAACACGTTTTACAGCCCTCAGAAGCTGGTATGTATTAGCCTCTGCTAGGTGCCACATGCTTGACCCAAATATCAGATAATAATGCAACAAGGAAGTATGCTGTGATTTAAAAATGGTAGAAGACTAAATTCATTTTAGCTGTTCTTCTTACCCTATTACAAATGTGTAGTGCAAACATGCTTTAATGTTTGTGTTACATATAATAGTTTTCACCCCTTTTATTCATGTTAGTATATTAAATTTTACTGCAACAATAATGGGAATTTTTAAAATTTATTTTATTTTTTTAAAGATTTCATGTATTTGTTTGAGAGAGAAAACACAAGCAGGGAGAAGGGACAGAGGGAGATGGAACAGACCCCTCGCTGAACAAGGAGCCTGATGTGGGGCTTGATCTCAGGACCCTGGGATCATGACCTGAGGCAAAGGCAGACGCGTAACTGACTGAGCCACCCATGTACCCAGGAATTTTTTTTAAACTTTTTTTTTTTTTGAAGATTTTATTTATTTGAGAGAGAGAGAGAGAGACCACAATCGGGGAACGGCAGAGGGAGGGGGAGAAGCAGGCTTCCTGCTGAGCAAGGAGCCCCATGTAGGGCTTGATCCCAGGACCCTAGGATTATGACTTGGGCCAAAGGCAGATGCTTAACTAACTGAGCCACCCAGGTGCCCCATAATGGGAATTATTTATGTTCATATGTTACATCTAATACAGGGCCTTTAGAATAAGTCATTATTCACAAATTGCTGGAGTACATTTTCGTTATGTTACTAAAGTGAGAATGTTTATTGTTTGTAGCACAGGATATTTGGATAGGATATATACAATCTATTAGTTCATACTATAACTTATAATAAATGTGCCAAATATAAACAATGTAAATACTCTTATGGAAAAACCTAACAAAGCTAAATCATCCTTTTAAAATTAATTTTTTTCTACCACATTACTGAATGTTTTTAAAGGTGTGACTAAATTTTTAATTTGAAACTCCAGTAATACTTGTATTACCTTAAAGGCATAAAAAAATCTGAATACTGGTCTTAATTAAATAGATTCAATAATATTCTAGGATATAGTGTTTTGAATTTAAAATAAATAGAAAATATGATTATTCTTCTGCCTTCTCCACAGTGGAAATAGGCACAGATTTGGGGGCGCCTGAGTGACTCAGTCAGTTAAGCGGGATTGAGTCCCGCATCGGGCTCCCTGCTCAGCGGGAAGCCTGCTTCTCCCTCTGCCTGCAGCTCCCCATGCTTGTGTGTGTGCGTTCTCTCTGTCAAATAAATAAATAAAATCTTAAAAAAAAAAAAAAAGGGAAATAGGCACAGATTTGGAAAGCAGTGTAGTAGCAAATGGTATCTAATACGATTTCTAGTGAATCTGGATATTAGATCTGGATCTTAGAACTCTTTATTTTGTCATTACTGAGTCCGGCTGTGGCTGTCTTATTTGACTTATTCTGTTACCAATTGACTTTTCTTTCTGGCTTTGGATATAAGGAAAATAATTTTAATATCTCAATTATGGTTGTTAAAAAGAAGTCATCTTAATCCATTGCTTTATCAGTGGATCATATTTAGACATACAGAATTTCTGTGTGGCTGTTTTCAAATAGTTTTCTTTTTTGTTGGCTTTGTTTAACAATGTTAAGAGTTTTTTCAGGGCATGAAAGAAGTGTCTGAGTTCTTTGTTTTTTGTTTAATTTTCTGCAGTCCACCAGTCAGATGTATCGTTTTACCAATAGCTTCTATTCCCTAATCCTCACACTACCATGCCCATTTAAGAGACTCATTTTGGGGGCGGCACCTGGTGGCTTAATTGGTTGGGCGTCTGCCTTCAACTTGGGTCATGATCCCAGGGTCCTGGGTTTGAGCCCCACATTGGGTTCCCTGCTCAGCAGGGAGCCTGCTTCTCCCTCTCCCTCTGCCCTTCCCCTCCCCTCTCACTGCCCTCTATCTCAAATAAATAAGTAAATAAAATCTTAAAAAAAAAGAGAGAGACTCATTTTGTGTTGAATTGAAATGATCTTGGTAAAAGCACATGCTGTTTGTGTTGACCTAAACCAAAGTTTGTAGAAATATTTCAGCCATCAAAACTGGAATTGTCATTAAAAACAAAAATAATCCCCAGGTTGCCTTTGTGGTTCAATCAGTTAAGCGGCTGCCTTCTACTCAGGTCATGATCCCAGGGTCCTGGGATTGAGGCCCTCATTAGTCTCCCTCCTCAGCTTCTCCCTCCGTCTCCCCCCTCCCGACTCATGCGCTCTCTCTCTCTGTGTCAAATAAATAAATAAAATCTTAAAAAAAAAAATCCCAGCCCATAGTAGTTCAACATTAATTTAAAATGGAAGAAGGCAGTGGAATGGATTCTTTGTATCCAGATAAAATTTCTGGATAAAAAGTGGCAAAGAGTGGCCCGATTCCTGATGAATTTCATTGGCACTGTGGTAATAAGCTACAGCCTTAGGTGTCAAATTAGCAATACTGCTGAACAGATAATTTTACAGATTGGAAATTTTAAATGCCTAAGTCCATTTTGTATTTCTAGTTGTATGGAGACTTAACCTGGCTGCTATGTTTCACTGTTAAGCATTTAAAAATTTTTTGCTTAATTCAAAAGAAATCCTTTCATTGGTGAGCATTTAGATTATAGGCTAGACTTCCTTTTCAAGATTATGTCAGTCCTAGAGATGTATTGTTCAGTATATAAATGAAAAGTAATTAATTTATTTTATAATTCCTGTAGTTATGCCATTTCTACTCGCCATTGTTATAATTTGGTATTAACTTCTTTTTAATGATAGACGAATCCTTAGTACTGTGGAAAAGAGCAGACAGAAATATAAACCAGCTTCTCTCACAGTGGAGTTTGTCCCTTTCTTTTATCGTAAGTATTGATCCAATTTCTCTTTGATTTTGATGTTACTCTGATTATTCTTTATTTTTATATTCTTATTCTGATCTACTTGATTCAGCTTTATGCACTTGTAAGATAAAGCTTGTAAGAACCTATCACTGGAGTACTTGATTCTTATTTTGCTGTGATTGTTCTTCCTCTAATTTACTGTTTTGAAAGTGTTTTTATTTTGAGAAGAGATTAATATCATAATGAATGTAGTGTAGACCTTTTGAATTTTTGATGAAATAAACTAAGAGGGGCATGGAGGCCAGCTGGTGAATGGCTACTGCCTGGGAGCCTGAGGCCAGGGCCTCCTGCCCAGGCGCTACCCAGCTAAGCTGTGAGCTGGTGGGCTCGGGGATGAGGCCTCCCTTTTGCCAGTTGAGTCTCTGTAGAGCCGAGTGCAGCCTGAGCCCAGGCCACTTTTGGGGTAGGGGGCTAACAGGCCCACTCACCCCACAGGTGGATGGCATGGGGCGATGGCGATGGACAGCCTAGAGGAAGAGAGCTTTGCACTCTCCTTCTCTTCCACGTCTGATACAGAATTTGAAGCTGTGGTTGGATTTTATTATCATGGATGAAGAGTTCCAGTTATTAAAGAAAATTTTTAGGGGCAAGCACTCCCAGGAGAGTTTGAAGACATGGGAGATAATAAACGTACCTACATGCCTATTTGTAATGAATATATTTCTTTGGTAGAAAAGTATATTGAAGAACATCTGCTAGAGAAGATTCCTGGATTTAACGTGGTAACTTGCACAGCATCTTTGCAGCACTGTAAAGATGAAATAGCTGGTGACATAGTGGACATGCTGTTCATTTTTACAGATTTTGTGGCTTTTAAAGAAATGTTTCTGGGCTGTAGAGCAGAAAAAAAAGGCTGGGAACTGGGTTTAAGCAGCAGTTTAGTGGTGACTTTGTTGTGCAAATCATCTTCAGCAGCTTCCCAGACCCATCTGAGGCCCTACTCTGAGGGCCCACCTCTGGGCAGCGAGATCTTCTGGGTGTGCCAGCCCATTTAGACTGGGGGAGGCTAAAGCTAATGTGACAGAAGAATACATCTTGGAAAGAGTGACTCTTGTTTTGCAACTGTTCATTAATGTTAAGTATTGTTGGGTTGAAAAGAAAATTACCTGACCTTCCCGGGACCTGTTTCTCCTGAAGCACTTCCTGTTTTCAGTGATCCTGGTCGCCAGCGCCCCCTGACCACCCCCCGCCCCCCCCCCCCCCCCCCCCGCCACCACCGGCCTAGTAGACACCTTTCTTGGAATTTTGAGTTAGGCTCTTCTAGAGCAGTCCCAAGGCCAGCATTCCACCTGGGGGCCTCTTCCCCAGCGTACATGTTGATGTGTCAGTGTTGAAAAACTCACTATTACCAACCCTCTTTGGTCCAACAGGCTTTGCATGTCCCAACAGGCATTTTGTATGCTCAGGTTTTTAATGCATCAGAGTTTGAGTCCTGCAGTCTCACTGGGATTTTTGACTAGAAGTATTTTCAGGGTGTTAAGCCAGCTAATCATCTTGAAATTTCTGAAGCTCCTACTGTAACAGTTATTCTTGGCTATAGGAATCAACTGAGAGAGGTATCCTTTACCCAAAAGCTACATGTGAACATAAATTTCTAGTGTTACGTTTGCAATCCTTGTATCACTGTCTTCTGCTGGTCCTGATGTAGTTCCAGAGTTTCTTGAACTCCTTTTAAGCATTTTTGAAAAAATATTTTTATAGATGAATACTCAGGCTAACCTAGTGGATGTAATCTTAGAACTTCCATGATTATCCACTTAAAGATCAAATTAATATATGCTGTGAGCTTCTTAATTATTAGTACTGTGAAAGCAAAAATGGTTTCTGCCTTGGTGTGTCTATTTTAGTGAACTCCAATAAATGTATACTTATGCTGGAGGTAAGTTTAAATGGTATCCTTTTCTTATAGCATGTTAAGTGTTTGTGTAGGTTTGCTAAAACCCTTTCTGTATAAATCAGTTCATTAGGTTTTCTGTTGAGGAAAAGAGTTCCTTTTTCTTGTCAAAATCTGCGAAGATGGCTTCCACGGGTATAAGCAGCTCAACATGAGTAGGATAGCAAACATCTGTTTGCTCTGATTCAGTAGAGTGTTTGATAGAACATTACTGACCAGAAAACATGATGTCATATCTCTAGAAAGAGGGAAAAACATAGTAGTTGAATTCCCAGTATGTTCTTTTTCTTTCTGTAGACACGCATACACACACACGTGCATACACACACACACACAAACACAGGTATATAAATTTATTGCTTATTAATTTTTAAACATTTTTAAAGTAAAAATTCTGTGCTGAATTTTCACTTGGCTGTTCTGGTTTTAAAGGATGAGCTTTAATGTTTTTTTTACTGTTGTGGCACTTATTAAATACTACTGTGAGTTAAAAAAACTTAAAAGAAATTTGGCTACTGTATGTGTGACCTATGTAGATTTTAGTTTTCTTTCTTAAAAAATGATTATGCTATAGTTCAAGAATACAGAAAATCTTGTGGAATATATACAAGGAATATCTTGTGTTTCCTACTCAAATTTGTCAGATCTGGCCATAACATTTTGCCGTATTTGCTTTAGTTCTCTTTTCTTTTTTTTCCTAAGAATTAAAACAAGACAGAAATAGTCCTTTGTTTGAGTGCTTGGTGAAGACGATTGCAGTGCCCACTCTGTTTGACCACCAGTAGTGATACTGGCTTCAGCCAGATAGTGAAACTAGGCTGATTTCTGGATTCTCTTTTTTTGTTCTGCATATCTGCCCTTACGGTATTACCACACTGTGTTGATTATTGTGACTTTATGTTAAGTCTCGAAATCATTAAGTCCTCCAACTTTGTTTTTCTTCAAAAATTTTTTGGCTATTCTGGATCCTTTACATTTTTATATGCATTTTAGAAGCCATTTTTTAATATTTTCACAAAAACGCTTGCTGGGATATTTGTTTGGAATTGTATTGAATCTAGGAACCATTTTAGGAGAATTGACATCTTAAGAATACTGAGACTTCCAATGCATGAATCTGATAATCTCATTATTTATTTGTTACTTATTTCTTCAAACAGTATTTTATAGTTTGCAGAATATAGATTGTGCACATATTTTGATAGTTTATCCCAAAGATGTTATCGCAAGTACTTATAAATGTAAAGTCTTTATAAAATAAACTATTATAGATTTTTCAAAAAGTGAGTTTCATTTTCATTTCCTGTCTTTGATAATGACATTTCCCTTTTTACCTATGGCAATATTGCCTTACCTTGATAATATTTCTTGCCTGCTTTGTCAGATATGAATATAGCCACTCCAGCGTTCTTATGATTAGAGTTTACATGGTATGTCTTTTTATATCCTTTTATATCCTTTATATGTTTTCTGTGTGTCTCCTGTGGCTGATTAGAACTCTGTCTTCTTGCAGCTCTGTGTAAAATCTGATAGTTACTCAGCTTAAAACTTCTTGGTAGGTTTTTGCCTGTCTTGTGGGATTTCACAGTATCATGTAAGGATTGATACTTTGACTTAAAATGAGCCCTACTAATATTTCTGGAGTGTTTTTTCTGTATGGCTTCTTTCACTCCTGTACTGCTTCACAAATTCCAGTTACCTGGGCCTCCCCAAATGTTTTATCTGTAACTCAACAAATAGCTGTCTTCTTTTAGGGTTCTCCTTTCCTGTGCAGTTGGTCAGAACATGTCTACAACAAGAAGCTGAGATAATCCTTGAGCTTACTTTGTTTCTCTTGAAAGAAGGAAAATTTCTAGAGTGCATAAATTTCTACCTATTTTGTCTAATTTTCTAGTTATTTCTAGCAGGAAGCCTTGTATAGTGACAGGTATTCCAACATAGCTGGAATCATTTAGTTTTTTAAATATAGATTTCTATCAATACATTTACCTCAAAGCTGTTTCTTTTTGGTAATGTTTATTATGTATAAAATTAGAAATAATTCTGTTGTTATACCTTGTCTATATATGTAATGATATATGCAAAAAAATATTCATTACTGGGTTATTAGAGTATCAAAATGAAGAGGAAAATATAAAAGTTTATCAGTAGAGAACTTGTTAAGTAAATTAAGGTACATCATTGTAGTGGTCATAAAAATCAAAAAGGAAGATGTATATATTAAGACATAATAATATCCAGTATACACTAATGTTAAAAACAAAAAACACAACACTGTGGTATAGGTATAGCTTTTTTTTTTTTTTTTTTAAGGTACGGGGAGCATGGTAGATTGAAGAGTAGGTTTGAGGGAGACTTACTTTTCCTTGTCACAGTTCTTTTATGCTGTTTTAATTATTCTTTGTCATGTGCATGTGTAACCTTTTGAAAACAATAAAATACTTTATAATATTAAAAGAGGGTTTTTATTGGTGCCAGAACTTGGAATGTTTGCCCTGGAGTAAACCCAGGAAATCTTTTTGTGCAACTCTTCCAATTTTATAAGTGAATAATTATAGTCAATTATACTAATAAGAGGAAGTAGTAGTAGTATAAAAAAACACTAATTTTATGTCAGATTTCAGTTAGCTTCTAACATTGTCACTTAGCAGCTTTATAATTTTAGGCAAGACATTTCATTTGCCCATTTATAAATGAAGGCAAAATATCCTCATATGGAGTATTATGAGAATTAAATGAGATCACCTAAATAAATTATCTAAAATACTACCTGATAGTTGGTTTCTCTTTTCCTTTACTATGAAAAAATGCATATCAACCTTACCTTTTAACAAATTTTAGCCTTTTAATGGTTTTTAATGTTTCAGTGTCAGACGTTCCTTAGAGATAAATCATGCTGTGAAAGAGAAATCTTATTTGTTTATTTGTGTATTATATTCACAGAGTGTTTTCAGGAAAGTGAACATCTCAAGGAAAGTCTTAAGTGTTGCTTATTGCATCTCTTTGGAGCCATTGTAGCCGGTGGGCAGGTGAGGAAAGTGTTGAAAGTTAATATTTAAAACAACAGTTAACAGTGCGAAAAGTTTTCCGTGGATTATTTAATGTATTCTTTGTTCTTTTATAATTTCATGAACCACACAAATATTTTTCTGAGTTTATATCTTGTTTAAAACTAATCTGTTATTTAAAACTTCTTTAAAAACCTAATAATATTAGCACTAACAAAAATTACTGCATAAATAACCATAATTAACAATTTTTTTATTTTAAGTTCTTAGTTATGTTGACTTTCAGCTACTAGTTCTTACTTTAGAGTATAAAGTCAGCCCTTGTAAGTTCACATGATGAAATCAAACTCAAAATTAAATATATATGAATTAACCACTCTTCTGTCTTAATTTCTAAATGCATATATACAAGGTTTATATGCATTTTTTTCAATAATCTCAGCTAGCTTTTTACTCACAAGAAAGAAATTCTAGTGATACTTAATTTTTTATTTTTGAAGGTGAGCATCTTAAAAGTTGTCTGTGGTAAACTTTACTAGTTAAAAACAGGATTATATTCAGAAGAACATCCTATATGTTTTCTGTAAGCATACAGTTTAGATCAGAAGTTTCTAACACTCCTTGTACTGCATATGCTGTTGACAGTGTGTAAGGCCCCTTGTTGGAATATTTCAAATACATAAAATAAAATACATAAAAGATCGCAAAGGAAACTAGTTATGCTAAAATGCAGTTACTAAAATATTAAGATAAATTTGTAACATAGTAATGTGTTTTTATAACACACTAAGGAGATATAGCAACAAGTCTAGTAATAAGTGCAATTTCAAAAATAGACATACATGGTGTTTCAAGACATTGCAACAACAGTAAAATATGAAAATACGTAGGATTTCTTTTGGTAACTAAGTTACAGATATTGCTAATAATACTACTTGGGTTTGCTAGTGGGCTACCTTGCCTTTTCCTCTTCACTCTAGTAGAAGAGTCTGTTTTTTGTGAGGGGGATAATGACTAGAATCTTATTTTTCAGTTTGTTTGCTTTGTCCCCTTCCTTTATTAGCTGATATTCTTCTTTTCTATCGATATCTACCCATTTCCATCATTTCTCTGCTACTAAAAATAAGGATTAATAAGTATACATGAATAAAATTGGAAATGACATTGTTTTGACTAGTGGAGAAGCTGGTTGGATCCCATTACCATTTTCAACACACAGACTTGTTTTTTGTTGGTGCCCAGGGGTAATCAAGCCCCGAGAGACTTCCAGTAATTAAGACTCACATAGAAATCAAGTAGATACTAGAAGGCCAATTTATTATTTTATGTACTAAAAACACTCACAATCCTTATAATCAGGTTATAGCTGTAGTTATATCTGTTTTGAGGTCAGAAGGTTATTTATTGAATATAAAGTAAGTACAAGGATATTTAGATGAATCAAATATCTAAAGGTGTAAGAATGGCCTTGTCATAAACAGCAGAAAAATTGAAGTCCCATGACTGGTCGTCTTTTTCCGAGCATCATGCCTGGGCTTCCCATTGGCATATTTGTTGTTTTGTAATATGTTAAGAGGATAGGCTGTGGAGACAGACTGACATAGGTTTGAATCCCATGTCCATCTCTAACTAGTTGTGTGACCTTGGATAAACTATTGACATGTGTTTTAGTTTCTTTATTTACATGTGTTTTAGTTTATTTATAATATGGAAACAGTAACACTTCTAAGATAGTCATCAGGACCAAATAATATATAATATATGTAAAGTGCTTATAGGAATTAGGTAAGTCACAGGTCTATCAGTTAGATTTGTGATTCCTGTAATTAGTAGTAAGTACTATTATATAACAGCATAAGTTAGAAGTTTACTCTTTCCTCATTAAAAAAAATAGCAGTAAGCAGAATAGAGTTAATCTGGTGACTCTAGGATCGTCAAGGATCCAGGTTCCTTCTGAATGTCAATTTGTTATTATTCCTTTTACTACAACATTAGCTTCTAGAGTTCTGGCCATTTGCGTTTTTGGCACAAAAATGGATGCGGAGATGAGGAGGGAGAAAAATGGCACATGCCAGCTATCTTTAAAGGAGATACTGAAAAGCTGACACTCATATTTTTTTATCTCATTTGCCAAACTCCATGAGATAACTGCAAAAAAGATAGAATCCTGATAAAAAAATTTGATAAAACTTGCTTTCTCGGCCTCCTTGGCAACAAGGGAGGTTAGGAAATACAATCTTTATTTCTGGTAGGCACATGTCCAGCAAAACATCAGGGCTTTTTTTAATAAGGAAGTGGAGGAAAATGGGTGTTCGATTGCCAGTTTCTTCCATTGTAGCACTTGCTACCGATATTATTTATTATATTGATAGTAACAAGCTCTAATGGCCTAAGTGCTGTTACTTTCAGATGATTTTGCATAATTATGTTTGGATTCATTATATATCATCTTAACAGTTTTAGGCAATATATATTATTTCCAAGTTTAATGGATCACCTCAATTAGGTACTTAAAATTTCAGAAATATGTTTGTACAATCAGTCAAGCCAGTCCTCTTATATATCTATATCATTTGGGATGGATTTGCTGTAACCAACACAAAACCCTAGAGAATCTTAACCAAATTAAAGGTTTTGTTTGTTTGTTTTTGTTTTTATGTTTGCATAAGAAATCCAGATATGGGCAGTTCTGGGCTGGTACAGCAGCTCCATGGTATTGTCAAGGACTAAGTCCTTTCACATTCCTGTTCTGCTCTCTTTAGCCTACTACTTTAATTCTTGGGTTTGTTTCTTCATGATTTAAAGGTGGCTGCAAGCATCATGTCTGCATTCCAGGCAGGAAGAATATGAAAAGGCCAAAACAAAGGGTCCTTCTGTTTTTATTTGTAAAGTTATATTTCCTTCATAGTCTACTGGCATATATTCTTGTCTAGAACTATGTCACATGGCTACCCCTAGCTGCAAGGGAGGGTGGTAAACAAGTTTTCTATGTGGGCAAATTGCTGTCTGAATAAAAATGAAAATCTAGTAATCTAACAAGGAAATGAAGACTTAATGTGCATAAAACACTAGCAGTGTCTATCAAAATATGTGCTTAAAATTTATTGATTTATTAAAAGAAAAAGTCTGCAGATCTATTAAACTTTCTTTATTTTTGCAAACATATAGAACTTCAGTTAGGTTTGGGTTTCATTTTTATTATCTCTCATGTTTCAGAGGAATGCTTTGCAAGCAATTTCTCCAGCCACCATGGAAGTTCTTATGAGAGTTTTGGCAGATTGTGATTCCTGGGAGGATGGACATCCTGAAGAAGTCGGTAGGAAGGTAGAACTTACTCTGAAGTGCCTTACAGAAGTGGTACATATCCTTCTCACTAGCAGCTCTGATCAGCGTCAAGTGGAAACTAGCACTATTTTGGAGAACTATTTTAAATTGCTAAATTCAGATCATTCAGCTTTACCTAATCAAAGGAGGTCCAGACAGTGGGAAAGCCGGTTCATAGCTCTGCAGATCAAAATGTTAAGTAAGTATTTCATAAAGTTTATTATACTCTGTTTTTTCTGAGTCTATTTTTTGACTCATTTGAAATTCAGTGAGCTAGCATATAGAAGTATTGATTGTTTAATTCAGCTGTTGTGTGACTTTAGATTTGAACTTCAAAATAATTAATATGGAATCGATTTGTTTACAGCATCTTTGCTTTAACAGTGACAAAATTGAGCCTCTGTTGTTTTTTGAAAGTGTAATCCATTAAAAGCATCAATGTTAAAATGAAAGTCATCTATTTTCAAATTCTAGGAAAAGTAAGTTTTCAGAAAGTGCCACTTGCATTGTCTAACCTATGGCAGGAGTCACATATGACAATTTTATATGTGCTTCTATAAATCTCTGTAGATGTCACTTTAACATCTATCCTTTCTCTAGAGGGCCGCTGCTTTATTTTGTTTTTTTCAGAGCCTCTATGTATGTGTGTCTTGTTTCTCTTGTCCTCTCTTTGTGTTGTTGGTTTGTGTCATTCTTTGCTTATATATCTCTGTTTTTCTGTGTAAGCTCTTTCATCAGTATATGTGATTTCTTACTGTATTCCCCTGTTAGATTGGTAAATACAAGTATTATTAATTGAGTTTCTTTTTATAGAAATATTTTCATTACAGCTGTACTAGGAAATTCGGATAAGTAAAAAGTTTTTTATATTCTACCACCCAGACATAACCAACATTAATGGTTTATTGTACAGCTCTAGAGACTTTAAAAATGGTTGTGTGAGGGTATGTTTTGTGTCTAATTTAAAAATATTGGACACCAAAATCTTGGTGAAACTTGATCCCTTACAGTGTACAACAAGAGACTTTATTTCTGTAGGAAAATAAGATTCATTTTATCTAGTTTCTGTTCTTTTATAAAACATGTTATGTTTTATAATTGTTGTAAATTAAAACTTTAAAAGGAAGTTTGAGTCTATGTTGAATGGACTTATTTGTTAAGAACTATTGTATTACTTATGCTGATTATCCCTTGATTTCTGAATGAGGGCATCTGTTCAGTAGGAAACAAGAGCAAACCATCATCATAAATGGATGGATTCCCTAAGGTTCATTTTCTTAATGGCCAAATGCTAATTTTATACTGTATAAATGAGACTGTTGCAAAACATGACCAGGTGTTGCTTATTAATAGCAAGTTGGAAACCACAGTTATACTTGAGCATTATAGTGGAAGAACAACTATGTAAATCTCTGGGAAATAGATATCACTCTTATGTATAAAAACCTAAATATTTTTAATAATAAATTATAAAAATATTCAATTTTCTTAACAAATAATAAGTACAGTTTTGTTTTCTACTCTCCATCCCTATTTCTTCCTAATTCATTTTACATCTGTTTGTCAGCTGAAAAGGCTAAGTTAAAAATATGGCCAAAGTAAATGTTTCTATGATCCCAAATTTTCCACTTTATAAATGGATGATTTTGTTTTTATTTTCCTAGATACCATCACAGCCATGTTAGACTGCACCGATAGGCCTGTTCTTCAGGCCATTTTTCTTAACAGTAACTGCTTTGAACATCTCATACGACTGCTGCAGAATTGCAAGGTATTTTTCTATTATTGTCTTTGATTTTAAAAAGCTATTATTTTGTTTATGCTTTGATTCAAATTTAAACATATTACTAATTTTCTTTTTTATTATGGTAAAATACACATTAAATTTACCATCTTAACCATTTTTAAGGGTGTAATTCAGTGGTATTAAATACATTCACGCTGTTGTGTAACTATCACTGCCATCCATTCTCCATAACCATTTACATCTTATAGAACTGAAACTGTATACCCAGTGAACAATTCCACGTTCTCCCCTCCCACCAGCCCCTGGCAGCCACCATTCTACTTTCTGTCTCTATGATTTTTGATTACTCTAAGTACCTCATGTAAGTAGAGTCATAGAATATTTGTCTTTTCGTGACTGACTTATTTCACTTAGCGTAATGTCCTCAAGATTCACCCCTGCTGTAGCATATTTCAGAATTTTCTTCCTTTTTTTAGGCTGAATAATATTCCATTGTTTGTACACACCACATTTTGTTTACCTGTTCATGTGTTGATGGAGTCTTGTTATGATTCCACCTTTGGCTATTGTGGATAATGCTGCTATGAACCTGAATATACCCATATCTCTTTGAGTCCCTGCTTTTGTTCTTTTGGATATATTCCAAAAGTGAGATTGCTGGATCATATAGTAATTAAATTTTTAATATTTTGAGGAACCACCTTACTGTTTTCCACAGTGGCTGTGCCATTTTATGTTCCTGCCAACAATGCACAAGGGTTCTGATTTTTTCGCATTCTCCTTGACAGTTATTTTCTTCTTTTGGTAATAGCTAATTCTAATGGGTGTGAAATGGTATCTCATTGTGATTTGCCCTTAATGATTAGTGATACTGAGCATCTCTTCATGTGCTTATTGGCTATTTGTATATATTCCTTGGAGAAATGTCTATGCAGGTTCTTTGTGCATTTTTTAATTGGGCTGTTTGTTTTTTGTTGTTGAGTTTTCCTTTTATTGTGGATTGTTAAAATTTGGTGTGAGCATTTGATGCATATAATTTTGTGCTTTTGTTTCATGTAAGATGATTTTGTTTGCATATTCCTGTGTTATGATTTTTAATATCTACATAATATTAAGTGGATGTACCATAATTTACCTAACTATTCCCTGCGGCAGATACTCAACTTATTTCCAACTTTTTTGCTATTACATAACTCCTTCAAGTTCGTAGACTAGAATTCTATTTCTAGTAGAATTTCTAGGTCAAAGGGCATAACCTGCTATTTTAAAATTGGGGAACATTGTATAAAAACAATTTGTAAATAATTGGGGAATATAGAAAAGTAGGAAAATAGAAATACTGTTAATGTTCTTGATATATATTGCCAGTTTGCTATTGTTTTTCTTTTTTACTCATTTACACTTGTAGCAGATTTGTGAGTACATAATAACTGATATCTGATTATTATATTTTCATAAATTTCAAGATGGTATCCGAAATTTTTTAGAGTGTTTCTTGAAAAGCTTTTACTTTTCTGTTTGAGGTATTCCTTTCATGGACTCTGTGCTGAAAAATACTAGGGTTTCATTCTGATTTTGTGAGGATATCCCAGAAGGAGAATTTTGATATCAGCCCCTCAAATTTTTTCACACTGTTAGGAGAGACATCCATGAAAGCATTTATGTCATTATGTTGCTTAGCTTATAGTGAAAGAGAAAAGAAATAGCATTAAAAAAATAAGGAATATATTGATGAAGTAAATAGTGATGAATATTTATAAAGTCAATGAAAGTACTAAACTACCACTAGAGAGTGAAGATGCCTCCCCCCACCTTTTAAATGTTATTCTTGGGAAAGAAATCCTAGGGAGATGAAAACAACATAAGAAAACTATAAAACCTTTTGTTTGTTGTTAAAAAAAAAAAGCGATATGTCTTTATCAGTTACAAAGGCAACTCAACAAGACAAAATCTCATATGTATAAGAGAACCTGCCAGTCACATATTATAGAAGGGTAAATCACTAGGATAAAATGTAGTTCCTACTAAAATTGATTAGTGTTTTTCTTCAATATATGAAAGTCAGATATTTTTTAAAATGCCATATCACCGTCAACAATACCTTTTTAAAAAGTGCAAAGCTTTTTGGCATAACAGTCATGATGTTAAGCTAATATTTGCTCTTTCTACTGTTGTATAGGGCAAAGTTCTTATAATTCAGATCTGGGGACTTGCTGACAGTCCTAGTGTTTTAAAATTTAATTATTTGATAGCACTTATCACATTTTGTTTTGAGGCAGGAAATGCTAGAGAAAGAAACCCATTTCAGAGGGGAAAGCTAGGCTTTGGGGCCCCAGCCTTCTTTGCTGGAGGTGGTCTTTTAAGCAGGATATTCTGGTCAGAATCACTATAAACTCATCACTAAACGTTACAGTGTTTTTTTTTTTTAAGATTTTATTTATTTATTTGACAGAGAGAGACAGCCAGCGAGAGAGGGAACACAAGCAGGGGGAGTGGGAGAGGAAGAAGCAGGCTCTTAGCGGAAGAGCCTGACGTGGGGCTTGATCCCAGAACGCCGGGATCACACCCTGAGCCGAAGGCAGACGCTTAACGACTGCGCCACCCAGGCGCCCCTAAACATTACAGTTATTAAGTCCTAACAACATGGAAGAACCTTTGAAATAAACTGCCCAACTCTTTTATTATACAAATGAAGAAATATGTCGTAAGAGATTAAATGATTAGCACAAGATTAATACTGTTCCATGATGGAGGCAGGATTTCTTATCCAGGTATTCTGACCCTGAGTTCACTGGTCGTATGTAGTTTTGTTGTATTGGTACTTAAGGTCAGTAGCAAAATGTTTTCCATGTATTCAATACAGGAGTACAGGTTTTATTGATAAATAACATTTGATAGGGATAGGTTAATATGATTCTTAAATATATGATGAAAATGTTTGGAATCTTGTGAAAACTTAAGTTCTTAAATGTATTACAGGGTGCTACAGATGACTATGATTGACTTCTGTTTAAATTATTTTGTTAGTAAGGAATAAATAATTTATTCTGTTTTACATAGTAATACAGAATCAAGACAACTGTTGTTTAAATATTCAGACCCAGAGGAAACATTGTAAACTAAAGCTTAAACAAACATTTTATGAATTACATGGAAAACTTTAGGCTGACTGCTGTAGTTTCTGTGCTTTCTTTTTGTATGAGTTTCACCAGCCAGTTTATGCATTAATTTCCTTAAGTATTTGTGTAAAGACCTTTGGCTTGTCAAAATGAGTTTCATCATACTGTAAAGTACTTAGAATATAATTCAGTGGAATCATACATTTAGCGCTTTTTTTTTTAAAGATTTTATTTATTTATTTGACAGAGAGAGACAGCCAGCGAGATAGGGAACACAAGCAGGGGGAGTGGGAGAGGAAGAAGCAGACTCCCAGCGGAGGAGCCTGATGTGGGGCTCGAACCCAGAACGCTGGGATCACGCCCTGAGCCGAAGGCAGACGCCCAACAACTGCGCTACCCAGGCGCCCCCAAAACATTGTTTTTAATGACTGCAAATATTTCGACCCAGCAGTTCTCAAAGTATGGGGTCGCCAAGATCATCTTAGGGAAATCTGCGAAGTCTAATCTTAACATTTCAGTTGGAGGCTAGATTTTTTTTTCATGAACTTGAATCAAAACGTTATCATATAACAGTCTGAATGCATAGTCGATATTAGAGTTCATCTGTCTTCTATCAAGTCAGTTAAAGAGATTGCAAAAACGTAAAAGCAGTGCCATTCTCACTGAGGTATATTTGAAAAATAAAGGTTTTTTCTTTAAAATGTGTTATTTATGTCACCGTGTAATAGGTTTATTGTTTTTGAATGACTAAAATATTATTTAAATGTCTTGATTTTTATTTCTCATATGGTAAATATTGAGAGATGTAACCCCACATAAACAGAAGTTTTTTGTGTTCTCAATAATTTTTAAGACTGTTAAGTGGTCTTGAGGCCAGAGTCCAAGGACTTCCCTTTCAGCCTATGGATGAATCATAATTTATTTATCTATTTTACTATTTAAGGATACTTGGGTGGTTTCTTACTTTATGCTATTGTAAATAAAGCTGAAGTGAGCATCTTGGTTCTAAAATCTTGGTGTGAGTTTATGACCGTTTTTAGGGTAGATGTCTAGAAATATGGTTACTGACAAAGAGTAATTTTAAGATTCTTGATATGAATTACTTTCTGGAAAGCCTTTACTCATTTTTGCTTTCATCAGTTTTTAGCATTCATGTGTCCCTGCACCAGATAATATGGAATATTACTATTTAAAAAATGTTGCTTTTTTTGGGGCGCCTGGGTGGCACAGTGGTTAAGCGTCTGCCTTCGGCTCAGGGCGTGATCCCGGCGTTCTGGGATCGAGCCCCACATCAGGCTCCTCCACTATGGGCCTGCTTCTTCCTCTCCCACTCCCCCTGCTTGTGTTCCCTCTCTCGCTGGCTGTCTCTCTGCTGAATAAATAAATAAAATCTTTAAAAAAAAAAAAAAAATGTTGCTTTTGTGACACCCAGGTGGGTAAATCAGTTAAGCATCTGCCTTCGACTCAGGTCATGATCGCAGGGTCCTGGGATCGAGCCTTGCGTTAGGCTCCCTGCTCAGCAGGGGGTCTGCTTCTCTTTCTCCCTCTGCCCCTCCCCCCCACTTGTGTTCTCTCTCTCCGTCTCTCAAATAAATGAATAAAAATCTTTAAAAATAAATTTTGCTGTTAATAACAGCTTTCATTTATTAAACCCTTGTTATGTGCTAGACACTATGTTAATAACCTACCGTGTATTATCTCATTTAATCTGCACCCCTATTTCATGAGTTACTCTTTTCCCTTTTGAGAAAATAAGCTCAGAGAAGTTAAGTAGTTCTTCTTAAAAACACACAGTTAATAATTAGCAGAACCAGGATTCAGATCCAGGCTTCTGATTCCAAAGCTTATGTTGTGTACACTAATCTATTTTTAGGTTTATATATGCTTTATATATGCTGTGCATGTCATACCTTATCTTTATTTTATATTGCATTATTTCAGTATAATGATAGTACTTCCTATGAAGATCTTCCCTTCTAGGATGTTCTTGATAAATTCCTTTATAAATCTAACTTACTTTCCCTTTTCACTTCAATTTGAATTATCTTTCTTTTTATCCAAAATGTGCCTGAGATCTTTTGGGATGCTAGTTTTATATACTTAAACCAAAATACTTGGTTCCTTTAGCAATCCCCATGTATATAAGAGATAATCCTAATCCCCTTTTGTGTAGAAACTAATATAAATTATGCTCAACTCTTGATAATTTTGGAAAATACATACCTCTTTTGTCAAAGCACATTAGCATATTTGAGACTCTGAGAAGTATTTTCAGAAGGAACTCTTTTTAAAGCTAAATAGCATTTTACAAGCATACTTGACTACAGAATCCTTCCTGTATTATTTACTACAGTATCTTTAATCTGTCTCAATAGCAAATTTCCTTCTTTTTTGTAAGACATTTTCTGCTGATTCTTCAAGAATTTAGAAATATTAACCAGTCTCATTCTTGCTATTATTTCTTATTTTAGTAACTTCAAGTTCTAAGAGAGAAATAACTAACAATTATTTATATAGTATATGAACTAATGTTAGTTTGTAATCCAAAAAGTAAATAGTTGATTGTCAGTTTACAAGTGATATACTTCACCAGTGGGTTCTTGAATTTGTTTTCCAAAGGCATGGAAATCCATTTAAACTTCATTTCTGCTTATAGGTAACTATTTAATGTTCTTTCTCCATTATTCTTGTCTCTGTTTTTAACAGCTGTTTTTAAATGCTAACAATAAGGTGGCAGACAAGAACGAGAAAGACCTTGCCAACAAATTACTGACAGAAATAAATGAGGACCAGGTATCTACAAAGCCTGCATCTTGTTTCAGCTGAAGTCCAAAATCAGTCAATGGGAGCAACTATTCCTGTACTTTTCTTCTTACATCTTAAAATACACAAACAGTATCTAATTCTAATTTTCCTTAATTATTTTTGAAAATTGTTAAAAAATTAAAAATAAAAATTTTTTCATCTAAAAGATATATTGAAATCTTGGTGGTTGATGTAAATGATCAACAGTATTCCATCTGTATATGTGTGTATCCTTTTCAGTTTAAGGAGACACAAAGTACAGGAATGGGATCCCAATATCAGTGCTGTCCACGTGGTGGTGACTTCATATTTTGGGAGCTTCTCTCTCTAAGCATTGTGGTGTATTGGGACCATAGGCTTTGTTTGTGAATACATATGGTCAATTTTAATACCTTGATTCTTTGCTTCTTGTTGACAATGATTATAATTCAATGGACATCCGAATCTTGGAGGAAGGGAAGAAGATGCTGAACTCTTTGAGTCTTAATTTTGCATAAAACTTAACTCTTTTTTTTTCTAAAAAGTCACCTCTATATGGGTATAGAGCAGAAATAAGCAATTTTTGTTGCTTTTCAGCATTAGGTAATTCCGTTTTGAAAAAACTAGCTATTAAAAATGCTTTGGTTTTTTTTCTTTTCCATCCCAAAAATGTTTTGAGAGAGCTTACGTGATGTCTTTTATTAATATTATCTTAATACCCAGGTTTATAGATAGAGCTGTGGTATGAAGAGACATGAAAATCTATTATTTTCTGTTCTGGGTGTAAAATATCAGCTATAGAGTACCATTTTAGATTTCTCCAGAAATGTTAGTCTTAAGGCCTTCTTATATAAGATTAATAAAATATTTACAATGATATTCTTAGAGGTTTATGTTAGTATTCCTAATTGTAGGTACTATGATGCCTAGTCGTCTTGAATAAAGTGTTGGAAAGATCATATTCATATGAAATTCTTTATACAGGATGATTAATGTATATTATGTGTTTATTACATATATACCATGTATATGTAATAATGTTTAATAACATCAACAAAAATCAAGATACTGGCTTAAATAACTTGCCTAAAAGTGGTAGAGCTTAGCTTAAAATGACAAAGATCTACTCAATCCCCTTTTACTCAAATCATTTTTAGTGGAAGGGAGAAAAGAAAGTCCTATTCATGGAGTAATTAGTTTTAAGTCATAGTAATATATTCCCAAAACCAGATTTTTGCGACTCTGAGTTTTTATAACTTTCTACTTCTGCTATGCTTTCATGGTTGATTAAGCCTGATGATATAATAGTCATGTTCAGTTTTTTAATGTTGTTAATGTTACCTTTTGTTTTCACTTTTTTTCTCTAAATGCATAGCCCTGAAATTTAACACATCTCTTCATGATGAAGCTTAAACAGAAATAGACAAAATGAAGCTGAAGCTGTTTTTATTTTTTATTTTTAATTTTTAACACCTTTTGGCTTTAAAGGTTGCCTTCTCAAAAACATGATAATCCTTATAGATACATATTTCATTTTCTATTCTGCCTCAAATTTTGCATTTTATGTAAAAATAGATATGCCTTATGTTTGGAAGTGTGATTGGTGAATAAACATACCATTTGAATTATAATACAGGGCTTGTAAAACAAATAGACAACACCATTTTAAACATCTTATTATACATGCTAATGAAATTTCAACCTAGGAAGTTCAGTGTATTTCTGAAGGGAAGTTAAAATGTGATAGAATTTCCAATGAAAGACTTCCCTCCCTTCCTCTGGAGATTGTCCATTATTTTTAAAAGCATGTATTAAGCTTGGTGTTCTTTTTTGTTTTTTTGTTTTTTTTCCAAAACATTTCAAATCAGTCAATGTTAACGTTATCCTTCTTGACACATGGCTTATTTTCTATCAAGTAGGTAACTTTTCTTGCAGGTATAGTGTTTCAGAAATCTGTTTTATTGGAAGAGGAACGTATTGCATGTTAAGTAATTATTTTTTCAGGTTTTCAGAACAAAGGTTTCCTAACTAATACAAATCTTGAGCACATTGTTAATTTATTACTTTTTTTTCTTCTTCTTCTTCTCTCTCTCTGGTAGGTGTTTCAGGGACAGCTGGATTGTTTGGCTATATCAACCATTCAGGCTTTGACAGCAGTAATGAACAAATCTCCAGCTGCTAAGGTGAAACATACATCCTCAAGCTCTAAAATGTTTAGATAAACTAATTTTCACTGTAATTCCCGAAGTAATGGATGAAAGTATGTATATAATACCTATGGCTTCACACCTAAAGTGAAATAGTTCACAAACTATCTCAGTATAAGAATCATTTTGCTGATAATTTTAGAACAAACACCTATGGCACTACTTTGGGATTATATGATAGAACTGTAATTTAGTAGAGATTTACAGTGTCAGTCAACAAAGGGAGCACTGGTGTTGAAGTTACCATTTTATATGATGCTATGGTTAGTGTGTTTAAAGAATTATATTTTATATCATAGGTTTTCTTCATTAGTAAAATAATCACTCTTTCACTATTTTCTCAGTTTATGACTGCGTAGATTGTGAACATTTTCCACATGTGAATAGCCTTATCGGTTTGGGACTTGTTTTTCCAGATGGCCATGAACATTCTGCTTTTTTGTTACTCTCAGGATTTTCTTTCCATCTCATTCACTACCACTGACTTCGTCCTGCTGTTCACTTATGCTTATTTTGTGCTAACAGTTTCCTCGTTGAATAGTTTTAAGGATTAGTGAGATCATCTGTGTAAAGTGGTAAGCATAGTGCCAGGCACATGGTAAATGCTTAATAAATATCAATGTCTATCATCATCATCATTATTATTACTATTACCATTTTACCTTCTATCTACCACCTCTAATATATTTCATGCTTTGCCTTTCTGATGGTAGACACGAATGAATTATTCCTTGTTCCCTAAGCCATGCCTTCAGTAGAATTCCTTACTTTCCATTGGTATTTGCTAGGAGATTAACGATTGCTCTATAAATGTTGCTATATATAACTCATGGTTAAATGCCTACCAGATAGGCTTTTACAACTTTTACAGGCTGGCTTAGGAATCAAATCCCATTTATAATAGTTGCTGTAAGAAAAAAATCATTTTAAGTTCTCAGTAATTGGTTTATGAGTATAATGGATTGACTCTACTGTATTATGATATTCAGACCTGGAATGATATTCAAGTCTTATTAAAATATAATTTTTTATTATGTAATGCTTTCCATGGTTTAAAGTTCAAAAGGTTATTTTAAAAATACCCTTTTTGGGGACACTTGGTGGCTCAGTCAGTTAAGCATCAGACTCTTGACCTCAGCTCAAGCCTTGATTTCAGGGTTGTGAGACTGACCCCCACGTCTGGCTGCATGCTCATCACAGAGTTGGCTTGAGATTCTCTCTCTCCCTCTCCCTCTGCTCCTCACCCCATCCATGCTCTCTCTCTGTCTTTCTCTCTCTCTCTCTCTCTCTCTCTCAATAAATAAATAAATAAATAAATAAAATCTTTTTTTAAAAAGCCCATTTAAAAAAATGATTTGTATTTTTTTTAAGTTTTTATTTAAATTCCAGTTAGCATACAGTGTAATATTAGTTTCAGGTGTACAATATAGTAACTAAACAATTCCATACAATACTCAGTGCTCATCACAAGTACGCTTCTTGGTCCCCATCACCTATTTAACCTACCTACCAACCCACCTTCCCTCTGGTAACCATTAATTTGTTCTCTATAGTTAAGACTGTTTCTCTTCTCTGTCTCCTTTTTTCTTTTTCTTTTTATGCCCTTGGCCTGTTTTGTTTCTTAAATGCCACATATGAATGAAATCATATGTTATTTGTCTTTCTCTATTTCTCTTAGCCTAATACTGTCTAGATCCATCTATGTCATTGCAAATGACAAGATATCGTTCTTTTTTATGGCTGAGTAATATTCTATCACATATATATTTATATATCTGTCTCCCTATATCTATCTATCTATCTATACACACACACACACACTCTCTATCTCTCTCTAACACCACATCTTCTTTATCCATTCATTAGTTGATGGACGCTTGGGCTGTTTCCATAATTTGGCCATTGTAGCTAATACTGCTATAAACATAGGGGTGCTATATGCCTTTGAATTAATATTAAAAATACCTTTTGAAAAAATATTTTCTTCCTACCCTTGGCTCACAGTCAACTAGCTCCCCTTCCAAGAGATAACCAGTTGCTCATTTTGTTTTAATCTTTTGAATTTATAGTAAGTGTATACATTTATGCTTGATTTACTGGACTAATTCAGTATTACTAGATTTAGATTTTTTTTTGCTGTCTTTTTATTTTACTTTATGGTTTTGTGTGCCCACAAGTTCAAAAATACATATGACTTAGACCTTACTAAAGTGAACTTGATGTTCCAGATAATTCAGTCCATTTAGATAAAAAAGCAGAGAGAAAACTACCCAGTTTTTTCTGGTCACCACTCAGAATTGCCACAACTCTTTAGTCTTCTAAGACTGCCGTCTGACTCCTCTTACCCCCAGAGTCCCATTTTTTCTTCATTTTTGTTTTGACTTCATGTAATACTATATAATTACAAATCAAGTGAAGAAAGTGATTGTACCCTAATCTGAAATTAATATAATAATTTTATAATATACAATTATTGCTTATTTCATTTATTTTACATTTTGGTAGATTATGGTCACATCGTAGTTCAGAAGGTATATGGAATCTATTTTAAGATCAAGAAGTGATCTAAGAAGCAAATATTGAACTCAGTCTTTTCAGTATTAAGTTAATTAACTTAAATGGGTATTACTCAGCATTTTAAATAATTCCAGCAAATTCAGTCTTTGAAAATGTGCTTTGATGTATTTATTTCCCTTCCTCTAGGAAGTATTTAAAGAAAGAATTGGTTATACACATATGTTTGAGGTTTTAAAATCCCTGGGTCAGCCACCACTGGAACTACTTAAAGAACTTATGAATATGGTGAGTTTTTTACCTTTATTAGACAAGTTCCATTATCTCCATATCCAAGGTGGTTACTAATCTTTTGTCTTTTATGTTGCTTTATAGGCTGTAGAGGGTGACCATACTTCAGTTGGGATTTTGGGCATTAGTAATGTCCACCCTCTCTTGCTTCTTATCCAGTGGCTTCCAGAGCTAGAATCCCAGGATCTGCAAATCTTCATCTCTGATTGGCTGAAAAGAATTTGTTGTATTAATAGGCAGAGTCGAACTACTTGTGTCAATGCAAACATGGGAATTCACATCATCGAAACCCTTGATTCCCATTCTTCCCTCCATCGAACTTGTGCTGAGAACTTGATTGCACTTCACGGTTCCTTGGGGAGTCAGTCAGTGAGCTCAGAAGAAATACGTCGACTACTAAGATTGCTGAGAGTGGATGAGTCTGAGTATATTCACCCTTACACCACTCCTGTGACTCGAGCAATTCTGACAATGGCCCGAAAACAAAGTCTAGAGAGTGCACTGCAGTATTTTAATTTGTCACATAGTATGGCAGGAATTTCTGTGCCTTCCATACTGAAGTGGCCAGGGTCTGCCTTTTCTTTCAATGCTTGGTTTTGCTTAGATCAGGATCAGTGGACTCTTGGCAGTGCTAACAAAGGAGGAAAAAGAAAACAATTGTACAGGTACTGGTACAAGTTATGGTATAAATGAACTGTCATAACAATATATGCTGTAATTCCCAAGTAGGAAAAAGCTTTTCAAGCATCTAATTTTTAAATGCAGAACAGTTTATCTAAAACCTCTTTATCCTTAGGGTGTACACAGTTTAATTATAAGTGTTTTATTGCTTTCATGATATTGATTACAAATATTTTGCTGATTCTTAGGCTAGTTTGGAAACAAAGTTCATTCTTAAAAGTATTATAAAAATAGGGAAAAAGGAATAACAAATTTTAAAGTGAATAGTGATCTTTGTGTTCCATTGAAAATGCTATATATTTATATGATGGATCAGAAAACCTTTGTGTATGTACATCCAAACTTAGTTACTAAAAGTAACTAATAATTTTTAATATGCCTCGTGATTTTTAAAACTTTTATTTATGCTTTCTGAATCCTATTTGAAAGAATTTTGAAGATTTGAAAATTTATCGTTTTACTGTTGTTTGATAACGGAATCCCACTCATGGCTACCTTTTATAATTTACTAAACCATTAAGCTCAAAAAAGATGTAAGAATTTTCTTTGAAGCAAGATTGGACTGATACGTGGCAATAGAATGTAAGCCACAGCATTATTGATAAAGATATTCATGATGACATGGTTTTTTATGTGTTTCAGTGATGATAAAGCTGAACAACTGATTTCAAAAGTTCTGATAATATATATTTTTGTTAGCTTCTTTACAGGAAGCGGCATGGGTTTTGAAGCTTTTATTACCCATTCAGGTATGTTGGTTGTGGCAGTGTGCACAAAAAGAGAATATGCTACAGTTATGCTTCCTGACCACAGTTTCTGTGATTCCCTCTGGGTAAGGTTTTAGGACATCACATTTAACTTTCTGGTTCTTTCCTTTAAAATCGCATTTGGTGCATGTACATGAGGAGTTGTCTCCTTTCTGAGAGTCAATTTTTACTTTAAAATTCTATGTATGTTGAAGTTTATCTATAAGGAAGTTAATATCATTATCATCATCATTATAAATTCAGCAGCAGTCTTCTCTCGAAAAGTTAAAAGAAGATGTTGTCATTTCCTTCAAGTTTTCTAGAATCAGATTTGATTTTGAAATTGAATTTAAAATGAGAACATAAATTGTTAAAAACAGTGTATTTCTGTTGCTTTTCTTAAAGTATAAATTGCTTCTTATAAGAAAAATTAATTGTAAAAAATACTCAGACTTGGAAAATGCCGAAAAGATACTCTGTTACAATCGTGTAAAAATTTTCTAGAACAAATGTAAATGTCTTTTTAGTACTACGTGAAAAATTGTCATTCACTTTAAGAACAGAATTCTAACCAGCATTTAATTATGCTTAAACGCAGTGTTCTGTTCACACAAACTAGTTATAAAGTAATACTCTGAAAACATTTGTCATTCCAAAGATTTAATGTAATTTTAGTCTTTAAATGTATGTCTTACTTTATTAGCACAACATAACCATTGTTCACATGCCTGGAAAAAGACCCTTTGGTCAGAGCCTTGTCTATATCTATGACAACGGACAGCAGAAGGTTTCTGCCCCTCTCAGATTTCCTGCCATGAATGAAGTAAGCACATCTAACCTACTCTTTTTTTTTTAATTTAAATTCAGTTAATTAACATAAAATGTATTATTGGTTTCAGAGGTAGAGTTCAGTGACTCGTCAGTCTTATATAATACACAATGCTCCTTTAATCACATGCCCTCCTTATTGTCCATTACCCTGTTACCCCATCCCCCCCACCCTCCTGCCCTCCATCTACCCTCAGTTTGTTTCCTATGATTAAGAGTCTCTTATGGTTTGTCTCCCTCTCTGATTTCTTGTTTTATTTTTTCCTCTCTTCCTCTATGATCCTCTATTTTGTTTCTTAAATTCCACATATGAGTGAGATCATATGTTAATTGTCTTTCTCTGATTGACTTATTTCACTTAGCATAATAACCCTCTAGTTCCATCCGTGTCATTGGGAATGGCAATACTTCATTTTTTTGATGGCTGAGTAGTATTCCATTATGTGTGTGTGTGTGTATACATATATGTATACACATATATATATGTATATATGTGTGTGTGTGTGTGTGTGTGTGTATATATATATATATATATATATATATATATATATATATACACACACCACATCTTCCTTAGCCATTCATCCATCGATGGACATCTGGGCTTTCCCATAGTTTGTCTATTGTGGACATTGCTGCTATAAACACTGGGGTGCAGGTGCCCCTTGGGATCACTACATTTGTATCTTTGGGTTAAATACCCAGTAGTGCAATTGCTGGGTTGTAGGGTAGCTCTATTTTCAACTTTTTGAGGAACCTCCATACTGTTTTCCAGAGTGGCTGCACCAGCTTGCTTTCCCACCAGCAGTGTAAGAGGGTTCCCCTTTCTCCGCATCTAACCTACTCTTTATGGGACCCATTGATTGAGAACTCTTGAAAATTTTCAGTTTAATGTGGAAGATTCTATTTATTTTAATTATGTGCCCATAAATTTTAAAGTGTTTTCTATATTCTAAGATATAGTAAGTTAATATTTAATACTATTAGCCCATCATTATTAGATGAAGTCAGATAACGTGTAATAAAAACAACTTAAGGAAGAAACAAATGTAATTAAAGGCTCAGGGAAAAAAGACTTAGAATAGGAAAGCCAAAGAAATTGAATAGAGCAGAGCAAAGGATCATTTAATAAAGCCCTCCAAGGGGCGCTTGGCTGACTCAGTCGGAAGAGCATGGGATTCTTGATCTTGAGGTTGAGAGTTCGAGTCTCACGTTGAGTGTAGAGATTCCTTAAAAATAAAATCTATAAATAAATGAATGAATGAAGTAAGCCAGCAAGCAAGCCCACCAAGTACCCAGAATACTTAGCGACTATTACGATGGACTCTTTTCCATCCCACTGAATTTGAAATAATAATAAAGAAACTTTAAGCCTTTAAATATTATATTGTAGTTAAATATAAGACAAAATTTATTTACTGAGATGATTCTTAAAGAACATTAGTGTAAAAGTTCTTTGAGAATTCTTAGATGATTTTGAGAGAGGCTTTTTTGAAGATAATGAAATATATTATTTCCCAAGTCCTTCTAGAATTCCACTAATTTCTTGTTGATGTTCATCCTAATGCTCATTACAGGATAACCTGTAATTAGTATTATTATCTAATGTGTAGTTCTGTTTATAAACTTTAAAGGGAGAAAAGTAATAATTTCCTCTATTTTAGAATATAGTGAAATTGTTAAAGTTTGTGAAAATACTCATTAAAATGTGAATTATAAAAGTAATGCGTCTAAATCCCATAGGCCAAAAGTAACATCTTTAATGAGTTCTTATGTGTGCACAGGCATGCACACATTATGACCCAATAAAATTAAAACTTCAGTTTTATTTTCCATCTATTTGTTTTCTTATGTACTGTTTTATTTTCAATATCAAGATAGAAATGTAATTAAAATTGTGTAATTTGTTTCTTAATTTTTAGCCTTTTATTTCCTGCTGCATTGGTTCAGCTGGGCAAAGAACCACCACTCCTCCACCTTCCCAAATCCCAGATCCACCTTTTTCTTCCCCCATTACCCCTCATCGGACATCATTTGGTGGAATTCTGTCATCAGCCTCCTGGGGAGGAACACTTGAAAAGTCAAAATTGATTACCAAATTGATATCAGCTGGAACCCAAGATAGTGAATGGGGATGCCCCACATCTCTCGAGGGTCAGCTAGGGTCTGTTATCATCTTCTTTGAAGCACTACAGCCTCCTCAGGTGAAGGCATTATATTTAGCAGGTGAGCATGTACAGTCATACTATTTAAACTTAAATAGTTTTTTTGTTGCCTACATATATTTTGAAGAATATATTTGATCTGAAGAGTATACTTATATTTGTAATGGAAGCTGCAAGGGAAAAGAAAAGCCCACTATATCCCATGTCCCCCCACCTCCAACTTGACTGGGATATTATTGACATAAAACATAGGTAAGTTTAAGAAGTACAATGTAATAATTTGATACACATGTGTATTGCAAAATGATTACCGCAATAAGGTTAGTTAGGACCTCCATCCCTCACATAATTACAGTGTTTTACATGTGTGTTGATAACATTTAAGATCTACTCTCTTAATAACTTTTTGGGGTATAATATAGTATAGTTAATTATAGCACACCAGATTTTTTTGGTAGGCATAAATAAAGCAAACCTTTAGGAGATTTTTCAAATATCATCCATAATAATGTCTGTGTTCGTCTGTTAGGACGGCTAACAATACCACAGACTTGGGTGGCTTATACACTATTTCCTCACAATTCTGGATGTTATAATTCCAAGGTGCTATAATTCCATCAGGCTTGGTTTCTGTTGAGGACTTTTCCTGGCTTGTAGATGGCTACCTTCTCACTGTGTCCTCACAAGGCATCCATCTTCCCTTGGTGTATGTGCAAAGGGAAAGATGTCTCTACCTCTTCTTTTTTTTTTTTTTTTTTTTAAAGATTTTATTTATTTATGTGATAGAGAGACAGCCAGTGAGAGAGGGAACACAGCAGGGGAGTGGGAGAGGAAGAAGCAGGCTCCCAGTGGAGGAGCCCGATGTGGGACTCGATCCCGGAACGCCGGGGTCACGCCCTGAGCCGAAGGCAGACGCTTAACGACTGCGCTACCCAGGCGCCCCTCTACCTCTTCTTATAAGGGACCCTTGTGACGTCATTTAACCTTAGTTACTTTCTTAAAGACCTTATCTCCAAAGATAGTCATTCAGGGGGTTAGAGCTTCAATATATGAGTTTAGGGGGAACATAATTCAGTATATAATATTGCCAGTACTTTTGACAGATTTTAATAAATTGGTGAAACAAAATATAAGCCTGTGTTTATAAGAAATCATATGACTGGTTCTAGAATCATGTGAGTCTTTTTCTAAAACTTGTCATTTTTATAGTTTATATATTAATATACCTGAAGAAATGAGGACAGAAGAATTAGGAGACCTTGGATAAGATTACAAGCTATTTTTGTTTTGGCTTTTACCTTTTCTCTTGGCTGTGGTTTTGAAGATACACACTAATTGTTATTATTGGATCATAACTATTTTCAAAATTATATCTGTAATTCTAGTAGGATGTTCAGGAGGTAAACCTCTAAGTATTCATATATATTAACTGCAGAAGACCTATTATATGTAAAAATGTCTTTTAGGTTTTGTAGGAGTTTTGAGATGAATGGGACTGCCCAGACTTTGAAAGTTTATATTAGAATCTTATCATTACCTTAAAACTCACCAAGGTATTTGAAAGTGATCTATAATCTAAATAAATTCCAAGTTAATAATAAGTCATTTAGTGTAGTCATTACAACTTATATAGTTTGGATTTTATTTTCATAATTTTTCCAACTTAAACTTCTCTTATAAATAATTATTTGTTGTATAATCTTCATAATGATTGTTTTGAATGGCTGCATAATATTTAATTGACTCCATATTGCATGATTTACTTAGGTTGTTTATAATTTTTAATTCGATATAAACTTCAAATATTGAATAAGATGAACTATTGTACTTTAGTGTTTTTCCTTATTTGGATGGGTTTACTTATGATAAATTCCCAGAATAAATATTCAAAGTGTTTGAATTGGTTTTTTTTGGTTCTCAATACATGTTGCCTAATCCATTTCTGAAAGGTGTATACCAATTCACAGTGCGTACTAGTAAAATGTAAGTATACTGGTTTCACCACAGGCTCATTAAGATGGAATGGTCAGTACTATTTCCTCCATTTTTTAATAAGATGGAACCATGTAGTAATTTGTATTTCTTTGATTTTTTTGGTAAGTCCTATTTACTGTTCAATTTTTGTGGTATCTATTCACATTTTTGGTTGATTGTTTTGCTATTTTGTCTTAGAAATTTAAATTACATTAGATAAATAAATAGGTAAATTTTGTTATATTTGATATTAGTTTTTTAATACCATATAAAATTTCCTTTCTGTAGTGGAGATCAAACCACCCCCCAACTTCTCTAGATTTTAGATGAACTGGAGGTGATGTAAAAATAAAGTTCATTTTGGCTAGTGTGTTTTAACTGTGTTGAGCAGCTTGAAGCAACTTAATTTTAAATTTTATTCTAATTACACAGAACCAAGGAGGCCCTATGTATTTAGTGATGTTTGTCTATGTGTGTATTAATAATTTTCAGGTCCAAACTGTTTAAGCCCTTGGAAATTTCAGGAGTCTGACCTGGCTGACCTGCCTGGTAACATCCTTCTTCACTACACTGCAAAGGTGAGAGTAAATGCATGCAGTGTATCTAGTTGTAATTGTGCTGTGAAGAAAAATTCCTTTTTTGTTCCTTTTGTCATTTCAGCAGGTAACTGAGAAGGACAGTCTTGAATTTCCGTTAAAAAATTATTAATTTTCAAAAGAAGGGGAGAAACAATAAAAAAGTGCAATTCTCAACTAGGATTCAGATGTTAATCATTATGTCATCCCAGTAATATGAGTGGGAATTGTTGTGGTGGGAATTTGTACTAATGGTTTGACGTCAGTAAATAAAAATGTTTAAACTTATATTTACCTACTTTTTTAGAAGGAGAGATTAAACAGAATTATGCTCAACATTTTTTTTGTTTATTTTTTAAATGTAATGCAAGAAAACAAACCAAAAAAATGCAAAGTTTATTTCAGAAGGAGAAAAAACAAACTACTTATATGCATAGCATGTGTTGTCCTTTTCCTTCAAAGATCTACCTAGCGAAAGTAATTAAGGTCAGTAAGGCCTGAGGGAAAGATCAAATGTAGAACTGGGAGGAAGAAAAGGAAAAGTGACTTAAACAATATTAGTTGTCTTCATTTTTACTTTTGTTTTATCCTACTTTTTCACCAGTTATTTGAGCATAGAACATTCTGTTTTTTAATCTCACTTACTAACAAGTGCTAGTCTGGGAAAAGCTGCTCTAGAGGATTTTTTGACAGTCAACAGTTTTTCATTTTTTTACTCATTTGTAGGAGGTGTTAAACCATCCATTGTTGATAATTTTTTGAGTGTCTTCTCCGAGCCAAGAATTGTGCTGAACTTTGAGGATATAAAGATGAATAAAGTGTCTGACTTTAAAAAGCTTATAGCCTAAAGTGAAGTAAATATGTAAAAAAAATAAGTGCAATGTAATTTTATGAGCATTTTTCTTTTTAGCTACCATTTATTATTTACACTATATTAAGCACTATGCTAAATGTTTTACATGAATTGTTTCACTTACCCTTCACAAAAACTCTGTGGGGTATATGGTATCACCTATGTCTTTTATAAGTTCTAGTTTTCTGGTGCTCAGTAAAGATAAGTAACTTGCCTAGCCTCATAATTCTAGTGAATGGTAGTGCTGGAGTTAGAACTCAGCCTATTTAATGCATATCCTTAACCACTATACAATATTTCTGTGTTGGAATTATGTACAGAATACAGTGAGCAACAAAGGAGAGTGGTTGGTTCTTTCAGGAGGCTAGAAGATCATAGAAAAGATTGATTTCTGTTTTAAAAGGCAGAGTCGAGGGATGTGCCATGCGTAGCAAGCAGCACCTACAAAGGCACATACTGTAAAACTGGGATCTACGTATATTTGGGTTTAGGGCACTAAGCAAGCAGGAAGAGAAGATGGCAGGAAATTAAATTAGAGAGCACATGGAGGCCAGATGATAGCAAACCTCCTATGCCAGGCTAAGTAGGCAGTGGATAAGATTTTGAGGAGAAGAACAAAGTATGATCAGGTTTGCATTTTAGAAAAAGGTCTCAAGTTGCACTGCGAAAGTTGGGTTGGAGGGATAGGAGATGGGAGGCAGTCATGCCATTAGGAGGTTTATTGTGTGAGGACAGGTCATAGATACACAATGCTCAAACTAAAGTAGTAATGGGAGAAAGACATTTCTGTCTCTGAGACTAATATAGTTTACATTGACTTAAATGTAAACAACTTACATTTGTTTTATTAAAGCATTTTTTTCTCAGTTGCCCTAAGAAGAAAGCAATTAATTTGTGCTAAATTTTATAGGATTTTTTTGGAATTTTGTTTTTTGGTTTTTTTGGAATGGTGATTGGATTCAAGGATGCTTCATTATTTGTAAATTCACAGATTGAACATGAAGTTATATGCTTTATAATTCTTTACAGAAGTTAACAAATAAGTTTGACAATTTCTAGAATTATTGAGTAGACTCTGAGTGTGAATATAACCAGAATTGTCAATAACATGAAAGAAAATAGTGTCTTATGCCTGTGGCTGAATTTTGATATATCTTTCTGTTTTGTGATTTCTATATCACATTTTAATCACATATTTTATATGTATCAATGAAATTATGCCTAGCAAAATAGTGATGGGAATAAAACATTGAATTTTTTTAAAGAGCCAAAAATCTGTTTGCATATTTTGGTTTAAAACTTTTATTTTTAATTTTTTTAACTTCACAGAATTTTTTAAAAAATTTAATTAAAGTATAGTCGACATACAATGTTACATTAGTTTCAGGTATACAACATAGTGATTTGGCAAGTCTGTATGTTATGCTATGCTCACAAGTGTAACTATCATCTCTCACCGTACATCACTGTTAACAGTACCACTGACTATATCTCCTATGCTTTCTTTACCTTTTATCCCTGTGACTTTTTCATTCCATAACTGAAAGCCTATATGTTCCACTCCCCTTCACGCATTTTGCCTGTGACCCCCTCCTCCCCTCCCCTATGGCAACCGTTAGTGTGTTCTTAAAAGAGAGAAAAATTTAAACTTTGGTGAGTAAGTTGTTGCTTTAGCTCATCTGTCAGATGGCAAGCAACAGTGACCTACTTCTGAGGAGTGAGTGCTTTAGAATCTAGTCCCTGATTCTTTTAAGGGACAATCAGAATAAGAATAATAAACTTCATATTATAAGCATCTTATCATTGACTATAATATTTATCCTTTTAAAGTATGGTGAAATGTTTCATATGTAATTAAAATTATGTTTTGTCCTCATTGTGCTTAGCTGTTTGCCATATTTTCCTTTTATTCTTAGGCCTGCAAGAATTCAATCTGTCTTGATTTATCTACTAATTGTTTGCATGGAAGATTAACAGGAAACAAAATAGTGAACTGGGACATTAAGGTAAGTTAATGATGAGCAACATATTATGTAAGTTTACTGATCCTTTTAAAGAGTTTATCTTTTAAGCACTACCAGATTGATCTGAATAATAAGTCCCAGTGATAATGTTTGCAGGCAAGATACACAGTTTGAAGTATAAACAGATAAGTAGTTGAGTGATTAATTTGCTTGAAACTTAGTTACCTCCTTAAACTATGTCATGAGTTTTTTTAAGAATATACTGCCTTGGTTCATTGCTCCACTTTTAAGGTATTTAATCCCTAAAACTGTGTGGCATATCTCAACCCTTCCTAACCTCTCAGGACTTCATTGATTATCCTTTTTCTCCTGTATCACATACTTCTGTCTGTAGTCTCCTGTCTATTAGCTTTAAACACAGATCTTTCCTCCGTGAGGCTAAAGATGAGTGACTTTTCCTCCTCCCCACACCCCCCTCTAGCTATCATATCTTGCCTGCCTTCTTGATGTGCCTCATATTTACCTGTCAGTTGGACATAATGTCTTTGGTTCTATCTAAGAGGCCTCTGCTTATTTTTTCAAGACTGAATTAACTGCTCTTGTGAGTACCTGTCACACTTTATCATTTCACTTATTGTGAATAGTAACTTCCTTGATAGTTTGCTTGCTTTGATTTTCCAGTAGTCCTTAAGAACTTCCAAAGGAGGTACCAAGGCTTTTTTCACTAGTGCCTCGTACAAAGATATACAATAACATTGTTGACTGAATTATTAAATTAATAAAGGTTATTTAGATTAATATGAAAGTCAAGTCAGAGATATACCCTATTTCTAAAATATAGTATTCCTTTGCAAGTTATCTTAAATAGAAGTTATAGCCTAAGTAAAATTAAAAATATAAAAGATAGTTATAAGGCAACTTGCTGGTAAATCAGAAAAAAAATCCCTTTTATCTTTTTTTTTTAAGATTTTATTTATATATTTTAGTGGAGACAGAGCACAAGCAGGGGGAGGGGTAGAGGAAGAGGGACAAGCAGATTCCCCACTGAGCAGGGAGCCCAGTGTGGGGCTGGATCCCAGGAACCTGAGATCATGACCTGAGCAGAAGTCAGATGCTTAACCAACTGAGCCACCCAGGTACCCCTCTTTTTTTTTTAAATTTTATTATTATTTTTTAATAATAATATTTTTTTGTTATGTTAGTCACCATACAGTACATCCCTAGTTTTTGATGTAAAGTTCCATGATTCATTACTTGCGTTTAACACCCAGTGCACCATGCAATACGTGCCATCCTTAGTACCCATCACCAGCCTATCCCATCCCCCCCCCCCCCCCCGCCAAGCCCTCAGTTTGTTTGAGAGAGAGAGAGTGTGTGCACACACAAGCAGGGGGAGAGGCAGAGGAAGAGGGAACTCCCCGCCGAGCAGGGAACCTGACACTGGGCTCAGTCCCAGGACCTCAAGATCATGACGTGAGCTGAAATCAAGAGTTGGATGGTCAATGGACTGAGCCAGCCAGGAGTCCCCAAAATCCCTTTTATCTTGTAGTCAGTTAACACCAATGAAATATGCTTATTGTTTCAATGGAACAGAGATCATTAGGATAATTCTGCCACTGTAAAAATGAATCTATCAATTAATGTTAGCCTCATGTTATTCATGTGGTATCAGGCATTTTTCTCTTTGACTTTGAGATGAGACCACTTAATTTTACCTGTTAAAATAGTAAGATTTAGGGGGTGCCTGGGTGGCACAGCGGTTAAGTGTCTGCCTTCAGCTCAGGGCGTGATCCTGGCGTTATGGGATCGAGCCCCACATCAGGCTCCTCCGCTATGAGCCTGCTTCTTCCTCTCCCACTCCCCCTGCTTGTGTTCCCTCTCTCACTGGCTGTCTCTCTCTCTCTCTCAAATAAATAAATAAAATCTTAAAAAAAAATAGTAAGATTTATGACATTTGTCCATTCATAGGTTAACTTTTGCTGTGACAAGATTGGCTTTATAAAGCTAGTTACATGTATTACTTATATATGGAAAGCTGATTGTGCTGTGCATTATACTTGAAAATCAAAGTAGTTTTTGGTGCCTTGAGTTACAACTATGGGGAAATCAAATAGGAACAGAATTAATGAGAAAAACGTTCATTGTATTTTTTTTTCTTCAGAAAATTATATTTTACTTTTTTTTAGGTTTTTTTTGTTTTTTTGTTTTGTTTTGTTTTTTACTAGTTTCAGAGGTAGAATTTAGTGATTCATCAGCTGCATATAACACTGAGTGTTCATTACATCAAGTGCCCTCCTTAATGCCCATCACCCAGTTATACCTTCCCCCACCAGCCTCCCCTCCAGCAACCCTCAGTTTGTTTCCTGGAGTTCAGTGTCTCTTATGTTCATTGTATTTTTATACTGCAACAAAATCAAACACAAAAATAGTTAAATGACAACTGAGAAAAAAATACTTGCCATCCAAAAAGTTAATTTACTTACTATTATCTTAAAAATCAGTATGAAAAATAGGCAAAAAGTATGAAGAGGGTTATTTAATGAATGAAACTGAGTCTAGATGACAGAGCATTTCAGCAGTTAATGATGGCTAACCTTGGAACATAACATGATAAAAAATTATTACTGAAAAATAAACTATTAAAAAAATGATGGCTAACCTTGGGTAGTACCCAGTTTGTCAGACACTAAGCACTCATTTATTAGCTTACTTAATCCTGGTAACAACTTTACAAAGTGGGACTTATTATTATCCTCATTTTACAGATGAAAAAACTGAGTCCAGAGAGATTAGTAACTTGTTAAAGAATATGGACTGAATTTTGTTAAGTATGCAAAACAGTCACTTTGAACTTTGGTTGAAGCCACCCACTTCGCCTTTTTTTGTTAAGTAAAAGGAGAGGAGTCAGTCATATTTCTACCACTAAATGTATTTTTTTCTTAATTTATTTTGTTGTTCATTATACTTAATTGCCTTATGACAGTTGTTTCCTCTTGTATCGTTAGTGTTACATTATAAGGTCTACTTATGGCATCAAATTTGGATTGCCTGTTTTTGGAATCGTAACTTTTGGAAAACAAAGGTGTGGTAAAAATAGTCTGGTATAGTCTCGAATATTGATCATGATGACCCCTGTGGCTGCTCTTTAAAGCTCTGCCCAGGAGTGCCTGGGTGGCTCAGTCAGTTGAGCGTCTGCGTTTGGCTCAGGTCATGATCCCAGGGTCCTGGGGTTGAGCCCCGTGTTGGGCTCTCCCTGCTCAGCGGGGAGCCTGCTTCTCCCTCTGAGTGCTGCACCCCCTGCTTGTGCGCACTCTGTCTCTCTCTCTCTCTCTCTCTCTGTCAAATAGATAAATAAAATCTTTAAAAAAAAAAAAAAAAAGCATATGCCCAAATGAGGGTTCCTTTAGCTTAGAGTGTCCTGTACGTTGCCTAAAAGTTTAGCAAATTGTAACCTTGTACATGCTATGTGAATATTAAATGATGAAATTGTCCTTGTTTTATAAGATTAAAAATTGTAATTTTCTTTTTTCAGGACATCATAAACTGCATAGGTGGATTAAACGTACTGTTTCCTCTGTTGGAACAAATCAGCCACTTTGGTGAAGCACAGATTTCTGAAGGAGTGAATGAAAGCGCAGTTTCTGAATTGATAACGCCTGTAGAAGGAGATTGGGTCGTATTGACCTCCACAAAGGCATCAGGTATTGAGATGAAATTAACACAAAATAGTCATTGAGCAATTTGATAATTAATTGAAAAATAGATAAAAATGTCTTGCCACCATTAGGAAGAAACTTAACCATTTGTAGCTAAAGCAGCCTGTCCCTAATTTTACTAATGTAAATCAAAAAGTTCATAATAGCTTAGTCAAAAAATTTAAGAAGTTGGTTTCACTCTTGACTATTCTTAGTTTGTACTGTTAGTGGAAATATGACAGCATTGCTGAATTTATGGTAGAGAAAATATTTGCTTGTGTATGTGAGTTATGATATGCAGTCACTGCTTTCTCTGATATTTTCATTCTGCAAGTGACCTTTGGAAGCAAATTGCTCAACCAAATTTCTTGTTTGTTACAATATGCGTTATAACATAGAAAATGGGATGTAAAAGTGATTAGAGTACTTATGATAATTAATGACATGTTCACAATTCCTCAGAGTCAAGATTAGAAAGAAATTTAATTGCAACATTTATCTTGATTGTGAAACACTTTATTCAAAGACATCCTATCAACCAGGACAATCTTATTCACTCCCATGGAGTTGCCACTCTTGGTGCCTTACTTCAGAAGGTGAGCTAGTTTAACATGTGTAGATGTGGCTAATGATTGTAATTAGCAGTTGGTCTTTAGGGTTTTTCTTACTAAGTAAATGTTTTTTTAAATAACACTACTATGGCTTCAATTATATTAGTGGATATAATCTTATTTCACAAGCAGGTTTTTTAAAACCTACTCTGAATCACCTTTTTACAAGAATTACTCATCTTATGTAACAGTATATAATCTTTGATGTATAGGACTTTGTTAGTGTTCATATTTGGGATATTTGATAAATTTAAGATTGTTTTAGGAATATGACATTAAGAATATATGTTCTAGTATACATTGGAAAATTAAAGTTTAAGTTGTTTATATTTTTGTAACATTCTCATTTAGATGTTCTGAATTAATCATTTGAAATTAAATGTAGCTTAATGATAATTATTTAAACTGAAATTTACAGAACCCCCATCTGTTTGGATTTCAGGTGCCAAGCTCCTTGATGGATGTTAATGTACTGATGGCAATTCAGTTACTAATTGAACAGGTATCATTAGAGAAAAATATGCAGCTCCTGCAGCAAATGTATCAGTATTTACTCTTTGACTTTCGTATTTGGAACCGTGGAGATTTTCCCTTTCGAATTGGTGAGAGCGGTCTGTTGGATCAAATTTTACATTTGTTTTAGAAATTTATAACTACCTGTGGGATTTTATTTTAGGTGTTCATTTAAGAGTGAACTTTGTATTTTAGGTCATATACAGTATCTTTCCACCATCATCAAAGACAGCAGGAGAGTTTTCCGAAAGAAGTATGGTGTGCAGTTTCTCCTAGATACACTTAGGATTTATTATGGGTATGATGTCCTTGCTCCTTCTCAGTTTGATATTGTTTTCTGCCTGCTGCTTGCTTGGAATGTCTAGATGACTTATCTTCCAGAAATTCTAATATCCTTTAACTTTAGAAAGACAAAGTATGGAGGTTAAAATGATGAACAGTGGATCACACAGATTGGGTTTGAATCTTGTGTTTCACTCAGCTTTACTGTGTTTAAGTTTTCTTGTCTGTGACAAGGAGATAATAAACCTATGACCCCCTATGTTTGTTTTGAGGATTAAACTAAAAGCATTGCACTTAAAACATGCAAAGCACTTAAAGCTATGTCTGCCACTTAGTGTTATTTAAATACAAACTGTTTTAACTATTTATATCTTTGTCATTGAAACCCTAGGTTTTCCTTAAAAGGAAAAAGAAAACAAAGATACCATGAATTCTAATAATTACATGGAAACGTCCTTTTTTTTTAACTATGAATTCTTTTGTATGAAAAAAGCACTAAAATGTAAACAGTTTAAATTTCAGTTCTTGCACTTTTACTTTCTCTTTCAGGAGTGATTGTAAATATAGTGAGCTGTCTCTAGATGACGTTCGCACAATAAGGACTTCTTTGTATGGACTAATTAAGTATTTTCTGTGCAAAGGTGGAACTCATGAAGAGATCCAGAGTATTATGGGTTATATAGCTGCTATCAATGAAGAAGAACAGGTATTATGCTCAAGAAAAGTCTTTTTTTTTTTCTTTTTCACACTTAAGTTGCTATATCATCTTCTTTTAAAATTACACATATATTAATCATATTTTAAGAGTAAAATCTTTATTATGTGAAATACAATATTATGCAATTAAAGAAGTAAATTTTTATTTCCTAACTGAAAGTTTAATAAAATAGATGGTAATGTAATAAAATATTGTAACTAGCTAGAAAGCGGTATCTGGAAATAGTTGTTTTGGCAGTTCCGAAGGCTATTTTCATAGGCCACATAATGTATATTTACCTGTCATCAAAGATACTGGGCAGATTCCTAACATGCATTTTAATATAAGTTCATAAGAATTTTGCATAAAGGGTAAATTATATTTCTGTTTTTAGGTACTTTTACTTACATTATTCATTTATACCTCAGAGCTGCTCTTTAAGACATTGGTTCTCAATGTATGGTTCCTGACCAGGTTTACCTGGGAACTTGCTATAAATGCACACATACTGAACCAAGCCTTCCAGGTGATTATGGTGCATGGTAAAATTTGAGGACCACTGATGTAAAATATACAGACCAGGAATTAATCTTCCCATTTGCACATTTGGAAGTACATATTCAGAGAGATTAGGTGACTTAAAAGGTCATACAGCTGACAAACCTGGGAATAGAACCCAGGTATACTGCTGTTTCTGCGCTCTTTCTGTATGCCACTCTCAACACCAAACTTGAGTAGCCTTAATTTATGTTGACTCAAATATTTTGTGCTCTATGATGAAGTATTCATTGTGTACTCAGAGATTACATGACTTCATAATTTATATATTATATAGATGATTTAACTTAAGCTATTTCCCCATAAGGTTAGGCTACTTCAGAAGCTTCTTTTTATTTAGAGTAGCCAGTAGCCATCTTATTTCATAATAGTCGTGTTGTCACCCACTGTGATTCATTGCCACTGATATTTTCTTGGTCAGTTCAGTCAGAGGTATTTATTGAAAGCTTACTATACACATAGAGTAATACTAGATATTATAGGTATGTTATAATGAATGAATTAGCATTCTTTTAGCCTACTAGAGGCAAGGGTGGATAGGAGAGGTTTTTAAATGATTATTAAACAAACAAAAAAAAGACCATGATAATAGCCGTAAGAGAGAAACAAAGTCCTAGGAGGTTTTCATAGGAGAGTGTTACATGTTGACGTGACCAGGAAAGGCTTTATGGAAGACATGACTTTTTATGTGGCTAAAGCATTATAGGTATGGCCCAGCAGGTAAAAATGTGTATTGAGAGGATATACAAAAGGAAATAAGCCGAAAGCATATTGGAGGAAAAAGGCAAGCTATTTCAGAAGATATCAGACCATTAAGTTAAGCTCTAAAACATTAGGGTATATAGGATTTAGTTTAAATAACTGTTTGTGGTTTATGACTTTATTTGTGCTTCCATATATGAGTGTGGTTGTTTGTTTTGTGTTGTTTAATTTTAAAAGCTCTTCGGAATTTTGGATATGCTCTTCAGTCTCCTCCGTACCAGCCCAACTAGAGGTCAGCTTTTCTTACTGCTGTTTGAACCAGGAAATGCTGACATACTTTATGCCTTGCTCTTAAATCAGAAGTACTCTGACAGACTAAGAGAAATCGTTTTTAAGGTACAAATGTTTCTTAAGCATCTTTATATTTGGTCACATTTGTGAGTATATGAATTTACTTGTAAATATCAATTTTATGAATGTAAATTCTTTTTTCATATCTACTTGGTCTAATTTTAAATTGTTGTAGGGGTGCCTGGCTGACTTAGTAGGTTAAGTGTGCAACTCTTGATCTCAGTTCAGGTCTCAATTTCAGGGTCATGGGTTCAAGCCCTGCGTTGGGCTCCATGCTGGGTGTGAAGTGTACATTAATTAATGAAGAACTAATTAATTAATTCTTCAGTTTGTTTTGATATATACTTTCCATGTTTTAAACATTTAAAAACTAATTATAGTGTAATCTGATCAGTTATTTAGTGGACAATCCACTTTGTTATATCATCCTCAGTATAAAACTTCTCATTTCCCTTTTTTGCCTTCTTCTAAAAAACATTTTTTATATGAGTATAATTGATACGCAATGCTACAGTAGTTTCAAGTGTACAACATAGTGATTTTACAGGTTTATACATTATGCTATGCTCACCACAACTGTAGCAACCGTCTGTCATCATACAAGATTATTACAGTACCATTGACTATATTCCCTATGCTCTACCTTTTATTCCTGTGACTTACTCATTTCATAACTAGAAGCCTGTACCTCCCACTCCCTTTCACTAATTTTATCTCATCTCTCTCTCGAGTTATCATGGGTCTGTGTGGCAGGTCCGACATTTTAGCAGTTAATTATAATAACTAACGTTATGTAGCACCTACTATTTGTCAAGCAGTAAACATTCTTCATGTATTAGCTAACTTAGTCCTTGCAAGAACTTTATGAAGTGGATATAATTAGTCCCATTTTACAGATAAAGAAACTGAGGCCAGAGAAGTTAGTAACTTGTCCAAGGATAGTGAATATATTTTGTTAAGCTATCCAAAGTAGTCACTTTGAACTTTAGCTGAAGCTACCCACTTCACCATTTTTGTTAAAAAAAAAAAAGTAGAGGAGTTAGTCATATTTCTACTTCTCATGATTTATTCTGTTCTTTATGCCTGATTGCCTGTAACATTTGTTTCCTCTTGTATCATTAGTGTTACATTATAAAGTTTACATATGGGGTCAAGTTTGGATTGCCTATGTTTGGAATCCCTAAACTTTGGAAAACAAAGGTGCAATAAAATGATCTGGCATAGTCTCTCATGAGTATTACTTATGGTGACCCCTGTGGCTGCTCTTTAAAGTATCTGGCCAAACAAGTGTTCCTTTATGGAGATTAAATGTTATTTCTCCAAAAATGGCCTTATATGGATTGTTCATCATATTATTTTCCTTTCCATATGGTTTCAGTACATCACTTTTAAAAGTTGATCTTACTTCAAAAAGTATGAGATTACTAATTCATTCTCCCATTTTGGCATATGGATGTGTTGCTTCACAAAATGTTTCCTTGTTCTTGAAAATTATTTTGATAACCATTACATAAATGTTAAATAAATTACTACATTGATCTAAAAGTATCTTTTTTCTCTTTCATAACATACTTTTGTTTTTCATGGAGGCTATAGGGTTTGTTTCTATCTATGCCTTAGCCACTAAAAAAGAAGTTTTAAGTTATTTCTTCGATCTGCAAGAAATATATGTAAACTACAGTTTAAATATATTAATTATTTAAATACAAATGCACTTTAGTTCAATTTCTTCTTAAATCCATTTTTTAATGAGAGTATGATACAGAGTAGTCCTCCCTGTTACTGCTGGGTTGGTTTGTTTGTTGCACTTAAGGAATAAAATGATGCTCCAAAATGATGCTTGTACAGTAACATTATATTCAGTATTAACCTACGTGACAGACTGTTCTTAATTCTCTGTATTGAGAAGAATATATTACTGTTGTGACCAGGTTATGGAACAAATGTTGAAATGCACAAATGTTTATGAACGAAGTAAACAACGTATTCGGCTCAGAGAAGTTGGCTATTCAGGATTGGGACTACTTCTTAATGAAGCACCCGTTAATACCTCTCTCATTAAAAGCCTCACCAATCAAATTATAAACACAGGTATGACTCTAAGGCTGATAATACTGATGTATTTAAGAGATGTTCTTCATAGTAGCATAATTCTATTTGATGGTTCTCAAATTTTTTTCTAAAGGGTTTTTTTTCCCCCTTTCTTCTTCAGGTTACTTTTAATTACCTATTATTTGATTCAGCAGGGCTTTTTTTAGGTACTATTTTTTATTTACGTTTTTGTCTCCTCAGGGCATAGCATAGTGCCTTACTTGATAGGCACTTGGCCTACTTGGTAGGCCTTCAGTAGTTGTTGATTGATTGATTAATAAATAATTGAGTCCTCTATAATAAGAAAAAGATGCTAGAGAGAATACATACCAAACATTCTGTCTTTTTCTTTGGGGAGCTTAAATCCTTAATTTCAGATATTCTTTCAGATAATCTTTTTTTGTTTCTCATTTTTTTAATAAAACTTTTTTAGTACTTACTACAAACTGTAGTGTTTATGTCAGATGCTAAGGGTTCAAAAGGTATAAGAAAGGTTCTTTGTTTTAAATGGTTTATCTTTTCATTGATAAGTACATAAGATATAAGACATGTACATAAAAAGATAAATAATAGTACAAGAACAAAATAGTATGGATTTGTGTTCAGGCAATCAAAAGAAAAGAATTATTTAGGGCTTACTCAGGAGACTGTCAAATATTCTAAATCTGTTTTCTTTGTAAAATTTAAACATACCTATAATTCTTATTTTATTTTTTTAAAGATGTATTCATTTTAAAGAGAGTGCACGAGTGCGGGGAGAGGTGAGGGAGAGAAAGAATTCTCAGGCAGACTCCCTGACACAGGGCTTGATCCCAGGACCCCGAGGTAGTGACTTGAGCCGAATTAGCTGGTTAATCAGCTGAGCCACCCAGGAACTGCTCTATAATCCTAATTTTAAATGAGACCATTATTTCAGCATTTATATAACTATTACTGACAGTTCATTCTTTGAGAAAGAACTTGAAAAAGAAGAAGATAGCTGGAAATATCACAATTCTTGATTTCAAACTATACTACAAAGTTACAGTAATCAAAACAGTATGGTACTAGCATAAAAACACACATAGACCAGAGGAACAGAATTGAAAGCCCAGAAATGAAACCATGTATATCTGGTCAACTAATATTTGGCAAGGGATCCAAGAATACTCAGTTAGGGAAAAATAGTCTATTCAATGAATGGTGTTGGGAAAACTGAATATTCATACTACAAAGTTATAGTAATCAAAACAGTTTGGTACTAGCATAAAAACACACACAGACCAGAGGAACAGAATTGAAAGCCCAGAAATGAAACCATGTATATCTGGTCAACTAATATTTGGCAAGGGATCCAAGAATACTCAGTTAGGGAAAAATAGTCTATTCAATGAATGGTGTTGGGAAAACTGAATATTCATATTCAAAAGAATGAAAATAGACCCTTACACCACTCACAGAAATTAACTTGAAATGAACTAAAGATTTAAATGTGAGTCCTGAACCAGGTAACTCCTAGAAGAAAACATGAGGAAGAGTCCTTGACATTTGTCTTGGCAATGACACCAAAAGCACAAGCAATAAAAGTAAAAATAAACAACTGGGACTTTATCAAACTAAAAAGCTTCTGCACAGCAAGAAAAACCCTCAACAAAATGAAAAGGCAGTCTACAGGGTGGGAGAAAATACCTGTGAATCAAATATTTGAGAGGGGATTAATATCTAAAATATGTAAGGAAATCATACAACACAGTAGCAAAAAAAATCCAATTAAAAAATGAGCAAGGTACTAGACACATCACTGGGAGCAAGAGGAACAAAAGCAAAAATGAACTGTTGGGACCTCATCAAGATAAAAAGCTTCTGCATTGTGAAGGAAACAATCAACAGAACTAAAAGGCGGCCTATGGAATGGGAGAACATATTTGCAAATGAGGGTTAGTATCCAAAGTCTGTAACGGACTTATTAAACTCAACACCCAAAAAATATAATCCAGTTAAGAAATGGGCAGAGGGCATGAATAGGCATTTCTCCAGAGAAGACATCCACATGGCTAACAGATACACGAAAAAGTGCTCAACATCACTCATCATCAGTGAAATACAAATCAGACCTTCTCATACCAGTCAGAATAGCTAAAATTAACAACATAGGAAATAACAAGTGTTGGCAAGGATGCAGAGAAATGGGAACCCTTTTGCATTGTTGGTGGGAATGCAAACTAGTACAGCCACTCTGGAGAACAGTATGGAGGTTCCTCAAAAAGCTCAAATAGAACTACCCTATGATCCAACAATTGTACTACTAGGTATTTACCCAAAGATTACAGAAATACACATTCAAAGGAGTATGTGTATCCCAGTGTTTACAGCAGCATTATCAACAATAGCCAAACCATGGAAAGAGCCCAAATGCCCATCAAATGAAGAATGGATAAAGAAGATATGGTATACACACACACACACACACACACACACACACACACACACAAAATAGAATACTATTCAACCATCAAAAAATGAAATTTTGCCATTTGCAATGACATGGTTGGAGCTAGAGTATATTATGCTAAGTGAAATAAGTTGGAGAAAGAGAAATACTGTGTGATTTCACTCATATGTGGAATTTAAGAAAATGATGAAAACTCAGGAAAAGAAAAGAGACAGAAGGGAAACAAATCATGAGAGACTCTTAGCTTAGAGAACAAACAGGGTTAACAGAGGGAGGTGGGTGGGGGATGGGATAGATGGTGATGGGTATTAAGGAGGGCACTTGTTATGATGAGCACTGGGTGTTACATGTAAATGATGAACCACTGAACTCTACTCCTGAAACCAGTATTGAACTGTATGTCAACTAACTAAAATTTAAAAAGAAAAAATGAACAAAGGACCTGAATAGACATTTTTGGAAAGAAGACATGCAAATAACCAGTAGGTAGACGGCAAGGTGCTCCACATTTCTAATCATAAGGGAAATGAAAATCAAAGCCAGAAGGAGATAGCATGTCACACCTGTTAAGATGGCTATTACCAAAAGGACAAAGGATAACAAGTGCTGGTGAAGATATGGAGAAAGGGAAACCCTTGTGCATTGTTGCTGGGAATGCAAATTAGCACAGCCACTGTGGAAAACAGTATGGAGGTTCCTCCAAAAATTAAAAATAGAACTGTCATATAATTCAGTAATCCATCTTCTGGTATATATCTAAAGAAAATGAAATCACTATCTTGAAGAGTTGTCTGCATCCCTGTGTTCACTGCGGCATCATTTATAATAGCCAAGACCTAGAAACAACCTAAATGTCTGCTGATGGATGAATGGATAAAGTAGGTGTGTGTGTGTGTGTGTGTGTGTGTGTGTGTGTGTGTGTGTGTGTATAAAAGAATATTACTCAGCCATTTGTAACAAAAGAACCTGCAGGGCATTATTCTGCTAAGTGAAATAAGTCAGAGAAGGACACATACTGTATGGTCTCACTTATAGGTGAAATTCAAAAAACCAACCTCCTAGAGACAGAGAGTAGATTGGTAGTTGTGGGGGCTGGGGGCAGGGGGGCAAATGAGTGAAGGTGGTCAAGAGGGTTCAGGCTTCCAGTTCTGGGAATCTAATGTGCAACATGGTAACTGTAGTTAATAATATTATATTATGTACTTGAAAGTTGCTAAGAGAGCACATCTTAAAGATTTTTACCACAAAAGGAAAATGGTAGCTATGTGAAGTGTTGGATGTTAACTAACCTTATTGTGGTAATTATTTTGCAGTATATACATATATCAGATCATCATGTCATACACATTTAATTTATACAATGTTTTATGGCAGTTATATGTCAATAAAGCTAGAAAAAATAAAGGATATCTATTGTTAACAGCAACAAAAAGAAAATAAGAGTAAAACAATTATTTTATTATCAAACTATCACTCACAGTTCTTTCTTTGACTATCTCTGGAATTTAATTTTAACTTTGTTTTTTCCCCACCATAGATCCTGCTATTAATTTCAAAGATCTGTTGTCTGTGGTATATATATCTCACAGAACACATATGAATGTCAGGGTGGTTATCTGCAGAAAGGTTAGTAAACTTTTAAGATATACTTTAAAGATGACAGTATTGTTATACTGTGAATAACTTTTATATTGAGTATTTTACACCGGGTATAAGTTTTAATTTCTGTTATTTTATAAATGACACAATTTTATAAATAATTTCCTTTTTTGAGGTGCATTAACTTCATGTAATCACAAAATCAGCATAAAAATGTATTCTTACCTTTACATTGTCTCCTGGAAATATTCCCTTACCACAGTAAAAAATTTGTTACAAGAGAATAGTTGTTTTGTCAAGAACCTTCAACGATTATGACCATTTCTAATTCATATACCATATTTTAGAATTTCTGAATCTTTTGAACTTCATGGAAAAGCAACAGTGACTTGCCTTCAATGCATCCCTTTAAGTCAAGAAATAGTTATCCTGTGTGCTTCTTCCTGATTATAGCCTTCTCTCTCTTCCACTAGCAGTCACTGACCTACTACTTAATTTGCTTCCTTGCTTTTTTTTTTTTAATTTTACTCCCTAATTATGTTATAGTATTTTTCCATCAGTAAGTCTGGATGTATATCTTAAACAACTACATATAGTTTTTATTCTGTGGCTATTGTATAAAGTATTATCTGGTTCCCTGTTCACGGATGTTACATTGTCTCCTGTTTTTCTGTGTTAAACTTCTGTTAAGAACTTTTTTACATATATTTTTACCTGTTTTTGGTAATACATCTGTAGGATATAATCCATGAAGTGGAATTGCTGTGTCAGAGTATGTTCACATTTCACATTTAGATGGATTTTTGTATATTATTCTTAAAGTGGGTCATATAGATTGATGCTTTCCTTTCAGTTTGAAAACAGCTTTCAGTGCAGCCTAGTTTTTATCCATTACATGTATATAAAGTAGACATAAAATAACTCTTATTTTATGGAAATTTTAAAGTCAAGAAATCATGAAAATTTCTTTACTAAGGAAAAAAATTGATATTCTGAATTGGTAGAGTAATGGTAGCTCACTGATAGCATTAGTGAGGAAAGGAACTTCACATCATTGTGACTTGTTGCTTTCTGTGTCAGCCTCAGCATGCATTAGAGCCACTGATATTGAAGTCCCCACCAACATTATTAATCTCCCATGACACTTGTCAGAGTTCGAGGTAAAAGAGAGTCTCTTAATACTGGGAGCAAAAATTCTTTTCATCTACATAGAAATTTATTGGCTTTGTGATAAAAATGTCTTAAAGATCTTAACTGAATCTGACAGTGTTTGAGAACTTGTTTTAATCCAAAAAGTATGGAATCATTTGGATAATAGAGATCATACACACATTGACATGTCAGTGTCTATTCTTTAATTTCAGTTTCTTTTTCCAGCTAAATATCAGCTTCCATTTTGTTGGAATTAGTGTTTGTACAGTATAGAGTTAATGGAAAAAAATGTTTTTGCAAAAGCAACTATTAACTTTGCCTGAAACAAAAATGAGATGGGGAAACGTTCTTGGTATATGTAGGTTCTATTAAAGTGTCTGTGTGTCTTACTTACTCCCTTAACCCTATGACCAGAAGGGGCCTGGTACACAATATGTATTCAGTATTTGCTAAACATAATGTAGTAGGCTCATGGAAAGTAGTTGAGAGGATATAACTTTATTACATTTTATATATACCTTCATTCTATTTATATTTTCTCTCTGACCAAATTAAATTAATAACATGAGTGTGTTGACATGTGAAGGATCATTTTTGTCCCTTTTTTATCTTTCAGCAAATATTTAAGCACTCTGTACAATGAGTAATATGCAGATTAGTTAAAAACACAGTGTGTACTCTACAGACAGTTTGTAATCCAGTTAAGAACATAATCTTTTGAAAGAACATTTTCCCACAGTTTCTCATTAAATTACTTTGTCCGTAAAGTAAGTGAAAAGAAACGTTTTGATGTGAAGTACCATGTACTTTTTGATGAATTTTGTATTCTTGATCTTTGCAGATTTTACAGATTTTGCAGGCCCAGCCAGATGCAGCACATCAAATATCTCAACAAGTGGGTTGGCAAGACACTTTAGTTAGGCTTTTTTTAAAAACAAATTTTGAAAATGGAAATACTCTTCATAAGCACAGTAGGGCTGTTTCAATGAAAGACAGTGATAAAAATTTATCAGCTGAAGATATTAAGAGGAACTTTGATGAAAAGACTGATGAGGAAAAAATCAACTCTTTTGCCTCAGCTAATGTGTCTTCAGATCAGTGGAGTTTAGAGGATAGAAACTCTCTGGACTCAAACACACCATTATTTCAAGAAGATAGTTCTGTGGGAGAATTATCTTTCAAATCAGAGAATCAAGAAGAATTCTGGAATAATAACCCTTCACATTTGAGTTTAGATCTCAGTGGAATAGACTCATGTGAACTGAGCGACAGTGGAAGTCACATGCCAGACAGCCTGCCTAGCACACCATCCCCAATAGAATCTACTAAATCATTTTCTGTGCAGTCTGACAAAGAGAGCAGTGTCGTAAATGATCCGGAGTTTGGCGATGACTTCTCTTTACTTGAAAGCCAAGAGGTAAAATTCCTTATTTGTCCAAATGCTATTTTTATTTTCATGTTATATACTTCTAATCCTTAGAAATGTGTAATTGTTAACAATTTCATATTATATTCATGTTCTAAGTCTCATGATCTAAGATTTTGGAAGCCTAGAAGTCACTAAATTATATTTCGAGAAAAGCAGGTGTTTTATTCATCCTCATATCTCTTGGGCCTACTTAGCAAAGTTCCGGGTTCAAGACACTTTAAATATGTTAAAATGATTACAGTCAGTATATGTGATGGTTGTTTTTATATGCTTTTAACACCACCTCCTTCCAATAATTTAATATTAGTTTATCGTTTTTATAGAGATGTGAGGAGGAGCTTCTTCAATTACTGACAAATATTTTGAACTATGTGATGTGTAAGGGACTGGAAAAGTCTGATGATGGTACTTGGATTGAACGGGGACAAGTGTTTTCAGCACTATCTAAACCAGGAATATCCAGTGAACTACTTCGACCATCAGATGAATTAAAATTAATGTAAGCATTCAGTTGGTGATTTACTCTTTCCTTTTGTAGTGGATGGGAGTCTAAAATAATATTTTTTATTGAACATTTATTCAGGATTCAGTGTGTGTAGTGAGAGAAAAGGAAAAACTTCGTGCTCAGCCCCTTTTCCTCTCTGTTGCCATTTTAGTGGAATCTAGACAGAAATCCAAAAGTGTGAGGAGATTTAAATCTTTATTTTGGGCTTCAGTGATTATACATTCCTTGTTCTTTAAATTAGTTTTTATAACATCTAAGCATTTGGCGTATTGTGTTCTGCAGTCTTGTCCAAGTTTGAGAGTTTCCATGCTGAGGGAAGCAAGTAGTGTTTTCATAAAAATTACTTCCCTAAAGCATTTAGAGTTCTCTACAGATTCTTTTTTTACCTTCCCAATTTCCAGCTTTATTTTTTTAATAATATTTTTTATTATATTATGTTAATCACCATACAGTACATCCCTAGTTTTTGATGTAAAGTTCCATGATTCATTAGTTGCATATAACACCCAGTGCACCATGCAATACGTGCCCTCTTTACTACCGATCACCAGCCTATCCCATTCCCCCACCCCCTCCCCTCTGAAGCCCTCAGTTTGTTTTCCCAGAGTCCATAGTCTCTCATGGTTCATTCCCCCTTCTGTTTACCCCCCCTTTCTTCTTCTCGCTCTTCTCCTACCGATCTTCCTACTTCTTATGTTCCATGAATGAGTGAAACCATATGATAATTGTCTTTCTCTGCTTGACTGATTTTGCTTAGCATTATCTCCTCCAGTGCTGTCCATGTTGCAGCAGATGTTGAGAAATCGTTCTTTTTGATGGCTGAGTAATTTTATATACTCATTGTATATATGGACCACATCTTCTTAATCCAGTCATCTGTTGAAGGGCATCTCGGCTCCTTCCACAATTTAGCTATTGTGGACAATGCTGCTACGAACATTGGGGTGCATATGGCCCTTCTCTTCACTACGTCTGTATCTTTGGGGTAGATACCCAGTAGTGCAATTGCTGGATCATAGGGTCGCTCTATTTTTAACTTTTTAAGGGACCTCCACACTGTTTTCCAAAGTGGCTGTACCAACTTGCATTCCTACCAACAATGTAGTCTCCACATCCTCTCCAACATTTGTTGTTTCTTGCCTTGTCCATTTTTGCCATTCTTACTGGCGTAAGGTGGTATCTCAATGTGGTTTTGATTTGAATTTCCCTGATGGCTAATGATTTTGAACATTTTTTCATGTGTCTTTTAGCCATTTGTATGTCTTCATTGGAAAAGTGTCTGTTCATATCTTCTGCCCATTTTTTGATTTATTTGTTTCTCGTGTATTGAGATTCAGAAGTTCTTTGTAGGTCTTGGATACCAGTCTTTTTTCTGTAGTGTCATATGCAAATATCTTCTCCCATTCCATGGGCTGCTTCTTAGTTTTTTTGACTGTTTCCATGGCTGTGCAGAGCTTTTTATCTTGATGAAGTCCACAAGTTCATTTTTTCTTTTGTTTCTCTTGCCTTTGGAGATGTGTCATGAAAGAAGTTGCTGTGGCCAATGTCAAAGAGGTTGCAGCCTATATTCTCCTCTAGAATTATGATGGATTCCTGTCTCACATCGAGGTCTTTCATCCATTTGGAGTTTATCTTTGTGTATGGTATGAGAGAGTAGTCAAATTTCATTCTTTTGCATATAGCTGTCCAATTTTCCCAGCACCATTTATTGAAGAGAATGTCTTTTTCCCACTGGATGTTTTTTCCTGCTTTGTCAAAGATTAGTTCCCCAAAGAGCCGAGGGTCCATTTCTGGGTTCTCTATTCTGTTCCATTGGTCTATGTTTCTGTTTTTGTGCCAGTACCATGCTGTCTTTGTGATCACAGCTTTGTAGTATAGCTTGAAATCTGGCAACGTGATGCCCCCAGCTTTGTTTTTCCTTTTCAACAATTCCTTCGCGATTTGGGGCCTTTTCTGGTTCCACACAAATTTAAGAGCTGTTTGTTCCAGTTCTTTGAAAAATGCCATTGGTATTTTGATTGGGATGGCACTGAAAGTGTAGATTGCTCTGAGTAGCATAGACATTTTAACTATGTTTATTCTTCCAATCTATGAGCATGGAATATTTTTCCATCTTTTTGTGTCTTCTTCAATGTCTTTCAAGAGTGATTTCTACTTTCTAGAATATAGAACCTTTACGTCTCTGGTTAAGTTAATTCTGAGATAATGTATGATTTTTGGTGCTATTGTAAATGGAATGGATTCCGTAATTTCTCTTTCTTCAGTCTCATTGTTCGTGTATAGAAATGCAGCTGATTTCTGAGCATTGATTTTGTGTCCTGCCACATTACTGAATTGCTCTATAAGTTCTAGTAGTTTGGGGGTGAACTCTTTGGGTTTTCCATTTAGAGGATCATGTCATCTGGGAAGAGAAACAGTTTGACTTCTTCTTTGCCGATTTGGATACCTTTTATCCCTTTTCATTGTCTGATTGCTGTTGCAAGGACTTCTAGTACTATGTTGAGCAATAATGGCGAGAGTGGGCATCCTTGTCATGTTCCTGATCTTAAGGGAAAGGCTTTTAGCTTTTCCCCATTGAGAATGATATTCGCTGTAGGGTTTTCATAGATGGTTTTTATGAAATTGAGGAATGTATCCTCTATCCCTACACTCTGAAGGGTTTTAATCAGGAAAGGATGCTGTATTTTGTCAGGTGCTTTTTCTGCATCATTTGAGAGGATCATATGCTTCTTGACTCTCTTCTTGTTGATATGATCTATCACACTGATTGATTTGCGAATGTTGAACCACCCTTGCATTCCAGGGATGAATTCCACTGGGTCATGTTGGATAATCCTTTTAATGTACTGTTGGATACTATTAGCAAGGATTTTGTTGAGAATTTTGGTGTCCATTGTCATCAGGGATATCGGTCTGTAATTCTCCTTTTTGGTGGGGTCTTTGCCTGGTTTGGGGATCACGGTAATACTGGCCTCATACAACGAGTTTGGTAGTTTTCCTTCTGTTTCTATTTTTTGAAACAGCTTCAGGAGAATAGGTATTATTTCTTCCTTGACTGTTTGGTAGAATTCCCCAGGGAATCCGTCAGGCCCTGGACTCTTGTTTTTGGGGAGGTTTCTGATCACTGCTTCAATCTCTTCGTAATTAATCGGTCTGTTTAAATAGCCATTTTCTTCCTGTGTCAGTCTCGGTAGTTTATAGGTTTCCAGGAAGGCATCCATTTCTTCCAGGTTTAATTTATTGGCATAAACCTGTTGATAAAAGTTTGTAATGATCCTTCCTATTTCATTGGTGTTGGTTGTGATCTCTCCCTTTTCATTAATAATTTCATTAATTTGGGTGCTTTCTCTATTCTTTTGAATAAGTCTTGCCAGTGGCTTATCAATCTTATTTATTCTTTCAAAGAACCAGCTTCTAGTTTTGCTGATCTGCTCTACTGTGCTCCTGGTTTCTAATTCATTGATCTCTGCTCTAATCTTGATCAACTGCCTTCTCGTGCATGGATTAGGCCTTTTCTTCTGTTCCAGCTCCAGCTTCTTGAGGTGAGAATATAAAAACTGCATTTTAGATTTTTTTATTCTTTTGAGTGAGGCTTGGTATTTTGTATTTTGTATTTTCCCCTTAGGACTGCCTTTGCAGTGTCCCATAGGTTTTGGAACGTTGTGTTTTCATTCTCGTTGGTCTCCATAAATTGTTTAAATTGATTTTTAATTTCCTGGTTTATCCAATCATTCTTGAGCAGGATGGTTCTTAGTTTCCAAGTGTTTGAGCTTCTTCCAAATTTTTCTTTGTGATTGAGTTCCAATTTCAAAGCATTGTGGTCTGAGAATATGCAGGGAATAATTTCAGTCCTTTGGTATCGGTTGAGACCTGTTTTGTGACCCAGTATATGGTCTATTCTGGAGAAAGTTCTATGTGCATTCGAAAAGAATGAGTATTCTGTTGTTCTGGGGTGTCGTGTTCTATATATATCTATGAGGTCCATCTGGTCCAGTATGTCATTCAAAGCTCTTGTTTCTTTGTTGATTTTCTGCTTAGGTGATCTGCCTATTTCTGAGAGTGGAGTGTTGAGGTCCCCTACTATTAACGTATTATTATCTATATGTCTCTTTATTCTGGTTAAGAGTTGGCTTGTGTATCTTGCTGCTCCTCTGTTGGGGGCGTAGATATTTATAATTGTTATATCCACTTGTTGGATACATCCTTTAAGAATAATGTAGTGTCCTTCTGTATCTCTAACTACAGTCTTTAGTTTAAAATGTAGTGTGTCTGATATGAGAATTGCTACCCCAGCTTTCTTTTGAGGTCCGTTGGCATGAAAAGTGGTTCTCCGTCCCTTCACTTTCAGTCTGGATGTATCTTTAGTTTCAAGGTGAGTCTCTTTTAGACAGCATATGGATGGGTCATGTCTTTTTATCCAATCTGCAACCCTGTGGCATTTTATGGGAGCATTTAGGCCATTCACATTGAGAGTGATTATTGAGAGATACGATTTTAATGATGTCATGTTGCCTGTGAAGTCTATGTTTCTATAGATTGTAAATTTCTGTTCTGTATCACTCTTGAGGTCTTTTTACTTTTATAGAACCCCCCTTAATATCTCCTGTAGGGCTGGTTTCATGGTTACAAATTTGGTCAGTGACTGACGATCCTGGAAGGTCCTTATCTCTCCATCAATTCTGAATGACAGCCTTGCTGGATAAAGGATCCTTGGCTGCATGTTCTTCTCAGATAGAGCTTTAAAAATATCCTGCCAACCATTCCTCTCATTCCAGGTCTGTGTAGACAGGTCTGACGTTATTCTGACATTTTTGCCTCCATACGTGAGAAATTTCTTCACTCTGGCCGCTTTCAGTACTGTATCCTTGGATCTAATATTTGCAAAATGCACTATGACGGGACGTGGCATAGGTTTGTCGTGGTTGACCTTGGGAGGGGTCCTCTCTGCCTCTTGGACACGAATGCTTGTTTCCTTTGCTAGATTAGGGAAGTTTTCAGCTACAGTTTGTTCAAATATCTTTTCTAGACCTCTCTCTTTCTCCACCCCCTCTGGATGCCGATGATTCTGACATTGGAATGTTTTATTAAGTCAGTAGTCTCCCGTAATCTGCATTCTTGAGATTGAATTTTTTTGAGGCAAGTTTCTGTTTTAACTTTCTCTTCTACCATCCCATCCTCCAATTCACTAATTCGTTCTTCTGCCTCATTTACCCTGGCCATCAGAGCCTCTAGTTTTGACTGCATTTGAGTCATAGCATTTTTAATTTCTGCCAGATTCGCTCTCATTTCCGCCCTCAGAGATTCTATATTCTTGTTAATATTTTCGTTAATACTTTTTTCAAGTCTACACATTATCTTGACCATTGTTACTCTGAACTCCATTTCTGACAATTTGGTTATATCCATATCCATCAGTTCTGTAGTAGAGACCACAGACCCATTATCTTTTCTTTGCTGGGGGGGGGATTTCTCCTCCTTGTCATTCTGATGAGGAGAGATTGCGGGGTTGCCCAGAGCCCAAATTATTGACCAGGGCCCAGGCAGTGTGCACTTGTTTTATAGGGACCTCAGGGATGTGGGCTTCTTGATTTTTCAGCGTGCCTTCTAGGGGAGGGGCCTGCCACGGTGATATTCAGGTAACTATGTTAGGGTAGAGTCTCCCTGTCCCTGCGAGGGGGGATGGGGATTGGCACAATGTGAGCTGGTATTTCCAAGCTTTTGTTCTCTGGCGGCTTTCCCTGGCGGTTTTCTGTGGCTCTTCTGAGAGAGCAGCTGTGGCCGAATCCTAGCCTCTGTCTCCGAACAGAGAGATCGCAGTCCACTCTCCACTGAGCTCTCTTGGCCTCTTTAACTCTGTTTCTCTCAGTGCTGCTAAACCCTGCAGCGTCCTGGGTTGTGTGTCCCACAGCCGCTCTCCCAGCCCTCACTACCAGGGCCCGCCCGTCTCTGTCCTTTGTGTTTTTAACACCGCCAGCTGCCCCTGGTTCCCGAGCGAGCTCCTGAGCCCCGTTTCAGTGTGGTTCGCCCGCACTCCGGAGTGCCGGTTTTCAGTCTGGTCGTGTGTTCCCGAGCTCCCAGTATCAGTCTGGTTCCAGTCAGCGCTCCGGAGCTCCAGTTTTCAGTCAGGTCGCACGTGCGCTCCCGAGCTCTCGGTTTCAGTCTAGTTCTAGTGTGCGCTGCAGAGCTCCAGTTTTCAGTCTGGTCACATGCATGTTCCCAGGCTCACGGTCTCAGTCTGCTCTCTCGCGGGTGCCGGTCTGCGAGTCTGGCCCGCTCCCTAATGCAGGTGGCTACCGCTTCCCGGCGCCCGAGCGCCTCGGCTCCCTCCCCCTTCCGCTTATCTTCCGATGTCTGTGTGCAGATTCATGGCTCCCCACTTCGTACCTTAATACTCAGCGCTAGAGATGTTCGTTTGTAAAGGTCCAGATGTATCTTCCTGCGTCTCAGGCTGATTCCGTGGGTTTTCAGGCTGGTCTGGTACCTATCCAGCTCGACTCAGGGGACCAGCTGAAAAAGGGGACCCCTCCTCCTCTGCCATCTTTTCCCTCCCCCCCAATTTCCAGCTTTAAAGAAACTTTTAAGTACCTCGTAGAGACTGGAATTTGAGTTATTTCAATAGCTTTTTATAGTTAAGTGAAACAGGTAACTTTTACTTTGCCTTTTGTATTGTTTATTAAAGATAGTTACTTCAGAGATAAAGACCTGCTTCATTGTTATTAAATGTCCTCTGATCTCTTCCAGAAATAGTATATCTTTGCCGATACAGAGGTATTAATGAATAAGTGGGGTTTTTTTTCATGTTTTACTATTTTTCTAAACTTAAAATGATTTTAAGAGGATTTTGTTTTGCACTTAGTTTGCTACAGAACATGTTAGAATGGGCAGTCACAGAAAACAGAGAATCAAAAACGAATCCAGTAACTGCTGAAAATGCCTTTCGACTCATCCTGATCATACAGGACTTTCTGCAGTCAGTGGGGCTTGTTAATTCAAGCATGTGGACTGAGAAGGTGCAGTAATAACTCTTTGATATTATTTTTCTGGTAGTCAAGGACTTTATTCAACAAAGAAAAATTTGTACCCCCTCTTTTTAGAGCATTAATATTTAATCAGATACAACGCACATGGATAAAATGTGATAAATAGTTAACCGACTTTGTTAGCTATTACTAGGATAATTCTTTTGGCTTTTACCAATTGAACATTAAGCTAGTTTTGAAATATTTATGATGTGTATTACTGTCGGGGAAAACTCATCAGTAGATTTTAAAACAATGTTTTTATTTCTCTTTCCTTTGTGATAGCTTTTAGACAATCTGATGCTGCTCTTCGATGGTCTGTCAGTTTGGTATTCTGAAGGTCAAGTATGGGCAAAACTTTCTCAAATTCAAATCCAGTTGCTTCTGGGATTCATTGGAAGGGGAAATTTGCAGGTTTGTCAATTCTTTTGCATTATTTTCTATACTTTGCATGCAGCATAGGAGTTATTTGTGTAATTAAATGACAATAAATTTTCAGTATTTAATTTTTTTATTAGTTCCAAAAATATGATTTTCCTCTAGTTTCAATTTTGTTAATCAGAAAGAGGCTTCAGAGGCAGCTCATTGATTGTTTCTTCCTGATGTATATGACTCAGTATAATTTTAAGTTTTCCTTTTAAAGGATTTATGCATAGCTTATACAAAGCGGCATTACTCATATTATCTATATTTAATGTAGCTAAGAGGTAAACAGCCTGCCTAGCCTCTTTATACATATTTTTATACATGTGCAGTTATAAGGCTTATATTTTTAGGAAAATTATTTTTTTGTTTCTTCCAAAATCTTTTTCTATTTATTAATCCATAGTTTTGTATTATATCTCATATCTTTTAATTCATCAAACACTGAATACCTACCAAGTATGAGCATTGTGCTAGGTTTTCAAAACATAGATAAATAAAATAATGGACCCAAGGAATATTAATTATTTCTATTTTTAATTAAAAATTTTAAAGATTGGAGAAGTTCCACATGAATTTTAGTCTGTCATCTTTCTATTTACATTGGAGAATGTGACTGTATTAATCATAATATGTATCCCATTGCTATTTACGTGGCCCTTTTTATTTTCTTTTGATACTGGAATTTTAACAAGGGGATAGGAGTGGGGATGGTTTCTAATATATATAAACTTACCGTAATGTTGACGAGAACATGGAGAGATTAAAATTCCGTAAGGTTACCATATTTGTAAAAGGCCATAGTTTTTAATAGTTTTTGGTTTTGGTTTTGGTTTTTTTAAGATTTTTATTTATTTATTTGACAGAGAGACACAGCAAGAGAGGGAGCACAAAGCAGAGGGAGCGACAGGCAGAGGCAGAGGGACAGGGAGAAGCAGGCTTCCCGCTGAGCAGGGAGCCTGATGTGGGGCTTGATCCCAGGACCTTGGGATCATGACCTGAGCCAAAGGCAGACGCTTCTCGACTGAGCCACCTAGGCTCCCCTCAATAGTTTTCTTTTTTTCCTAATTGTAAAAGTAACACATGCTCATTGTGGAAAATACACAAAAACATAAAGAGAAGAAAATAAATCCATCATCCCATAGCCCAAGAAGAAGTAACTGTCAGTATTTTTCTATACCTATATCTTTTTCAGATGATTGAAATCCTCACATATTTTGATAATATGATGATATGAATAGTAATATGTTACTAACTTTTTAAACATATGGGTTTTTTTCTTAATCATAGAAGTAACAGATATTCATTGTAAAAACATGGAAAATGCATAAAAGCTAAAATAAGATGGGCTTTCTGATACATGGATGGTGGAAGCTTGAATTGTGCAGCCATTCAAATGCAATTAGGTACTTTAAAAAATGATCACACTCTGTCTAGTAATTCTACTCTAAATCTGTATCCTCAGATAATAATCCAGAATACCAGACAGCCTTTGTATACATAGATGTTCGTGGTAGTTTTCTATTTTTCTCTACCTAGAAGTAGAATGAGGATAGCTTTTGGGGCTTTTTCATTAATATTAGCCTGATGGCTGTTAAAGCAGTTGCAGTCAGCATGCCAGGTATTTATTTTAGATATGAGGACCCTCCCCCCCTTCTAGTCACGCTCAGTGTTTATCTTTGATGAAATTTCCATAAATAAAATATGTTTGTTTAGTTTGTCCACCATTAAATATCTAATGTCTGTCCCATAGTAGGGCTCTATAAATACTTGTTAAATAAAGAGTCAAATGGGCACATGCACCCCAATGTTTACAGCAGCAATGTTCAAAATAGCCAAAATATGTAAACAGCCCAGATGTCCATCGACAGATGAGAGGATAAAGGTGATGTGGTATATATGTATGTACAATACACACACACACATACACACACACACACACACACACACACACACACACAGAGGAATATTACTGAGCCATCAAATAGAATGAAGTCTTGCCATTAGCTACAGGGTGGATGGAACTAGAAGGTACTATGCTAAGCGAAATACGTCAGTTAGAGAAAGACAAATACCATATGATTTCACTCATATGTGGAATTTAAGAAACAAAACAGATGAACATAGGAGAAGGGAAGGAAAAATAAAGTAAGATGATGACAGAGAGGGAGGCAAACCATAAAAGACTCTTAACTATAAGAAACACACTGAGGGTTTCTGGAGGGGAGGTGTGTGGGGGATGGGGTAATTGGGTGATGGGCAATAAGGAAGGCACTTGAAGTGATGAGAACTGGGTGTTGTATGCAACTAATGAATTACTAAATTCTACCTCTGAAACTAATAATACAGTATGTGTTAATTAAATTGAACTTAAATTTAAAAAAACCTGAAGGCAAAACATAAATTAATAGAGTACAGAACCTATAGATATCTTGTTTACCAGTAGTTAGTAACCTAAAACATTTTTTACTAACTAGTTGTTTAATTTTATTTTCTCGGGAATAAAAGCATAAAAGGCTGGGAAAGCAAATTCTTCCCTTAAAGGGGTTATAGTAGAGCTTCTTTGCCAATCTGGCTACAAATTTTTGTTTCGCTCATACTTATTAGTTAATTGCCAGCATGTAAGTATTAGGAGATGTCACATAAATGTCAACATTTCCTAGCTTGTCTCTAAAGCAAGACTAGGTGGTTGTTGATTTATTTAGTGAGCATGTGGTGTCCATTTTGTCCCCAGTTGTCTTAGTTCTGCCAGTGATGAGAATATGAAATCACCAGGAGGAGCTTTTATAAAAATGCCTTTGAGGGGCATCACCCTTAGTAATTATATCAGAATGGAGGAACTAGGGCATTGGTATTTTTTGTAATTTCTCAGGTGACCCTAATTCAGTACTCTTTATCGGGGGGGGGGGTCATATATATCTGGATGTAGAGTGTGTGTGTGTATCCAAAATTAAGACAGTGGTCAAATTATCCTGTATTCATTAAAAGTATCTTTATAATTTTTTAAATAATAATATTTTTTATTATATTATGTTAGTCCCCATACAGTACATCCCTGATTTTTGATGTAAAGTTCCATGATTCATTAGTTGTGTATAACACCCAGTGCACCATGCAATACGTGCCCTCCTTACTACCCATCACCAGCCTATCCCATTCCCCCACCCCCTCCCCTCTGAAGCCCTCAGTTTGTTTTCCCAGAGTCCATAGTCTCTCATGGTTCATTCCCCCTTCTGTTTACTCCCCCCTTTCTTTATCCCTTTCTTCTACCGATCTTCCTACTTCTTATGTTCCATGAATGAGTGAAACCGTATGATAATTGTCTTTCTCTGCTTGACTGATTTTACTTAGCATTATCTCCTCCAGTGCTGTCCATGTTGCAGCAGATGTTGAGAAATCGTTCTTTTTGATGGCTGAGTAATTGTATATACTCATTGTATATATGGACCACATCTTCTTTTTTTTTTTAAAGATTTTATTTATTTATTCGACAGAGATAGAGACAGCCAGCGAGAGAGGGAACACAAGCAGGGGGAGTGGGAGAGGAAGAAGCAGGCTCATAGCAGAGGAGCCTGATGTGGGGCTCGATCCCACAACGCCAGGATCACGCCCTGAGCCGAAGGCAAACGCCTAACCGCTGTGCCACCCAGGCGCCCCTGGACCACATCTTCTTAATCCAGTCATCTGCTGAAGGGCATCTTGGCTCCTTCCATCCTTTAGCTATTGTGGAATGCTGCTATGAACATTGGGGTGCATATGGCCCTTCTCTTCACTACATCTGTATCTTTGGGGTAAATACCCAGTAGTGCAATTGCTGGATCATAGGGTAGCTCAATTTTTAACTTTTTAAGGGACCTCCATGCTATTTTCCAGAGTGGCTGTACCAACTTGCATTCCCACCAACAATGAGGGAGGGATCCCCTTTCTCCACATCCTCTCCAACAATTGTTGTTTCTTGTCTTGTCCATTTTTGCCATTCTAACTGGCGTAAGGTGGTATCTCAATGTGGTTTTGATTTGAATTTCCCTGATGGCTAATGATTTCGAACATTTTTTTCATGTGTCTGTTAGCCATTTGTACGTCTCCATTGGAAAAGTGTCTGTTCATATAATTTTAAATAAATTCATAAGCTTATAGTGTATTTAATACCATGATATTAAGTTAAAAACAGACCACTAGATATTCAACTTTTTATGTAAACAGTATTTTATTTTATTTATTTTTTAATAATAATTTTTTATTATGTTAGTCATCATGTAAACAGTATTTTAAAAAACACGTAGCAAAGGGGCGCCTGGGTGACTCAGTCGTTAAGCATCTGCCTTCGGCTCAGGGCGTGATCCCGGCGTTATGGGATCAAGCCCCGCATCAGGGGGCTTGAAAAACCACACACACACACACATAGCAAAAAAGTCCAGAAGTATTAGCACTGGCATTTCCTGGATGATGAGATTTTATGTCCTTTTTTCTTATATTTGTTGGTCTCTATTAGAATTAAGTTGTAGTCACAAAGACTAAAGTGAAGAATTGGGGAAAGTCTGAGGAGGGTAGAAAAGTTTCACAGTAGAAGCTTAAGTTAGAAGTAGGAAAGTTAAAGTCTTGAGCCATCTTAGATATTGTTTCCTCCAGTGCTGTTTGCCTCTTTAAGGCTTGTGTGAAAAGACTGCCTAAGGTCTTTTATTGTCTTGGCCTGCAAAGACCTGTGCATACAGCTCAGACTAGTGTTTGAAACAAATACAATCATGAAGTGATGCCAGATTCTGATACTTTCCTCTTTTCTCTTGCTGTTCTTCATTTTGGAAGTAATAAGATCCAACATTGAAATATAGTGTTAAGTGAGAAGGAGATAATTTATATCATCTGCCCTACCATTGTTTTATGGCTTAGATCTAGCGTTGACAGAAAGAGGCCCCATTTATGACCTAATTTTTAACCTTCCCGTGTTGGGGTTAAGGCCAATGTTTAATAGTAATATAGAGGATTCCTTTGCCGGGGCTTATTAGTATATGTATTTTCCTTGGGAAGTTTAAGAGTAGTGACATTTCTGTCAAGAACTCAGTCTCCCTTGTACCTATCCTTTATGTATCATAATGCTTTGATTCCAAATAACAGAAGCATCAACCCAAATTGACTGAGTTTAGGAGATTTATTGGCTCTTATAATAGAAAATTCTGTAGTTCAATTTAAGACATGATTTTTAATCAAGGCTTCAGTTCCATTTATTTCCTGTTTTCACAGCACTCCTTTCCCTCATGTGTCAGCTTGTCTTAAGCTGGCTGCCCTTGTCACAAAATGCCTGCCAATAGTAGTTGGTGCTACGTGCTTCCTCACTTATATCCAATAGAGAGTGCTTCTGGGGCACCTGGGTGGTTCAGTTGGTAATGTGTCTGCCTTTGGCTCAGGTCATGATCTCAGAGTCCTAGAATGGAGCCCCTGCTCATCAGGGAATCTGCTTCTCCCTCTCCCTCTGCCTCGCCCCTGCCCGCCCCCAACTTGTGCTCTCTCTCTCTCTCGAGTAAATAGAATCTTTAAAAAAAAAAGAGTGCTTCTTCCTACCGTCACTGTTCTTCATGGATCTCTTTTGTTTCTGCATATCTTAAAGAGACACTAGATGTCTTTGTTATGAACTATCTTTTTGAGGATGCAGGTATAGTGAACAACTTTGGAAGACAGAGATTCTGTCTCCAGAGCAAAAGGCAGGTTTGTTTACTGTCCAGTATAATAAAGGTAGTGTCTTCCTCCAAGGCAAAGTTCAGGCTAACTTACTCCCTGGTATAGAAGATTTAGGTTCCTTATGCTTGGGGTTCCTCCCCTATACTGCAGCCACTGGGTGTGCATGCATCATCTAGTCCTGTTCATCTCTCACCATGGGAGTAGCAGTTCAGGGAACCAGGGAAAACACTGATATTCTGATATTCTGGCTGTTGGGACTGCTGTAGGTCTTGGTCTCTGAACCAGGAGTCTCATATCTTCTGCCACCATCTATGAAACTGTGGCAGGCTAACTTGTTAGGTTGGAGGTAAGGCAAAATCTGAGACCTTTCACAGTTCTTGACAGTTATTACGTAAAAATCCTGAACTTGAACTGGTAAGGCCATCCCCAAATGAATCCCTCTGACAAAAGCAGCGACATGAGTTGACTGAAAGATAAATTATCTGAACCACTCACTGTGGAAAGTGGTTGGATATTCTTATATCTTTTAGGACCTATTGTTGGAACTAGAGATGGAATCATTCCCCTATCCTTACAGACTATAAGAAGGAGTGGAATGGGGGCGCCTGGGTGGCGCAGTCGTTAAGCGTCTGCCTTCAGCTCAGGGCGTGATCCCGGCATTCCAGGATCGAGTCCCACATCGGGCTCCTCCGCTGGGAGCCTGCTTCTTCCTCTCCCACTCCCCTGCTGTGTTCTCTCGCTGGCTGTCTCTCATAAATAAATAAAATCTTTAAAAAAAAAAAAAAAGAAGAAGGAGTGGAATGGATGTTGGGGTGATTAATTTTCCACTACACCTTTTCTGTATATTCTGCTTTTATAATTTATTTTAAAAAAAAAAACTTCAGGAAGAGCTAGAAAACTTTTGCTAAATATCTGCTTTATTTTGTTCTTTCTCACCTATTCTGTTTTCTCAGGTTTGTGCAATGGCATCAGCTAAGCTAAACACCCTTCTTCAAACCAAAGTGATTGAAAATCAGGATGAAGCATGTTACATTTTAGGAAAGCTGGAACATGTTCTAAGTCAGTCAATCAAGGAACAGACTGAAATCTACTCATTTCTGATTCCCCTGGTCCGTACCCTGGTTTCCAAAATCTATGAGCTTCTCTTCATGAACTTGCACCTGCCTTCTTTACCTTTTACCAATGGTAGCTCTTCATTTTTTGAAGATTTTCAAGAATATTGCAGTTCAAATGAATGGCAAGTTTACATCGAAAAATATGTAAGTTTTATCTATTTTGAGTGAAATTTTTCTAAGTTGTCATTTTTATAGATGTCTATGTTAAATTTTCTGTGTGTATATATATTTATAAGATCGTGCCTTACATGAAGCAGTATGAAACCCATACATTTTATGAGGGTCATGAGGACATGGCACTTTATTGGAAGAATTGTTATGAAGCCTTAATGGTGAATATGCATAAACGAGACCGGGAAGGAGGAGAAAGCAAGCTTAAATTTCAGGTAAAAATTATTAAAAGTTTTTAGTATGTAGTTTTTTTTTTTATGTTGGTTTCAAGCATTTAATATTCAAATAAGAGTAAAAACAAGTCTGAACTCTGAAAATAAATGGTCTTTCCTGCTGTTTGAAAATTATTTCAGAATTGAGGGCGCCTGGGTGGCTCAGTAGGTTAAGCATCTGCCTTCAGCTCTAGTCATGATCCCTGGTCCTGGGATCAAGTCCTGCATCAGACTCCATGTTCAGCGGGGAGTCTGCTTCTCCCTCTGCCCCTCCCCCCTGCTTGTGATCTCTCTCTCTCATAAATAAATAAAATCTTAAAATTATTTCAGAATTGAAAGAAAAAGTAACAATTAAAAAGTTAATGTCAAAATGTTCTATGCATAGTTGATACATAAAAAGTCTGTTAAGCTGATAGTGTACATATCTCTAAGGAGGCTGGGTATATATCAGTGGTTAGAGAATATTTATAGCACTAAATACTTGCTTTAGAAAAGAAGAAAGACCTCAAACTAATAATTTAAGTTTCTACCTTAAACTAGAGAAAAAAAGCTAAACTAGTTTCCAGATAAGAACCTAACAAAAATAAGAGCAGAAATCAGTGAAATTGAAAGCAGGAAAACAATAGAGAAAATAAATAAAACTAAAATCTAGTTCTTTAAAATGTCAGTAAAATTGGTGTGTCTGGGTGGTACAGTTGGTTAAGCATCTGATTCTTGGTTTCAGCTCAGGTTGTGATCTCAGGGGTTGTTAAGATTGAGCCCTGCGTTGGGCTCCGTGCTCAGCGTGGAGTCTACTTGAGACTCTCACCCTCTCCCGCTGCCCCTCCCCTGCACTCTTTCTCTCTAGACTCTCAAATAAATAAATATATCTTTTTGGAATGTCAGTAAAATTGATAAACTTCTAGCCAGATTGACGAAGCAAAAAAAGAAAGTGAAAAATTACCATTACCAGGAATGACGGAGATATCACCACTGACTCCATAGACATCAACATGGTAATAAGAGACTGCCACAAACCAATCTATTCATATAAATAAGATGACTTAAATGGATCCATTTCTTGACAAATATAAATTTCCAAAACTAATTCAATAATAAAGTGATACCTGGATAGTCTTATCTATTAAGGAAATTGAATTTATAGTTTAAAAATCTTCCAGGGTGCCTGGGTGGCTCAGTCAGTTAAGTGTCTGCTTTCGGCTCAGGTCATGATGCCAGGGTCCTGGGTTGAGCCCCACATCGGGCTTCCTGCTCAACGGGTAGTGTGCTTGTCCCTCTCTCTCTGATTCTGCCTCCACTCATGCTTTCTCTTTCTCTCTCCAATAAATAAATAAAATCTTTAAATAAATAAATAAGTACCTTCCAAAAGGGAAAACTCCAGGCCCAAGTGGTTTCACTGGTGAATTCTAATGAACATTTAATGGGGAAATAACACCAATTCCTCATAATCTCTTCAGAAAACAGAAAAGTGAAATCACTTCCCAACTCATTATATGAAAGCAATGTTATCCTATTATTGAAACCATATAAAAATAGTGCAAGAATACACGTGAAACTCTTACAACACTTTATATTAATTATACTGGTTAAAAATCACAAAAGTAGTACAAGAAAATTATAATATTTCTTAGGAACATAGATGCAAACCAGGTCCAGCAATATATAAAAAAAATAACACATTACACCAGGGAGTTTATCCTGGGAATGCAAGATTGCTTCAACATTTGATAATTAATCAATATAATGGTAGTGGACCAAATTCATATTTATTAAAATGAAACTAAATGATCATATTCATAGATGCAGAAAAAGCATTTGACAAAATTCAACATCCATTTTATGATCAAAGTTTTCAGCAAACTAGAAATAGAAATAGAATCTCTCCAAAAATCCTACAACCAGCTTCATATTTAAAGATGGTAAACTGGGGGTGCCTGGGTGGTATAGTCAGTTAAGTGTCTGACTCTTGATTTCCACTCAGGTCATGATTTCAGGGTCATGGGATCAAGCCCCACGTCAGGCTCAGCATGGAGTCTGCTTAAGATTCTCTCCTTCTGCTCCTCCCACCCCCTGCGCTCTTGCTCTCTCTCCAGTCAATCAATCAATCTTTACTGGGGAAAAAAGATGGAAAATTGAGTGCTTTTCTTGTAAGAAGAGAACTAGGTGAGAATGTCCACTCTCTGTAGTCCCCTAGTCACTAGTCTTAGCTTTTCTTGTAAGAAGAGAACTAGGTGAGAATGTCCACTCTCACTAGTCCTCTAGTCACTAGTCTTAGCAAATGCATTGAGAATAGAAAAAGAGGGGCGCCTAGGTGGCTCAGTCTATTGAGTGTCTGAGTCTTGGTTTCCAATCAGGTCGTGATCTCAGGGTCATGGGATTGAGCCCTGTGTCAGGCTCAGCACAGGGTCTGCTTGGATTTTCCTCTCCCTCTCCCTTTGCCCCTCCCCCTGCTTGCATTATGCTTTCTTTCTCTCAAGTAAATAGATCTTTAAAAAAAAATAGAAAAAGAAATAAAAGTCATTTACTTTGGGAAGAAAAATAAAACTATTTGCAGATAATATGATTATATAGATAATCCTAATGAATTTACCAAAAATCTCTTGCGATTAATGAGTTTAGCAACACTGCAGGACACAAGATCAGTACACAAAATTTAATCATATTTCTGTATACTAACAACGAACAATTGGAAACTGAAATTTTGAAAAAGCACTGTTTACAATAATTCTAAAAAGAACAAAATACTCAGATATCAATCTAACAAAATATGTACAGGATCTAAAAACAAGCATGATGAAACAAAGATGACCAAATAAAAATACATTTATTCCATAAAATGGTATAAAAAGCAACCTTTGTAATCCACCAGTATTAACATTTTCGTATATATCTTTCCTGATTTTTATGTATGTATTTGGTTAAACCAAAATGGCAGTTTTCATTTGCTACTCCTTTTCTTGAAATGTACTGTGGGGGCATCTGGGTGACTCAGTCAGTTAAGCATCTGCCTTTGGCTCAGGTCATGATCCCAGGGTCCTGGGGTCGAGTCCCACATCCGCCTCCTTGCTCAGTGGGGAGCCTGCCCCCTGCTTGTGCTCGCTCACACTCTCATGCTCTCTCTCTCTGACAAATAAATAAAATCTTTAAAAAACAAAACTATTATATTGCCCTCATAGAAGTTCTGTCAATTTCTATTCTAGTCAACACTTTCTTTGTAACTTCACCCTTAGCTTTTCTAGGTAAACCTAACCCTAAAATATTCTTATTGCTTGAACTTCACCAACCGCAAAATTGGTGTTTAATTATTGTGGAGCTGTCGTGATTTCTTCAGTTTTCTTAGCAATGATCTGTGTTAAATATTTGATAACCCCAAATCATTGATTTCCCAAAGTTCTAGTAATAATTATAATAACAATTACAGTAATAACAGCTACATTTTACTGAGAGCTCACTACTTTTCTGGCACTGTATTAAGCACTATAAATCTTAATCTTTTTTGATGACAATTATTGTCAATGTTGTCTTAGAGATGAGGATACTGGGCGTCAGAGAATTAAATAGCTAAGATTTGTACTGAGGCCTAACTCCAGAGTTATATTCTTCTTTCTTTCTTTCTTTCTTTCTTTCTTTCTTTCTTTCTTTCTTTCTTTCTTTCTTTCTTTCTTTCTTTCTTTTTTCTTTCTCTTTCTTTCTTTCTTTCTTTCTTTCTTTTTTTTTACGATTTTCTGTATTTATTTGAGAGAGAGAGAGAGCATGCACACACAAGCTGGGGGTAGGGGCAGAGGGAAAAGGAGATGCAGACTCCCTGCTGAGCCCAATGTGGGGCTGATGCCAGGACCCCAAGATCAAGATCATGATCTGAACCGAAGGCAGGCACTTAACCAATTGAGCCCTCCAGGTGCCCCCAGAGTTATATTCTTAACCACGCTCTGCTGTACTGCCTCTCTAAAAGATGTCTTTTAAATCCATGTCTTTAATTGTTTTCAGTGTAATTTGGTATTGATTTTTGGAAACAAATTAATGCCATTAGTTTATATCCTGATAGATGAATATCAGTGTGAGTCAGATAAGTCAGTCTTACCACTTGTCTTTTTGAAAACTGAAAAACTTTAATTTTAGGGCTTAGAGTTATATCTGATAGAACCTATTATCAGGGTCTATTTTATCTTGAAAACTGGAATAAGTATGTGAATTTATTTGCTGATAACTAGGATGTTATTAAAAGAGCAGCAGTCCAAATGATGAAATTTTTCGTTGTGAGAGATTTGCCCCTGTAGTTTTCTTTTGTCTTTGGCATTGCCTTTCAGGTCCCCAGTAGTAGTATGGATGTGGTTACTCTTCTATCTACTTTATTTAAGCATGAGTCTCATTCCATTGCCTTAAAAACCAAAGCATCCCAAAGGAAGATCATTTTATTTGACTGTATGAGGTTAATAATTCTGAGTTTCAAAATCCTCTATTGAGGTACATTATATTTTTGAAGTTCAAGTTTTACAAAATACGGATAGATTATAGTTAGAATCATATGCTTCATTGAAGAAGTTATTCTAATGGAACAAGAAAATACTGTTGATTACCAGCCTCTTTCCTCTAGTGCATGATTTTATTGGGTTAAATTTTTAAAATTATTTAATATATGATTCAGTGCTATTATTTATTGCTGTTTCAGGAGTTTTTTGTGGAACCATTTAGTAGAAAAGCACGCCAAGAGAACTTGAGGTATAATAATACACTTAAACAACTTAGCAGTCAACAGTTAATCACTCTGAGACGCTGGAAGGCAGTACAGCTCTATCTTACATCTGAAAGGGGACCTTGGGCTGAAAGGTAGGAAGATATTATTTATTAAATACCCTTTCTTCTTTAGAACTCCCGCCTAGAACTTTTTGAGCCAGTGACCCCTCCAATCCAATATTTTAACATTCAACTTATAAAAAATGGCTTTTAATTAGTTTGTCTTTTTGTGAATTACAGGTCTGGGATGTTTAGAGCTTTGTATATGTTTTTCACCATGGAGTTATTTCCCTTCCTTTTACCCTGTGATGTAGAATTTAAAATGTCTTGAATCTGTCTTCCTGATACTGCCTCTTTGAGTTAGAGTTAATGATGTTATATGTTTCAGTATTTTACAGTTTATTTACTTGATCCTAAGTCTCACATGTGTTTTACTGAATTATATATATATTTATATATATATATTAAAATAATGTAATATATAATATATATATTATACCCCTTTTATTGTGGTAAAATATGCATAATATAAACTTTACCATTTTAGCCATTTAAAAATATACAATTTAGTGACATTAAGTACATTCATAATGTGCAATCATTACCACTGTCCAGCTTCAGAACATTTTCATTACTGCAAAAAGAAACCCTGTACCCATTAGGCAATCACTCTCTATTCCTTTACCCAGCCCCTGGCAACCACCAATCCACTTTCTGTCTCTATGAATTTGCCTGTTCTTGATATTTTATATAAATGGAGTCATACAATATGTGGCCTTACCCCTTTCACTTAGCATTATGTTTTCATTATATTGTAGCATGTATCAGTACTTCTTTTTTAATGGCCTCATAATATTCCATTGTGTAGATATACCACATTTGTCTATTCATTCATCAGATGATAGACATTTGGGTTGTTTTCCTTATGGCTATTGTAAATAGTACTGCTATGAACATTTGTGAGCAAGTGTTTGTTTTAATGTGTTTTTTTAATTCTTTTTTTTTTAAAGATTTTATTTAGGAGAGAAAGCATGAGTGGGGTGAGGGGCAGAGGGAGAAGCAGGCTCCCTGTTGAACAGGGAGCCTAATGCGGGGCCAGGTCTTGGGGATCATGACCTGAGCCAAAGGCAGATGCTTAACTGACTGAGCCACCCAGGCACCCCTCAACATCTGGTTTTTAATTCTTTTAAGTATATACCTACAAGCAAAATTGCTAGATCCTGTGATAATCCAATGTCTAACTTACTGAGGAATTGCCAGTTTTCCACAGCAACTGCATCATTTAACATTCCCATCAGCATTGTTTGCGGGTTCTAGTTTCTCCACAACCTTATCAGTATTTATAAAATTTTTCTAGTTTTTTAATTATGACTGTCCTAGTGGATGTGAAGTGGTATCTTATGATTTTGATTTGTATTTCCTAATGACCAATGACGTTGAGTATCTTTTCATGTACTTGTTGGACATTCGTGTATCTTTTTTGAAGAAATGTCTCTTCAGGTTTTTTGCCCATTTTTAAATTGGATTGTTTGAATTTTGTGGTTGAGTTTCAAGACTTCTTTTTCTCAGTAATAGACCCTTATCAGATATATGATTTGTAAATATGTAAGTTGTCTTTTCACTTTCTTGATAGTAGCCTTTGGTATACAAAATTTTTTTAAATTCAAAGCCCAATTTATCTCTTTTTTTCTTTTGTTGTTTATATTTTTGATGTAATATCTAAGAAACCTTTCCCAAATCCAAGGTCACAAAGATTTACTCCTGTCTTTCCTTCAAAGAGTTTCATCTCTTATATTTAGATCAATTATATTCTCTTTATTTGTAGTAAAATTATTTTATTTTGAACACTATATTAGAACAGATTCATTGTATAGCTAGTTAAGAACTTCCATTGAACAGTTTAAGAGTTAAAGATATTAAGCTTTAAGTGTGAAGATTTATGTTCAATTCTTATTTCTGATACCTGTAAACAACTTGGCATCTCAGGCAAATAATTTAGCCTGTCTTGGGTTCTGCATGTATGAACTGCAGCTATGCGTATCCACACTGGTTTTCTTTCAGGGTTGTTTGGGTCAAATGAGATAATGAATGTGAATGTTTTTATAAAATGGTGCTAAACAAATGTAAAATTCCTGTTACTTTCTTACTCTGTTTCAATCAACCAATCTTTTTAAATTCAAGCTAAGTAATTTTACTTGTTTACTTACGAATATTCATAGGAAACAAAATCCAATTCACTGGAAACTAGCTAATGTAGAAAATTTTTCCCGCATGAGACTTAAATTGGTGCCAAATTATAACTTCAAAACTCATGAAGACGCTAGTGCTTTGAGAGATAATCTAGGTGAGTTCCGATGCCTGTTTAATTATTTGTTGAAGATAGTGAGGGTATTGGTGGGTTGGTTATTGTTTTTATTAATTGTTTCAAAATTGCTAACTCATGAAGAAAGGGTAACATTTTATAATTATTTTGTTTTCAAAATAGATACTATTTACAAAGCTTTGTTGTACAGAAATTAGTTGATATTTAAATGGTTGTATATGTTAAATTCTGTTACCTTGGGCCTAAATCTAAGATGACTTCCTATATCATTTAATTTTATTTTTTCAAAGAAAAACATAATTTACAATCATAAAATTATACTGTATTTATGTGCAATGCACTGTCTCTTGTATCCATTATGGTACATTGAAACAATGGTTCTTTTCCTTTAATCTTCTGCTTACCATGAGGGAGGCTAATGTTAGATATATTTAGAATTCTTAGCAATCTTTAGATCTGTGTTTTATAACCTGTTCTTTTTAGACCTTTAGTATCTTAGATGGGCCAATGCCTTTTTCTAGAGAAAAGTGCAAAGACATATAGCTTAGCAGTATTTCGAAACAGATTTTAAAGAGTCTCTGCAACTCTTTAGGAAACCCTGCCTTTCTAACCATCTGAGTTTGTATCTCCCTTTTTGAAGACAGGTCTGTAAAATACCCAAAATATTTACTGTTGAGTCATTGGTCATGTGTATACTAAATTGCTTTATCATTATAGCCACCTTGTGTTCAATGACTAAGTTTTACATGAAATTCAAGTACCAGTTTTTTAATTTTTTTAAAGTTGCCTTGATATATTGGCCAATGCAGTTGATGCTATAAATTAATCAAGAGTGCTATCTGTGATGCCTGCCATTTACAGTCTTAAATCCTAAAATAAATCAGACACAGTAACTCATTTCCCTTAATACAAAATAATGGCCCTACCCATGAAAGAAACTTTTAGAGTATCTTATACAGGAAGTCTCTTGCAAATAGTTTGTTCTCCCTGTATGTATCTTGAGACAATTTTACTTTCTCTACTCCTTAAAATTTGATTATGCTTATCACTCAGCAAATATCTTTGGTGAATGACTTGAATCTAGTAATACTTAAAGAATAGTGTCCCCTATTTTTTCTCTTTTTTGCCAAGAAATCACCCCCAGGAAATTTCCTGTTCCTCTTCCTCTCCTCACCCTTTTATACAGGTACACAGATTTAATTTTATGTCCCTTCTTCTTGGTTTTAATTAAGTCCAGGAAACCTTGTGTTCTTTCTTTTTTTTTTCATTTCTCAGTTTTTCTCCTTACCTGGCTTTCAGATATACCCCAAGTATAATAGTGACAATGAGGTAGTACAGAAGAAACAAAGATTCATACGTTTTAAAGTGAAATTGTAAATAGTACAAAACCAGTGTCATCAATCTCTAAAGCTCTTTAAAGTTCCCTGAAGTATACTTCAGAATTAAGTGTAAAATGTTCTACCAACTCCTTATTTTTGTCTATAAGTATTTTCACCAGCTGCCAGAATTCATGGTATTTTTAAAATATTTTTTTATTTTGTTTTGTTTCACATACTCCAATACTGCTTTGTAAGCATCCCATTGCAGTTGTACAGAATAGTTTTTACATTGTGGGCTAAACTGCAAACTTAACCATTATCTGTAACATTTGTGATGGGAAATTTATTGTGAATTAAACAAGTGATTTGTGAAGTATCTTTTGGAATACAACCACTTATAAATTATGGAATTTAAATAACTAGAAATAAAGTATATTCTTAAATATATCATTAAAAATATTTGGTTTTAGAGAAAAAAATTTTTTGTTTTTTTTTTGTTTGTTTTTGTTTTTTGGGGGGGTATGTGTTTTTGTTTTTGTTTTTGTTTTGGAGAAATTTTTTTGTCCATACTTCTTCATTAGAAATACTCTTTCTTGAGTATTTACAACCACTTATTTTTAGTCCTTACACTGTTTCTATTGTCTGTGAACTTTGGTAGTAATCCTTCTCTTTAAGTATATATTTTCTTCTAGCACTGGTGCTTAACTTCCTAGTTTTCTTTTTAAAGATTTTTATTTATTTGAGAGTGAGAAGGAGAGAGAGCACAAGTGGGGTGAGGGACAGAGCAAGAAGCAGACTCCGCTGAGCAGGGAGCCTGATGCGGGGCTCGATCCCAGCACCCTGGGATCATGACCAGAGTCAAAAGCAAATGCCAAACTGACTGAACCACCCAGGCGCCCCTAACCTCCTAGTTTTCTTACCAATTTTATCTTCTTTTCTTGGTCACCTTTTAAATGATCATGTTCCCAGATCCATACCTAGCCATTTTGCCTTTACCTACACTTTCTGTGAAGTGGTGATTTCATGACTTCATTTCATATATATATTTGAAATGATGCTTTCTCACCTGTATTTCTAATTCTTACCTGCCTTTTGAACTTTACACCAAGGTTTCTAATTGACTGTCTGTTGGGATACCTCTTCCATAGAAGCCTCCATATAAAATTTCTGAAACTTAATTCATTATCTTTTCTCATTTGTCTACTCCTCACCCTAGACTCTGCTTTTCTTATATCTTGGGTTGTAGTTTTACTTTCTCCGTCTGTTAGTTACTCAGAATCATTAATGTTAGTCATGAGTCTATCCTCATCCCTCCTAATCCCCTACACTAATAGCTTTTTAGGTACAATGTCCTGTTAATTCTCCCTTACATATCTTTTGAATGTTTTTCCTTATTTTCATTCCCTTTGCTTTTGCCATGGCTTAGCTTGGTGCTACCCTTTCCCAAACTTTAACAGTAGTTTCCCAGCTGGCCTCTTTGCCTGACGTGTTCCCATCTTCATTTTATTCACCAATCTTTCTTTAAAAAAAAAAAAAAAAGATTTTATTTATTTATTTGAGAGAGAGAGAGAGTGCACGAGCAGGGGAGAGCAGCAAAGGGAGAGGGAGGAGCAGTCTCCCCACTGAGCAGGGGGTCTGCCCTGGGGCTCCATGACCTGAGCTGAAGGCAGATGCTTAACCGACTGAGCCACCCAGGTGCCCCTTATTCACGACACCTATCTCATCAAATTTTTAACTTACACTCTTAATGGAGTAGTGTCATTTATCTACATAAAGTCTGTTTTCTATTTCTCTCAGATTGTCTAGATTCCTTATTTTCAGTTTTCATTGCATATTCTCATTTGCTTTGTTTAATTAAATGTTTAACAGTAAATTTTGCCATATGAAATAAATTAGACCACATGAAGAAACATGTTCAGTAAAAATAGTTACTTGTTCTAGGAAAAGTATGACACAATACTTCCTAGGTAGAGACAAAGGTGTGACCAAAGGAGATTTACTTAGAAAATGCAACTGTACATTATGTTGATTCATTTTTTATGTCTGAGCAATGGTACCATTTGAGAAACTAAGGGAGGATTTGTCATCTTTATAATGTTTTATTATTTAGGGTGTTTTTGTTTTCTTCTTTCTTATTAGAGAGGGAGGGGTGAGGGGCAGAGGAAGAGAGTGAATCTTAACTAGGCTTCACACCCAGCACAGAGCCTGATGCAGGGCTTGATCTCACAACCCTGAGATCATGATCTGAGCTGAAACCAAGAGTTGGACACTTAACCGAATTAGTCACCCAGACACCCGTATAATGTTTTGTTATTTAGTATGAATTATTTTTATTTCCCACAACTGAAAGATATATAAATTTTTCCCAGTCCTACCTATAAATTATGCAGTTATTTTTATTACTGTTCTTATGTCACTCAGGTAATTGAGAAGTGAATGTATAATAATGATAGCTGTCATTTATTTTATACATACTGTGATGTGATGTATTTCCATTTCACAGTTAAGAAAACAAATTCAGAGGGGTCACCTAGTTAATAAATGGCAGAACAGAATTTGAATTTAAGTTTACCACTTCACAGCCTTTGTTCTTCCCATTACACTAGCCCTGCCCTCTTACAAACTGTATAGTTTATAAAATGCATTACATTTATCCAGAATTACTTATTAAATTTCATGTGCTCCAGAAAAAAAAAAAAACTTCAGCTCTTAGATTATGTATTCTCTTCCAATTAAAGATAATTTGTTATCGTCTTTCTTAATATTTCCTTGGTACAAATAACAAAGTAAAAATAGTTCTATTAAATCCACACAGTGAGAATAATTCTTTCTGTGACTTACTGGCATGCTTTAGAATTAAAGAGATTACTTGGCCCATTTTGAAATGTAAATAATACCATCATTAAAATAGATAACATTTTTAAACATTTATTCCTTTTATTATACATGTAATAGTTTTTAAGATCACAAACAAGCTAGATTACTCTAAATCATGTATAAAAACTTTTCTGTAGTAAATTGCTTTTTTTTTTTTTTTTAAACATTTATTTGAGAGAGTGCACATGAGCGGGGGTGAGGGTGTGATAAGCAGAGAGAGAATCCCAAGCACAGAGCCCCACACAGTGCTTAATCCCACAACCCCACCTGAGCTGAAACCAAGTCAGATATGCATCATAACCAACTGAGTCACCCAGAGGCCCTGTAAATTGCTTTTTTATCTTAGAAAACTTCAAGTCCTTCTTAGTTTTTTTCCAGTTTTATTAAGAAATAATTGACATAAAATACTGTGTAAGGTGTAGAGCGTAATGACTTGAGATATGCACATATTGAAAAATGATTACAGCGATGTACAGTTAACATCCATCACATCATATAGTTACAAATTTTTTTTTTCCCTTATGATGAGAACTTTTAGAATCTACTCTCTTAACAACTTTCAGATATGCCATATAGCATTGTTGACTAGTCATCATGCACATTACATCCCCAATACTTAATTATCTTACAGCTGGAAGTTTATACCTTTTGACTTCCTTCACCCAATTCCCCTACCATTCTCCTTTACTTAAAATACACATTATTATTATTACTATTATTATTATTATTATTATGTATTTGACAGAAATGACAGAAGAACTGTAATAAGATTATTTTTTTACTGTGTTTAATAGATATTTTGTATTTATTTAAACAGGTGTACAACATTCACAGCCTTCCAGTGATTCATTGCTTTTGGAAGTAGTGAAACAAGTAAAAGTTAGCAATATGGAGGAGGATAAATTAGACCTTCCTGAAGAAGACTTAACAGCCAGAGTAAATATGTATGTATAGGTATTTGAATGAATTAAAAATTATTTTGTTGTGAAAAATGGGGTTATAAAATTGTGGAAGATATTTGTTCGTAATCCTAAGTACATTGACCCTTGAGGGTACTAAAGGTTTGAACTACATAGGTCCACTTACATACAGGTTTTTTTCAGTAAATACAGTACAGTACTATAAATGTATTTTCTCTCCTGAATAATTTTCTTAAAAACATTTTATTTTCTCTAGCTTACTTTATTATAAGAATACAGTATATATTAATTGACTATATTATTGCTAAGGCTCTGGGCAACAGTAGCTTATTAATAGTTAAATTTTTAGGGAGTCAGATTTATTCACGGATTTTTGACTGCACAGGGTTCAGTGCCACTAACCACTGCATTGTTCAAGGGTCAACTGTATTTCCAGAATCCATCTGTTACTGCTATATCAGCTATTAGACATCTATCAGTATTAACAGAAAATATATTGATTTCCTTATCTTTCCTTTGTATTATTGTTGTCATCAATATAGGCTTTCATATGTTTTAACCCCAATAATACAGTTTATTTTTTTATTATATTTTTAAATCTTAAATTCAATTAATTAACATGTAGTATATTATTTCAGAGGTAGAATTCAGTGATCCATCAGTCTCATAAAATACACAGTGTTCATTATAGCACGTGCTCTCCTTAATTGCCCATCACCCAGTTACATCATCTTCCCACTCACCTCTCCTCCAGCAACTCTGTTTGTTTCCTATGATTAAGAGTCTCTTATGGTTTGTCTCCCTCTCTGATTTCATCTTGTTTTATTTTTCCATCCCTTCCCCTATGATCCTCTGTTTTGTTTCTTAAATTCCACATACGAGTGTAATCATATGATAATTGTCTTTCTCTGATTGACTTATTTCACTTAGCATAACACCCTCTAGTTCCATCCACGTCATTGCAAATGGCAAGATTGCATTTTTTTGATAGCTGAGTAGTATTCCAGTGTATATGTATACCACAGTTTCTTTGTCCATTCATCAGTTGATGGACATTTGGGCTCTTTCCATAGTTTGGCTATTGTGGACATTGCTGCTGTAAACATTGGGGTGCAGGTGTCCCTTGGAATCACTACATTTGTATCTTTGGGATAAATACCTAGTAGTGCAGTTGCTGGGTCATAGGGTAGCTCTATTTTCAACTTTCTGAGGAACCTCCATACTTTTTTTCCACAGTGACTGTACCAGTTGCATTCCCACCAACAGTGTAGGAGAGTTTCCCTTTCTCTGCATCTTTGCCAACATCTGTCATTTCCTGACTTGTTAATTTTAGCCATTCTGACCGGTATGAGATGGTATCATAATGGTTTCAATTTTGTATTTCCCTGATGCCGAGTGATGTGGAGCATTTTTTTCATGTGTCTGTTGGCCATTTTTATGTCTTCTTTGGAAAAATGTCTATTCATGTCTTCTGCCCATTTCTTGATTGGATTAGTTGTTCTTTGTGTGTTGAGTTTGATAAGTTCTTTATAGATTTTGGATACTACTAGCCCTTTATCTGATAAGACATTTGCAAATATCTTGAAGTCTAGAATTGTGATGCCAGCAGCTTTGGTTTTCTTTTTCAACATTCCTTTGGCTATTTGGGGTCTTTTTTGGTTCCGTACAAATTTTAGGATTATTTGTCCAGCTCTGTGAAAAAGTGGATGGTATTTTGATAGGGATAGCATTGAATGTATAGTTTGCTCTAGATAACCTATGCTACCTACATTTAGCGATATTTGTTCTTCAGTCCATGAGTGTGGAATGTTTTTCCATTTCTTTGTGTCTTCCTCAGTTTCTTTCATGAGTGTTTATATAGTTTCTGAGTACAGATCCTTTGCCTCTTTGGTTAGGTTTATTCCTAGGTATCTTACGGTTTTAGGTGCAATCGTAAATGGGACTGACTCCTTAATTTCTCTTTCTTCTGTTTCATTTTTAGTGTATAGAAATACACCTGATTTCTGTGCATTGATTTTATATCCTGCCACTTTGCTGAATTCCTATATCAGTTCTTGCAATTTTGGGGTGGAGTTTTTTGGGTTTTCCACATAAAGCAGTAGAGTGAGAGCTTGTCATCTGCGAAGAGTGAGAGTTTGACAACTTCTTTGTCGATTCGGATGCCTTTTATTTCTTTTTGTTGTCTGATTGTTGAGGCTAGGACTTCTAATACTATGTTGAACAACACTGGTGATAGTGGACATCCTGTCCTGTTCCTGTCCTTAGGAGAAAAGCTTTCAGTTTTTCTGCACTGAGAATGATATTTGCTGTGGGCTTTTCATATATGGCTTTTATGGTCTTGAGGTGCGTTCCCTCTATCCCTACACTGTGAAGAGTTTTAATCAAGAAAGTATTTTGTCAAACGTTTTTTTCTGCATCTCTTGAGAGGATCATATGGTTCTCGTCCTTTCTTTTATTAATGTAGTGTATCACACTGATTGATTTGCAGATGTTGAACCACGCTTGCAGCCCAGGAATAAATCCCACTTGGTCGTGGTGAATAATCCTTTTAATGTTCTGTTGGATCCTATTGGCTAGGATCTTGTTGAGTATTTTGGCATCCATGTTCATCAGGGATATTTGTTTATAATTCTCCTTTTTGGTGGGGTCTTTGTCTGGTTTTGGGATCAAGGTAATGTTGGCCTCATAGAAAGAGTTTGGAAGTTTTCCTTCCATTTCTGTTTTTAATATAGCTTCAGAGGAATAGGTATTAATTTTTCTTTAAATGTTTCGTAGGATTCCCCTAGGAAGCCATCTGGCCCTGGGCTCTTGTTTACTGGGAGCTTTTGATTACTACTTCAGTTTCCTTGCTGATTATGTGTTTGTTTAGGTTTTCTGTTTCTTCCTGTTTCAGTTTTGGTAGTTCATACATTTCTAGGAATGCATCCATTTCTTCCAGATTGTCTGTTTTGTTGGTATACAGTTGCTCATAATATGTTCTTCTAAGTGTTTGTGTTTCTTTGGTGTTGGTTGTGATCTCTCCTCTTTCATTCATGATTTTATTTATTTGGGTCCTTTCTCTTTGCATTTTGATAAGTCTGGCCAGGGGTTTATCAGTCTTATTAATTCTTTCAAAGAACCAGCTCCTAGTTTCATTAATCTGTTCTGTTCTTTTGGTTTCTGTTTCACTGATTTCTGCTCTAATCTTTACTCTCTTCTTCTGCTGGGCTTAGGCTTTATTTGCTGTCCTTTCTCCAGCTCCTTTAGGAATAGGATTAGGTTGTGTATTTGAGAGCTTTCTTGTTTTTTGAGAAAAGCTTGTATTGCTATATACTTCCCTCTCAGGACCGCCTTTGCTGCATCCCAAAGGTTTTGAACAGTTGTGTTTTCATTTTCATTTGTTTCCATGAATTTTTTAAATTCTTTAATTTCCTGGTTGACCCATTCATTCTTTAGTAGAATGCTTTAACCTCCACATATTTGAGTTCTTTCCAAATTTCCTCTTGTGATTGAGTTGAAGTTTCAAAGCATTGTGGTCTGAAAATATGCAGGGAATGACCTCAGTCTTTCAGTAGCAGTTGAGACCTGATTTGTGACCTAGTATGTGGTCTGTTCTGGAGAATGTTCCATGTGCACTGGAGAAGAATGTGTATTCTGTTGCTTTAGGATGGAATGCTCTGAATGTATTTGTGAAGTCCATCTGATCCAGTGTGTCATTCAAAGCCCTTGTTTCCTTATTAATCTTCTGCTCAGATGATCTATCCGTTGCAGTAAGTGGGGTGTTTAAGTCCCCTACTATTATTGTATTTCTTTAATTTTGTTATTAATTGGCTTATATAATTGGCTGCTCCCATGTTAGGGGCATAAATATTTATAATTGTTAGATCTTCTTGTTGGATAGACCCTTTAATTATGATATAGTGTCCTTCCGCATCTCTTATTAAGCAGTCTTTGGTTTAAACTCTAATTTGTCTGATATGAGGATTGCTTCCCCAGCTTTCTTTTGATGTCTATTAGCATGATAAATGGTTTTCCACCCCCTCACTTTCAATCTGGGAGTGTCTTTGGGTCTAAAACGAATCTCCTGCAGACAGCATATTGATGGGTCTTGCCTTTTTATCCAGTTTGATACCCTGTGTCTTTTGATTGGGGGCATTCAGCCCATTTACATTCAGAGTAACTATTGAAAGATATGAATTTAGTGCCATTGTATTACCTGTAAAGTCACTGTTTCTGTATGTTGTCTCTGTTCTTTCTGGTCCGTGTTACTTCGGGGCTCTTTCTTTACTTAAAGGATCCCCCCCCTTTTTTTTTTTTTGATTTTTTATTATATTATGTTAGTCACCATACAGTACATCCCCGGTTTCCAATGTAAGGCTCGATGATTCATTAGTTGTGTATAACACCCAGTGCACCATGCAATACGTGCCCTCCTTACTACCCATCACCAGCCTATCCCATTCCCCCACCCCCCTAAAGGATCCCCTTTTGTATTTCTTGCAGGGCTGGTTTAGTGATCACAGATTCTTTTCGTTTCTGTTTGTCCTGGAAGCTTTTTATCTCCTATTTTGAATAATAGCCTTGTTGGATAAAGTATTCTTGGCTGCATATTTTTCTCATTTAGCACACTGAATATATCATGCCAGTCCTTTCTGGCCTTCCAGGTCTCTGTGGATAGTCTGCTGCCGGTCTAATGTTTCTACCCTTGTAGGTTTTTTTTTTTTTAATAAAATTTTAATTTATTTGGAATTATTTTATTATTTTTTATTATGTTTAGTTAGCCACTGTATAGTACATCATTAGTTTTTGACGTAGTGTTCAATGATTCATTAGGGGCGTGTAACACCCAGTGCTCTACCATTGCAGGTTACGGACCTCTTGTCCTGAGCTGCTTTCAGGATTTTTTCTTTGTCTCTGAGTTTTGCAAGCTTCACTATTATATGTTGATTTTTGTTGATTTAGAGGGGGGTTCTCTGTGCCTCCTGGACTTGAATGTCTGTTTCCTTCCCAAATTAGGGAAGTTCTCAACTATAATTTGTTCCAGTATACCTTCTGCCGCCCCCTCTCTCTTTCATCTTCTTCTAGGATCCCAATTATTCTAATACTGCTTCACTTTTTGGTATCACTTATCTCTCGAATTCTACCCTCGTGATCCAATAGTTGTTTATCTCTCTTTTTCTCAGCTTCTTTACTCTCCATCATTTTGTCTTCTGTATCACTAATTCTCTCTTCTGCCTTATTTATCCTAGCAGTTAGAGCCTCCATTTTTTATTGCATCTCATTAAGAGCCTTTTTTATTTCAACTTGATTAGATTTTAGTTCTTTTATTTCTCTAGGAAGGGATTCTCTAGTGTCTTTTATGCTTTTTTTCAAGCCTGGCTAGTATCTTTATAATCGTTATTCTGAACTCTAGTTCTGACATCTTACTTATGTCTGTACTGATTAGGTCTCTGGCAATCAGTACTGCCTCTTGTTCTCTTTTTTGAGGTGAGTTTTTCCATCTTGTCATTCTTGCAGAAAGTGTCACTTTTCTATTTGTATAATTACAGCAATTCTCTTCTTAGATCTCTGGTTGAGTTCACAGGTGTTCTGAATGACTTGGTACCTATCTAGCTGAATTCCTAGGACCAGACAAAACTTAAGTTCTCCTACTCCTCTGCCATCTTGGACTCTTCTCCCAACAATACAGTTTAATAGTTAGTGTTTTATGTACTTGGCTAAATTAGTTAAGGGAAGATAATTACCATACATACATACTTTGTTTCTTTGTGTACATTCAGATTACTTCTCGTGTCCTCTCCTTTCAGCCTGAAGGACTTCTTTTGTTTTCTTATAAGGAACGTCTGATAGCCACAGATTCTCTCAGTCTTTGTTATCTGTGGAAATCTTTATTTTTTCCTTCATTTTTGGCTTCTTTTAAAAAAATAGAGTTCTACCTTTTGAAATTTAAGATTCATATAATATAACATTCACCAAGTTAAAGTGTATATTCCATGGGTTCTAGTATATTCACAAAGTGAACATTACCACTAATTCCAGAGCATTTCCTTCACCCTGAAAGGAAATCTTGTACTTTTTAGTAGTCACTCCCAATTATCCCCTTTATACAGTCCCCTGGAAACTACTAATCTACTTTCTGTCTCTATTGTATTTGCCTGTTTTCAACATTTCATTTATTTCTTAAAATAAGTGGCCTTTTGTGTCCATCTCATTTCATTCAGTGTATTTCCAAGGTTCATTCATAGAGGAGCATGTAACTGTACATTATTCCTTTTTGTGGTTGAATGATATTCCATCATATGGATATACCACTTTTGTTTATTCATCAGTTGATGGGTATATAGTTATTTCTACTTTTTGGCTATTATAAATAATACTTCACAAATATTCATATACAATTCTTTGTGTCAACATATGTTTTCAATTATATTAGGTATATACCTAGGAATGATTTTGTTAGTCATATAGTAATTCTATGTTTCTTTAAGGAATTATAAAATTGTTTTCACAGTGACTACACCATTTAACATTCCCCCAAGTAATGTATGGGGGTTTAAATTTCTCCACATCTACCCCCACTTTTTTTTTTCTATGTGTTTATTACACTATCCTATAGGATTTGAAATGGTACCTTGTGATTTTAATTTGCATTTTCCTAATGACTAATGATGCTGAGCATCTTTTCATATATGTATTTAATATTTATATATCTTTTTTGGAGAAATAGTTATGTAAATCCTTTCTTTATTTTTTAATTGGGTTATCTTTTAGTTATTAAGTTATAATAGTTCTTTATTCTAGATACAAATGCCTTATCAAATATATGATTTGCAAAAATGTTCTCCCATTGAATGTGTTTTCCTTCATTTTGTTGATGCACAAAAGTTTCATATTTTCTAACAGTATTATATATTGTCTCTTACATTTATGTCTTTGATCCATTTTTACTTAATTTTTGTTATGTGGTACGATGTGGGAGTCCACATTCATTCTTTTTTATGTGATTATCCAGTTGCCTGAGAACCATTACTTTCTTTCTTAAAGGATAGTTTTGTTGGATATATAATTCTTAGTGGACACTTTTTTTTTTCCTTTCAGCGTTTTGAATATGTCATCCCACTACCTTTTAGTGCCCTGTATTGCGTTTTTTGTCCTTGCCTTTCAACACCTCAGCTTTATGTCCATGTATAGATATCTTCAAATATTCATAAGATCTTCCAGGATGTGTAGATTATTATTGTTATTGTTGTTGTTGTTGTTGTTGTTAGGGAAGTTGTCAGGCATTATTTCTTCAAATATATATGTTTGGCCTTTTTTCTCTGTCTTCTCCTTCTGGGAGTCCCTTTATACACATTTTGTTTCCCATAATGGTAACCCTTTGAGGTGTTTTCATCCTGCTTCTTTGTGTGCTTCAGATTGGACAGTTTGTTTTGAATTGTCTTCAAGAGTCCCAGGTCTTTCTTCTGAAAGTTCACATATGTTATTTTGTCCTTCCGGTGAATTTTTCACTTAGTTATTATGCTTTTTGATTTGACAATTTTCCATTTGGCTCCTTTTTTACAAATATATGTAATTTCTTTTTTTTTTTATACTTCACACATTTTCCAGGTTTTTAAAAAATTTTTTATTATGTTATGTTAGACACCATAATAACATCATTAGTTTTTGACGTAGTGTTCCATGATTCATTGTTTGCATATAACACCCAGTGCTCCATGCTATACGTGCTCTCCTTAATGCCCATCACTGGCCTATCCCAATCTCCCACCCCTCTCCCCTCTGAAGCCCTCAGTTTGTTTCCCGGAGTCCATAGTCTCTGTGGTTCATTCCCCCTTCTGTTTACCCCCTCTTCATTCTTCCCTTCCTTCTCCTACCGATCTCCTTCCTATTTCTTATGTTCCATAAATGAGTGAAACCATATGATAATTCTCTTTCTCTGCCTGACTTATTTCACTTAGCATAATCTCCTCCAGTCCCGTCCATGTTGCTGCAAATGTTGAGTAATTGTTCCTTCTGATGGCTGAATAATATTCCATTGTATATATGGACCACATCTTCTTTATCCATTTGTCTGTTGAAGGGCATCTCGGCTTCTTCCACAATTTAGATATTGTGTACAATGCTGCTATGAACATTGGGGTGCATATGGCCCTTCTCTTCACTACGTCTGTATCTTTGGGGTAGATACCCAGTAGTGCAATTGCTGGATCATAGGGTAGCTCTATTTTTAACTTTTTGAGGGACCTCCACACTGTTTTCCAAAGTGGCTGTACCAACTTGCATTCCCAACAACAGTGTAAGAAGGTTCCCCTTTCTCCACATCCTCTCCAACATTTGTAGTTTCTTGTCTTGTCCATTTTTGCCATTCTAACTGGCATAAGGTGGTACCTCAAGGTGGTTTTGATTTGAATTTTCCCGATGGCTAATGATTTTGAACACTTTTTCATGTGTCTGTTAGCCATTTGTATGTCTTCATTGGAAAAGTATTTGCTCATATCTTCTGTCGATTTTTTGATTTGTGTATTTGTTTCTCGTGTATTGAATTTGAGAAGTTCCTTAAAGATCTTGGATACCAGCCTTGTATCTGTAGTGTCATTTGCAAATATCTTCTCCCATTCTATGGGTTGCCTCTTTGTTTTGATGACTGTTTCCTTTGCTGTGCAGAACATTTTTATCTTGATGAAGTCCCACAAGTTCATTTCTTCTTTTGTTTCTCTTGCCTTTGGAGATGTATCATGAAAGAAGTTGCTGTGGCCGATGTCAAAGAAGTTACAGCCTATGTTCTTCTCTATGATTTTGATGGATTCCTGTCTCACATCGAGGTCTTTCGTCCATTTGGAGTTTATCTTTGTGTATGGTGTGAGAGAGTGGTCAAGTTTCATTCTTTTGCATATAGCTGTCCAATTTTCCTAGCACCATTTATTGAAGAGACTGTCTTTTTTCCACTGGATGTTTTTTCCTGCTTTGTCAAAGATTAGTTGCCCAAAGAGCCAAGGGTCCATTTCTGGGTTCTCTGTTCTGTTCCATCGGTCTGTGTGTCTGTTTTTGTGCCAGTACCATGCTGTCTTTGTGATCACAGCTTTGTAGTATAGCTTGAAATCAGGCAATGTGATGCCCCCACCTTTGTTTTTCCTTTTCAACAATTCCTTAGCAATTCGGGGCCTTTTCTGGTTCCACACAAATTTAAGGGCTATTTGTTCCAGTTCTTTGAAAAATGTCATTGGTGTTTTGATCGGGATGGCTACTCAGATTGCTCTGAGTAGCATAGACATTTTAACTATGTTTATTCTTCCAATCCATGAGCATGGAATATTTTTCTATCTTTTTGTGTCTTCTTCAATGTCTTTCAAGAGTGATCTGTAGTTTCTAGAATATAGATCCTTTACCTCTCTGGTTAAGCTAATTCCGAGATATTGTATAATGTTTGGTGCTATTGTAAATGGAATCGATTCCTTAATTTCTCTTTCTTCAGTCTCACTGTTCGTGTATAGAAATGTAATCAGAAGGGGGAATGAAGCATGAGAGACTATGGACTCTGAGAAACAAACTGAGGGCTTCAGAGGGGAGGGGGGTGGGGGAATGGGATAGGCTGGTGGTGGATAGTAAGGAGGGCACGTATTGCATGGTGCACTGGGTGTTATATGCAACTAATGAATCATCGAACTTTACATCAAAAAAAAATAAAAAGAAATTTTAAAAAAAGAAATGCAACTGAATTCTGAGCATTGATTTTGTATCCTGCCATATTACTGAATTGCTCTATTTAAAATGTAATGTGTCTGATATGAGAATTGCTACCCCAGCTTTCTTTTGAGGTCCATTGGCATGAAAAGTGGTTCTCCATCCCTTCACTTTCAGTCTGGATGTATCTTTAGTTTCAAAATGAGTCTTTTGTAGATAGCAAATGGATGGGTCATGTCTTTTTATCCAGTCTGCAACCCTGTGGCGTTTATGGGAGCATTTAGGCCATTCACATTGAGAGTGATTATGAGAGATATGATTTTAATGATGTCATGTTGCCTGTGAAGTCTTCGTTTCTATAGATTGTAAATTTCTCTCTGTATCACTCTTGGGGTCTTTTTACTTTTATAGAACCCCCTTTAATATCTCTTGTAGGGCTCGGGGATGCCAATGATTCTGACGTTGAACATTTCATTGAGTCAGTAATGTCCTGTAATCTACATTCTTGAGATTGGATTTTTTTGAGCCACGTTCCCATTTTTTCCTTCTTTTCTATCATCCCATCTTCCAATTCACTAATTAGTTCTTCTGCCTCATTTACCATGGCCATCAGAGCATCCAGTTTAGGCTGCATTTGATTCATAGCATTTATTAATTTCTGCCAGATTCGCTCTCATTTCCGCCCTTAGAGATTCTATAGTCTCGTTAATATTTTCATTAATATTCTTTTTAACCCTACACATCATCTTGACCATTGTTACTCTCAACTCCATTTCTGACAATTTGGTTATATCCATATCCATTAGTTTTGTGGCAGAGGCCACAGTCTCTTTTTCTTTCCTTTTTGGGGGTTTCTCCTCCTTGTCATTTCTGACGAGGAGAGGTTGCAGGGATGCCCAGAGCCCAAATTATTGACCAGGACCCAGGCAATGTGCACTTGTTCTATAGGGACCTTAGGGATGTGGGCTTCTTGATTTTTCAGCCTGCCTTCTGGGAGCAGGGGCCTGCCGTGCTGATACTCAGTCAACCCTGTTTGGGTAGAGTTGCCCTGTCCCCCGTGAGAGTGGGTCAGGATGGGCACAATGCAAATCAGTATTTCCTGGCTTTTGTTCTCTGGCGGCTCTTCCTGGTGGTTTTCTGTAACTCTTCTGAGAGTCAGAGCAGCAGTGGCTGTATCCTAGCCTCTGTCTCAGAACAGAGAGATCGCAGTCAGCTCTCTACTAATCTCTCCTGGCCACTTTAACTCTGTTTCTGTCGGTGCTGCTAAAACCCCCTCAGTGTCCTGGGTTGTGTGCACCACAGCCGTTCTCCCAGTCCTCACTCCCAGTGCCCACACGTCTCTGTCCTTTGTGCTTCTAACACCGCCAGCCACCCCCAGTTTCCAGAGCTCCGGTTTTCAGTCTAGTCGCATGCATGCTCCCGAGCTCCCCATCTGAGTCTGCTTTCTCAGCAGCTCCTGTTCCCCGAATCCGGCCAGCACCTCAGTGCAGGAGGCTACTGCTTCCCGGTGCCCAAGCGCGTTGGCTCCCTCCCCCTTCGGTTTATCTTCTGATATCTGTGCGCAGATTCATGGCTCCCCTCTTCGTTCCTCAACACTCAGCACCAGAGATGTTTGTTTGTAGAGGTCCAGATGTATCTACCTACGTCTCAGGCTGATTTCGTGGGTGTTCAGGATGATCTGGTTGATATCCAGCTCGATTCAGGGGACCAACTGAAAAAAGTCCCCTACTCCTCCGCCATCTTTTTTCTTCTCCTGTAATTTCTTAATTGCCAATCTCTATTTGACTAGGCTTGTTGGCATAATGCATTTTAGTTCTTTAAGCATAGTTTCTTTTAGTTCTTTTAATGTATTTATGATTGCTACTTTACAGTTTTTGTATGCTTAGTTGAACATCTGAGGTCCCCCAATGACAGTTTCTTTTTACAGCTTTTGTTTGTATGGCCCATACTTTTACTTTTTTTTTGTATGTCTCATAATTTTAATGAAAACCGTGCATTTTAAATAATAAATTGTAACCACTCTGGCTTCTGATTCCCTCCTTGATGGCAGTTATTCTGATATTTTTGTTTAGTGACTTTCCTGGACTAATTCTGTGAAGTATGTCTTACCTGCTGCGTGTTGCCAGCGATGTCTGTACTCATTGGGTTTTTGTTTTACTTTGTCTTGTTTTTAACCAAAGGTTTGTTTTTAAAAGAAGCCTGGCCTTTTAAAGTTAGTATAGCGTGGTGGTCAGCCAATAATCAGTTAGTTGGTTGTATTTAAACCCCTTTTTCCAGAAGAGTGCCATTCTTTGCCAGTGGAACTGTGTGTGCTTTAGGGGATGTGTTCAAATTCCGTGATTTACACATCTGCCCTTTTACTTTCTGTTGTAAAGCTTCACCTTCAGCCAAGAATGAGTAATTAAGACCCAAATATATAATTTATTCTGAACATCACTTTTTTAATGGATTATAAACTTGGCATCTATTTCTTTGGAACTTATGTTGGTATTACAAATTGACCAGGTTCAATAGTATACTTTGTTAACGTAAATAAGTTCATATAATTTTAATAATTTTTAAGATTTCCTTGATAATTTTCAAGGAACTGAGTAGGGTTAGTTATATAGGGTGCTATTTTTGGTAGATTATTTAGTCAGCCTTTTAATAGGGATTTTATTTTCTCGTTTTAATGACTAGTGAATTCAATGGATATGTTAGTTTCATTAATTACAAGCTAAAAAAACCAAACCCTTTATTTTATAAAATATAAATAACCCTCAGGCTGTTTACTCTTTTAAGTCACTTATTTCTCTATTTCATCACTGTAAATATTGGAATTTCACTGTTTAGGAAAACATTCTTAATTTTTTAATTTTTTTTTGTCACCAGTTAGGTTGGTGATACTTGTAGAGCTTCCTGCTGGAACTCCACCGGGGGAAAAACAAAATTAGACTTACTCATTGCTATCCTGGAAATGGGGCAGATGTGAGTGGAAGGAGTTCCCATTTCTGTATTTGGCAGTCAGAAGTCACCTAAACCACCAGAAGACTCACCTTTCCCAGTTATCTTCTCCAATAAAAATAAAGTATAACAGTTCTCTTAATACAAGGTGACTTCACCCTAAGTAAGGTATTGCAATAGTAGCTCTTTGTGTCATCCCCAGTCCCCCTGTCAGGGTATATTACCTAGATTTAGTTACTCTCGAAAAGTCTCATTTTACAGTTTAAGAATCAATCCTAATTAGTGCTTCTGATAATTATTTATAAAATATCACTAATGATGCAGTCCTTTATTCAGAGATTCATATATTCCCTGGCTCAATTCATGTCTTCTGAATATAACTAAAATCACGTGACTGGTATTGCTGCATGTTTGATTTGTTCTCTGCCAGTAGTCTTAAAAATTCACAATATTTTGTTTTAATGGGTCACATACAGTTAAAATGTAAAAGTTTTTTTTGGAAACTGAGTTATTAGGCAATGACATTTGGGCAGTAAGTAATTTAATATGCCGTGAAATTTTTTTTAGGTAATTCAAATATGCTTTCTTGATACCCTTTTCCATTTACACAGAATACATTGTTGGGTGGTTTTTGTTTGGTTGATTTTTTTTTTTTTTTTTTTTTTTTACAGTGATGAGAAAGAAGAACAGGATCAAAAAGAAAAATTGGTGTTGTCGGAAGACTGTGAACTCATTACTATAATTGATGTGATTCCTGGCAGATTAGAAATCACTACTCAACACATTTACTTCTATGATTGCAGCATTGAAAAAGAAGATGGTGAGGAGTTCTGGGGGAATAATTTCTGTTGTTCAATAGTTAAGTATCCAGTTTATCCATCATTAATGAGAAGAAAACAATAAGATAGGACTGAAATTGTGGTCAGTCATCTAAAAGGAGAAACTGGAAAGTCAATATTTGATTCAATTTATTATTCAACAGTGTATTAAAGGGAATGCTTTTTTTGTTAATGTTTTGTAAAAGGTTTGGTGAGAGGAGATTGCTGTAAACTTGTTATAAAATGCAATCTTAATTTTATTTGTACATTTATTTCCATCAGCTTCTCAGCTAATCCTTTATCTGAAAACAAAAAGGATATTTACATCTAAAATGCTGATATAAAGAGAAAAGGAAAAAGTTTTTGAGATATAATAATCAGGATTATTCTCTGTTCTCATGAGAAGGAAATGGAATAGCTATAGAATTTTTTTAAAGTTTTAAACCATATAGGGGCTCCTGGGTGACTCAGACACTTGAGCATCCTACTCTTGATTTCAGCTTTGGTCATGATCTCAGGGTTTTGAGATTGAGCCCCAAGTCAGATCCATGCTAGATGTGGAGACTGCTTAAGATTCTCTCTTTCCCCCTCCCTCTGCCACTTCCCCCCTTGCACGCATGTGCACACGCACTCTCTCTCAAAAAAATAAAATAAAAATAAATAAAACCATGTAAACATCCACTAATTTTAACAAATGATTTCTGCGAAACAGAAATTTAATTCCTTTTCCCCAAGTGCTACTTTTGTCAGGAAATAGGTATTTTCTGCATAATATGAGTAACTTCATATGGTACCTTGGTCACAAGATTTCTTCTGTTTTCAGGAGTGGGGTTTGATTTCAAGTGGCCTCATTCTCAAGTTCGAGAGATTCACCTGCGGCGTTACAATTTAAGGAGGTCAGCTCTTGAGATTTTTCATGTTGACCAATCCAACTACTTTCTCAATTTCAAAAAAGAGGTATGTAAGATGCTACCTTTCTGGAAGCCCCACAGTGTTAGCTTGAAGTAATTTTCCAGCTGGTAAGCTATAGTGAAACTTTGGAATCTACTCATTTGTGAAATCAAAATATTAGAGGAAAAAATATATGCCTTAGGAGCTAAATAGTAAATGAATTTTGTTGGGATTTACGTTTGAGCATTTTTAGGGTGCTTGTTTTCAGTTTTTATGTATGAGTAGATAAATCAGTAGAATATTGGGTATCAGCCAACAGACGCCTCGCGGTATCCAGTTGTGAAATAATATGCAATATATATGATATGACAGGATTTATGAAATGGGTTTGGTTCAGTTAAATAATAATGGAGCAGGTACTTCTTTCGGGAATAGAGTAAATTCTTGAATAGTGTACGTGGTTTAAGAGATTACCCCCGAAACCAGATTACCTGAGTCTAGATAACTAACTCCAGCAATAACTGTGTATCTTCAGCACGTTACTTGGGATGCTTGCCCCCAACCTTCCTTCCCTCTGTTACTCACTTAGGGTCAGACTTGCATCACTTTCTGATAGCTCTCCCTGTCTTGCCTAGCTCTCTCTTCATTTTCTGTCACAGCCATCTCTCCTAATAAAATCCTTGAATATTCAATTCTATTTTTTTTCATCTACTTCTGAGAGGATCTGGATTAGCACAGCCAGTAACTAAGTTTCTGTTCATTTGTGGGATCCAGGTTTACTTATAGATGATTTTGTTCAGACGTTTAAAGGGCATTTCTGTATTTTTACAAAAGGATACTTTTTTTACTATTAAAAATAAAATTTCCCCTTAGGAATATATGAAACTTGTATTTTTTAGGAAGGTATGTTATGTAATTAAACCAACCATGCTCCTGTTGAATACTGTACATTTGTATAACTTTGTAGTTTTTAAAGCGCATTTGTATATGGTTCTGATCTTCATAACAACCCTCAGATTCACTGTGGCAAATTCTGTTACTCCTTTTTTACAGATGAGGAAACTGAAGTTCAAAAATGAATTTTATTACTTTACATTTGTATAGCCTTGAAGAATTCAGAAAACTGTAAGGGTAGAGATTATTATGGTTAATGTACAAATGAGACTCAGTAAATTAATTGATTTTCCAGTATGATTAGTAAATGACAGGACTAAATTTGAACTGGACTCAAGCTGATTTTCTGATTCAGTATCTGCTGATCATTCCATTATACACTATAACTTTTTCAAAAAATAGATGGCTTGACTTCACCAAACCTGGTAGAGTAGTTAAAACATAATCCTCTATTTATGAGAGGTGTCCAGAATAGGCAAATTTGTAGAGGCAGAAAGTAGATCAGTGGTTATCAGGGGGATGAGAGGGAGTGAGAATTGAGGGGGTGATGGCTAGTGAGTATGAAGTTTCTTTCAAGGATGATGAAAATATTCCAGAGTTAGATAATGTTTATGGTTGCAAAGCTCGGTGAATATACCAAAAAAAGCCCACTGAACTGTATACTACAAAAGGGTAAATTTTGTGGTATGTGAGTTATATTTCAATAAAGCAATTATAAAAGCTATAATCCCAGTTTGCCTTGATCAATTTTTAAACTATAAAATGCTGTTTTTTTATAGGTTAGAAACAAAGTATATAGCAGACTGTTGTCACTTCATTCTCCAAATAGTTATGGAACCAGATCACCACAGGAATTATTCAGAGCATCAGGATTGACACAGGTAGGAAATTTTCAGTCACTGCTTTAATGTTCATATTATATTTCAGGCTTTTGTCAAAAACTTCCTCTTCTGATTATTTTATTTTGGTTATTACAACCATTCTTTCATTCAAATTGATCTTTTGAATTATCTTTGTTTTTGTTTTTGTTTTAAGATTTTATTTATTTATTTGACAGAGATAGACAGCCAGCGAGAGAGGGAACACAAGCAGGGGGAGTGGGAGAGGAAGAAGCAGGCTCATAGCGGAGAAGCCTGATGTGGGGCTCGATCCCATAACACCGGGATCACGCCCTGAGCCGAAGGCAGACGCTTAACCGCTGTGCCACCCAAGCGCCCCTATCTTTGAATATTTCTGTTTCACTAACACGGTTCCTGTCCTCCAGCTCCCATACCATTTGGTTCATGGGCATATCTTATGAATTCTTCTAATTTAATAATTTTATCTTTTTAAAATATAACAGGTGGGTTTGTTGGGTTTTTCTAATAATAAAATTAATATATGCATGAGGTAAAAAGTGGGAAAATACAAAAGACCCCCGTGGGGGAAAACAGCAAAAAAAAATCATTTCATCTATTAGCCACATCTAATTAATGCTCTTGTATATTATATCCTCACCTGTATCCCAGTATATCTTGAATTTCTGCTACCAACATCCAAGGAAAGGCCATTGTTTTTTTTGCTTTCCAGGACTGTCAGTAGTCTCTTCATTCAGGTCTCTGCCTCCTGACTCTCTCCTGCCTCTTACATATGCTTTAATCATAATCTTAAGTGTTGCTCTTGTTCAAAAGCTATCAGCAATTCTTTTGTATTGCTTATGGAATAAGCATTATTTAATGGAGTACATTTCCTGTTTTTTTGTGGAATAAACTTTATTCATTAAAGTATTCTGAAGTTAGCACTGAAGAATAATTATAATTGGGCTTTCTATAAAATCTATATAGAGAGATTCATTTCTTTTTTTTTAAGCTTTTATTTGAGAGAGAGAGTAGAACGAGAGAGAGAGAGCACAATTGGGGGCGGGGGGCAGGGGGAGAGGGAGAGGGAGAAGCAGAGTCCCACTGAGCAGATGTGGGGCTCAATCCCAGGATGCTGGGATCATGACCTGAGCCAAAGACAGACGTTTAACCAACTGAGCCACCCAGGCGCCCCATAGATTCATTTTGCACCATTCCCATAAGTATATCTTTTTATTTTTCTAACTTTTTATTATGTTATGTTAGTCACCATACAGTATATTATTAGTTTTTATGTAGTGTTCCATGATTCATTGCTTGTGTATAACACCCAGTGCACCATGCAATATGTGCCCTCCTTAATACCCATCACCGGCCTATCCCGATCCCCCACCCCACTTCCCTCTGAAGCCCTCAGTTTGGTTCCTAGAGTCCATAGTCTCTAGTGGCCCATAAATATATCTTTTGCTTAAGGCAAACAGTAAACTTAAAGGTGAATGTTAATCTGTCAGCAAAATTCTTGTGCATACCCATACTGTGTAGAGTAATTAACAGGGTAGTGATTAAAAGAAAATAGTGATTATTTTTCTTTAGAAAATTTTGTATCTAATGTAGCAAAATCTCATGTGTTGCTCTAGCAAGACAGTTCTCTGAGAATAGTTAAGATAGTATTTATTTAAAATTTATAGATCATTTTAGTGCATTAGGATTTTTTTTTTCATATGTGCACTTCTGAAAATTTCAGTGTATAACAAAATTTTCGATGTTGGTCAGTCTTAAAATTGACATTTTAAGATATTTAAATAAAATAACTTAGTTGGAAAAAATTCTTATGATTTTTTTTTACTATAATAAAAGATTTATGTTTGATTTTCTCTTTCTTGGGATGCCTGGGTGGTTTAGTTGGTTAAGTGTCTGCCTTTGGCTCAGGTCATGATCCCAGGGGCCTGGGATCGAGTCCCACATTGGGCTCCTTGCTCAGCAGGGAGTCTGCTTCTTCCTGTCCCTCTGCCTGCCTCACCTTCTGCTTATGCTCTCTCTCTCTCTGACAATAAAGAAATAAATTCTTTAAAAAAAACTATTTGGGGTGCCTGGGTGGCTCAGTCGTTAGGCATCTGCCTTCAGCTCAGGTCATGTTCCCAGGGTCCTGGGTTCGAGCCCCACATCGGGCTCCCTGCTCAGCAGGAATCCTGCTTCTCCCTCTCCCACTCCCCCTGCTTATGTTCCCTCTCTCGCTGTGTCTCTGTCAAATAAATCAGTAAAATCTCTTTTAAAAAAATTTAATTTTCTCTTCCTTTTCTAAAGACCAATTTTTAAAAGGAAGGAAATTTAGGAAAAGTGTATCGATTTAACCCTTTTTTAAAGCCCTATTCCTTTGATTAGTAAGATGATCAAGATAATGGGAACAAAAGATTATGTTAGTACTATTAGTAATAGTTACTAACTATTAAAAATTTAAGGTAATTTTGATTTTGCTCTTGTACTATCTAGAAATGGGTGAACAGAGAGATATCAAATTTTGACTACCTCATTCAAATAAATACAATGGCAGGACGAACCTATAATGACCTTGCACAGTATCCTGTGGTAAGTTTTACAGAAATCTCATAAATATGGGATTGCCTTTCAGTTTCATAATACACAAAAATGTATGTGTATGATGATTATTTTTCGTCTTTAAAAAAGATACAAAAACTGTTTTTGCCTTTTGTATATTTTCTACCTGCTATCTTCAAAAAGTATATAAACATGAAGAATAATTAAATAATAAAAGCTTTTTTTTTTCACTTTACTGAAAACATTCCAGTGGAATTATAAGAAATAATGCTTCTGGTTATGGACCTGAAGATGAATAAACATTTGAAACAGGGATAAATATTTTTAAAGATTATCCCTTTTTGTCTTTAGATAAGCATTTGACATTTACATATGGAAATAGGAGCTTCTCTGGAAAGGAATGTCTAAATTGTAAATTGTGGCTCTTTTAGTTTCCCTGGATTTTGCAAGATTATACTTCAGAAGAGTTGGACCTTAATAACCCATCTGTATTTCGAGATCTTTCCAAACCAATTGGGGTAGTTAATGATAAAAATGCCAAAGCCATGCGAGAAAAGTAAGTGCCTTTTATCCCTTTTGAAAGATACCCATCACTTTAGATGGTATTTTGAATTTGCATTGATTTCTATCTACTGTGGACAGCCAAGTTTTACTTTTTTAAAATGCACAACTACATTTGATAATCCCTTCACTATGTCTTCTTGAAAATATATCAGTTTCCCTCAAGTATCTTTTTTAATTTTTTTTTTAGATATTATTTAAGATATTATTTATTCGACAGAGATAGAGGCAGCCAGCGAGAGAGGGAACACAAGCAGGGGGAGTGGGAGAGGAAGAAGCAGGCTCATAGCGGAGGAGCCTGATGTGGGGCTCGATCCCACAACGCCGGGATCACGCCCTGAGCCGAAGGCAGACGCTTAACTGCTGTGCCACCCAGGCGCCCCTCCCTCAAGTATCTTAACTATAGTCAGTTTATTTCACTTCTTTGCCAAATTTAAATTGATTTTGTTTAGTTTCTTTTCACCTTGTCTATGCCGAAGGGTAATTTTTCTTCCCAGGTATTTTAGAGTTACTAATCTCTAACATGCAAAAATACCCCTTAATTTAATATAACATTTTCATAGATATAAAATTAATGCTAACCTATGATTCACAAACAGTGTGAATAAAGTATAGTGAAATGTGTAGAAACTTGCTGTCTTTTAATAAGGAAAGGAATTTTTATAATTCTGTATATTTATGATCTATCCTATGAATGTCTTACAGTTTTTTTTCTTTAAAGCAAGCTGCTGACAGGTAAGAGAATAATCTTAATTTCCCTTTTTCTCCATGTGAAATTATGGATGACTTGTCAGTTATGACTTCTAATAATAAGGGCAAAAAACTATTTTGCAAACAGCATATATTTATTTGAGAGTAGATTGTACTTTTTTTTTCATTTATTTGCAAATCTACCTTAAGACTGTTTGTACTGTTTGATACTTGATTCCACTAGTAAGTGGAATTCTGCTGTGTATATGTTACATTACTACCATTAGTCAGACTTGTCTGACAATAACAAAAAACAAGCTTTTTTAAATACCGTTCCACAGGAAATGTTGTTTTAAATTTCAATAGTATATGTTTTTGCATAGATGTGATTACTTTGACCTGAAAGTTTTTATTCCCCTGAATATTAATGATTTACAAGTAAAAGGAAATTGGCCTCAATTCAATGAACTAACTACTGTCTTGGTTTGAAAAGTTTACTGTTTATTTCCTCCAAAAACTGTTCTTATTCCGATTTTATACCCACTAATTCAGATGTCAGTATTCAAAGCACCATTCAAAACAATTACACAGTGGTAGTGCTTACAGAATCACTATATATATATCCTTTCCTTACTATCTGTTTTAGGTTTTCCTATCCATTATCCTCCTTCCTATCTTACCTTTTTTTTTCCTTTAATTGTTAGGCATTCATTTCCAGAATTCTTGACTGATCCTCCATATTTTCTTCCATTACCTTGGCCACAAAAGGATGTCTCATTATCACATTGCTTACAGTAGCAGAAAAATGGAAACAACCCTTTATATCTAAAACTAAAGAAATAGTTAAATTGTCATACATTCATATACGTTACTGTTATAAATACCAGATACTGTTAAAAAGTAGACTATTCAGTCATTTGGAAAGACCTAAATAGAAAATTGTTAAATGAAAAAATAGGTTGTGAGCAATATATTATGTATAGCATTTTATATTGAAATATATTTGTGTATTAACTTATACATTAAGGGTGACAGATATTCATCAAAGTGTTAATGTTAATTATCTCTGTGCTTGATTTTAAGTTTCTCCTTTTTTGGTTCTCTGTGTTTTCTAATTTATCTACAGTGAATATGTATTATTGCATAATATGAAACTCTTCCAGAATCCTGTTTCTAGTGATATTACGTTCAGAGAAAAGTATTAATGAATAATATTTTTTCATTTATTAACTTGGTGTGATGATATGAATATGTAAATAATGAATATTAATAAGAACTTCTTAAAAACTATGTTTCTAGCAATGCAATACAACCTTATGTCCTCCTAAGTTAATATTACTGTTGTGGTTACAAAAGTTTAGTTTCTTTTTTTAGATATGAAAATTTTGAGGATCCCATGGGCACTATTGATAAATTTCATTATGGTACTCACTACTCAAATTCTGCTGGGGTTATGCACTATCTTATTCGTACAGAACCATTCACCACCCTCCACATCCAGCTTCAGAGTGGAAGGTATGTTTTGGGTAAATAAGCTATTTTCTTAAGACTACATGTTAGCATTGAAAACTCTTTGCCTTCATGTTATGTACTGTATAAAAGGACCTTATCTTTTTTATTCTCCTCTTTCAGATTTTGATTGATTTAATAACCTCTAGATAAAAACAGCCAAACTAGTTTGAGAATGGGCCACTCCAATTGACTTACACAAATGACCTTTTAAGGAAAATTCCTTTTTACTGTTATGTAGTGTAGCTTTGTGATTCTTACTGGTTTTAGGAACCTGCCAGAGATTGAGAGTTTGAACTGATTTAGACCTAGGTCCAGGACATCTACCAAAGATTTAAACCTAACCAATGCCTATGTAGTCCTCTTTAAAATATTTATTAAAGAATAAGAAGGAGGAATGAGGGGCTCTTACATAACCCACACAGGTCTATGATACCATTGTATTATCACATTACCTGTCAGAGTTATAATTTACTATGTTTCACACTTTCCTAATAATCCTAAAGAAACTTCTTTATGAAATGCTCGGTTTTCCATGTATCCTTTTTAGCTCCTTACTTATTCACATTTTATCTCCATGTTGTCTTATTCTTTAACATTACTATTTCACCTTTCCTATGCACCCAATCAAGCTATGCAAACATTTCCTATTCTACTCTCTTTGCATATAGTTTTTATCTCTCAAAATTAACCTTTACTCCTATCTTTAATACATTAAGCCTTGGCTTTCAAGAAAAGACTCTGTCCCCATGATCACATTAACCATCTCTAAATGTTACATTTACATGATAGCAGGTAATTTTCGCCCCATTAAAATATAACTGGGTCTTTTCAGCTTTTAATGATTTTAACAGTAAGTGATTTATTACAAAGCTTCAGAAATAGATTCTGTGTTTCAAAAGACAGATCAAGAAAAGGACAACCCATTCAGGGGGAGGAAATATTCGTGGGTTGTGTATCTGATAAGGGACTTGTATTTAGAAGTCTACAATGCAATAACCCTTACAATGCAATAATAAACAGACTAATAACCCAATTAAAACCTGAGCAAAGGATCTGAATGGACATTTCTCCAAAGAAGATATACACATGTCCAAGAAACATGAAAAGATGTTCAGTGTCATTAGTTATCAGGGAAATTCAAAACCATATTGAGATACCTCTTCACACCTACAATGATGGCTATAATAAAAAAGACAGATTATACCCAGTGTTGATGAGCATGTTGAGAAGCTGGAACCCTTATGTACTGCCTGTGGAGATGAAAAATGCCATAGCCTCTGTGGAAAAGAGTCTGGCAGTTCTTCAAAGGGTTAAACATAAAATTATCATATGACCTAGTAATTCCACTCCTAGCTATACATCCAAAATAATTGAAGATATATGTTCACACAAAAACTTGAATACTGGTGTACATAGCAGCGTTATTTATAGTAGCCAAAAAGTAAAAACAACCCAAATGTCTGTCATGTGATAATGGAATAAATAAAATGTGGTATATCCATACAACGGAATATTATTTGGCCATGAGTAGATAAAAAGAATGTTGCAACATGAATGATCCTCAAAAACAGTATGCTAAATGTAGTAAGCCCGACATGAAAAGCCACTTGTTGTATGATCTACATGAGGTGTCCCAAAGAGACAAATCCATAGAGACAGAAAGTAGATTAGTAGTTGCCAGAGAGTGGAGATAGGGTGGATGGAGAGTGACTGCTGATAAGATACAGGGTTTCTTTTTGGAGTGATGAAAATGTTCTAAAATTGATTGTGGCGATTGTTGCACAACTCACGAATATACTGAAAACCCTTGAATTGTGAATTATATGTAAATTATATCTCAGTAAAGCTGTTCTCCCTTACCCAAACAAACAATTCTACCGTTAAAACTATCTCCTTGAATTTGAATACATGATCATTAGACTTTATTAATGACCCAGTCATTGACTGTAATTAAATTCAGAGTTCTGCTTAGTTCAGCTCCACCTCAAACCAAGATTGGTAGACATAAGAAGAGTCAAAATAGTCATCAATGTCATTTGGTAAGTCATTACTAAGTAAATCCAGGAAAACAATATCAAGGGAGATGAAACAGGGGGGGTTATGCTTTTTGTGAATAGAAAATACATAAAAACAGTATAATAAAATTGCAACATGACTATTTGAGCTTCTTTCAACTACCATAGGCCTGTCGTGGAACTTAAAAATAAAATAATAGTACATGCAAGTAAAATATAAAAAGCTTTAGCCACAGAACTATTTCCCTAACTTACCCTCTGGTTTATAGGAGAAGAGTTTGTAAAGGTATTTATGTATAGAGGACAAATCAGCAGGATTCCTATGGATCTGTTAATCATGTATATAAATAATGATATTGAAATTCTGTGATTCTAAAATATCCAAATAACTTTCTTTACTATAATGAACTTTACTCAGCAAAAATTGGGCCTTTCTGTAAGTCTCTTAGGTTTATATTTAATTTAATTACTTGAAAATTTTCTCCAGTGTGATTTGGTTTTCAGCTCTTTTAACTAAAATGACACTAGTGATTAAAGTGACAGTGTTTAGTTCCTGGCAACAAAATTTGAAAGATAGATTATCATAAGAAGGAAAAGCAAACTGTGCTTTTATTTTTATTTTATTTTATTTTATTTAAAAGATTTTATATATTTATTTGACAGAGAGAGAGAGGGAGCACAAGCAGGAGGAGCGGGAGAGGGAGAAGTAGGCTCACTGCTGAGCAGGGAGCCCGATGTGGGACTTGATCCCAAGATCCTGGGATCATGACTTGAGCCAAAGGCAGACGCTTAACCGACTGAGCCACGCAGGTGCCTCCCAAATTGTGTTTTTAGACAGTAAGAGAAAGATGAATGAAGAAGTGTAAGGCTTGTTTCATGGCTGTTGTTGATCACCTTAAATACTCACTGTTCTCTTGTCAATCTCCACGCGCAGGTTTGACTGTGCAGATCGACAGTTCCATTCCATCCCTGCCACCTGGCAGGCTCTCATGGACAACCCATATGATGTGAAGGAACTTATTCCTGAATTCTTCTATTTCCCAGAGTTTTTGGAAAATCAAAATCGTAAGAAATAAAGAGATTAAAAATTTTGACTCAATAGGTCCCAGTGAAGGATCCTGAAAAATACTTTTCAGGACATTTTTGTGATATTCTATAGATTATTTAAGGTTCATTCTGTTTGTTATTCAGTGATATGGTTTGACTGAGACCTCCAAGGAAGTGCTGTGGTAAACCATGATAAATGAGTCAAATTTGAATTGGTGAGAGAATTTATCAGAGTACAGTGTTTCCTAGAAAACAAAAATGGCCATATGCTATTTCAGCCATTTAGCTAGCCACTTAGGCTAAAAGTGTTTGAGTTAGGGGTGGGAAAGGAAAAAAAAGTGTTTGCGTTAGATAAGATTGAGGATTTAGACCAGAGGTTTGCAGACTGTAGGTCATGGCTCAAATCCACAGGATAAACTCATTTATTTATAAATAAAATTTTGTTGGAACACAACCAAGCCAATTCTTCCACGTATGGATTGTGGCTGCTTTCATAGCGTAACAGCATATTTGAGTAGTTGCAACAGAGACCATGGGGCTCAAAAGCAAAAAATATTTATTCTTTGACACTTTATAGAAAAAGTTGGCTGACTCCTGGTTTGGAGCAGAAGAGAGGAAGTAAATTGAAATTAATGGTAGGCTATAAGTTACCACAGTGTTTGAAAAATCATATTATGTTTTTGAAGTAGAGAATTATGGAGCCAAACATAGTCTTTAAAAATATCCAAATACTTCCTCCATGAAGTAATTTTAGATTTATTTTTAAGCACAGTAAGAAAATGACAAGATTGTTACTACTGGTCTTCTTAAGGGAAATTACAATATCAAAGGACCATTACCAACTTCTTTTTCCTCCCCTAGTATGAAATGTTGATGTTTGACCCTTTGCTTCTTTAGTAGAGTTGTTTGCCACACCAGGGAGAGCGTATCCAGGGCTTTGTGTCCTCTGATCATGCACTCTGGGACATGCTGTTGGAGGCAGGGCATCAGATTTCTCAGCATAAGGCATTTAAAATCGGTCATTTTCAGAAAATCAAATGAATCTATTGACAGACTCCGATCCCAGACTCTTAGACATAGGACTGGAGCCTCCAAAGCAGGGTATCCAGGGTAGGAGGGATGAGCAGATTAAATTTGGACACAGCAGTTAAGATACTCTTAGCTTGATAATTTCTGATGTTCGTTACAGCAGGTTGCTGTCTTGCACTACTGTCAATGCTGACTTCTTTTTCTAACTGTATATTGCTTCTTTGAAATGAGTTAGGTGGGAGAAAGCAAAGTACATTACTTAGAATGTCAACAAATATTACTGTTAATTAGTAAAACAAATATTAGTAAAACCAACTCAAAATTGTGCAAGAAAATTTTAATATTTTCCGCAATGAAAACCCTAAGGGTATGGTAGTATTCAGGTAACTTAACAAAATCATCAAAGCCAAGTTCTTTCTGTATTTTCATTCTCCTGTTCTAAGTGTTTGGGCTTTGTCCTTGGCTAGTCCCTCTCATGGTTACAAATGACTGAAGGAAGCATTTCTAGGCTTCACAAGGCAGATACAATAGTATCTTAGAAAGAAGTGTGTTGTTAATTCTTTGGGTCATTTCTTAAGGGTGAGAAATCCTTTCTTATAACCTCTCGTCATTGTCCTTACACCAGTCAGCCTGCTACAGGCATAAAATAAAGCACAAGGATGGATACTTGAATAAAATCAAGGTTCTGCTACCAAATAAGGAGGGATGGCTAGCAGGTTGGCAACATCTGTTACACAGTAGTAGCTGGGTTAACAAAGCCACAGGCCCTGTGCATCCTGTCATTCTATGACATTCAAACCTCTCTCCAGCTTTGGGACACACTGATATTTTAAGGCAGCTTCTTTTATGAAGGTCTTTTATGTTAACACTTTTCTCTTTCCATGCTGTATAAACAAGAAAACCTCATCTTTGGGACAGTTTTGTCAAAATACTATATTTTAATGATATGAGCAAATCGTTATGATGTCAGTATCTACTTAGAAGAGTGGTGTACAAATACATATTTTTTCTTTCATGACAAATACAATATTTCCAATGAGTGAATTTAAAGTGTAAGTAATACTGAAAAGTACTAAGGAGCTGTATTTTGTAAATTAACCATTAGAAAGACTGTATTAATTATTTTTAATGTAAGAAGAATACTGAATATTGCATTTTTGTTTAGGTTAAGGTTTTGGTCTTATCTATAGTGCCCCCACTTCTCAACCAGAAATCAATTTAAAAGTATTTTATTTTCATTTACCTTTTTAATCAACTGATAAAATGCATTTCAATATGTTAAGAATTATTTTTACCTGTTCAATAAATTTAGATCAAGAAGGGTATATGGTTCTCACCTTTTACTCTTAGAGAAGGAAAAAAGCCTCAGTTTTGCTAAGGATTGTGCCCTTGAATTTGTTTTACTTGACTTATTTAAATCTAAAATGATTTGATGCATTTATTTTTTACTTGTCTTAGAATTTAACTTGGGTTGTCTACAAGTTTCCAAAGAAGTAGTAAATGACGTTATTCTTCCCAAATGGGCTAAGTCAGCTGAAGATTTCATCTATAAACATAGAAAAGCTCTGGTAAGATTTTTGTGTTTAGTTATTAGATTACTAAGATAGAGATGCATGTGTTTTCTAGAGAATGTACTAAAGTATATCTGGCTATTAATTATTTTTCTAGATTAATTTGTCATCTGTTATGTATACTGTTGTAGAAAGTATAATATGGTAATTGATTTTGAAGTTATGAATCTTCTGATAGAGTAAGAATATGGTATAGTCCTGTGGATATATAGCAAAAAATACATATATATTAAGTTCTATAAGATAACTGCCTGTTGTATTTTAAACTGTTCCAACCACCAAGCTGGTGTTGTTTGGTGTTTTGTAGTTCCCACATTTGTTTCAAATCTAACAAGAATGAGGGGCTCCTAGGTGGCTTGGTCGGTTAAGTGTCCAGCTCTTGATTTCAGCTCAGGTCGTGATCTCAAGGTCCTGGGATCAAGCCCCTTGTCAGGCTTCGGGCTCAATGTGGAGTCTGCTTGAGATTCTCTCCCTCTTCCTTTTCCCCTCCCCCGGCTTGTGTTTATGCGTGCGCGCTCTCTCTCTCTCAAATAAATAAATAAAATCTTTAAAAAAAAAATCTAACAAAGGATGAGTACATTTTTGTTTTCTCTGAAGGATTTCAGTAAGTTTTTAATATGACTGCTAAATCCTAAATTCCACTTTAAAAAATATTAGTTTTTAGCTGAATTTCCAGTTTGGGATTAAAAGAGTAGTGAAAATTAAACATTGATATTGTGTCATTTTGTAAATGACGCTCCCCCCCCCCCCCACAATAGTCCACTTAGTTCTCTGTCTAAACTGAAATGTTTCAGAGTCTGAAACTAATTAGGCCAATACTTGGAAACATTCCTTGTCGTTAGTATATAGTATGTCAAATTTATGAAATTCAGGATTAGATCATAATATTTGTAAACAATAAAACTATGCATGAATAAGGAATTGGGAAAAAAAATTAAGCAACTCTGAAAAATAATCTTACTTATTATCTAGCCAGGAACTTCTCAGATGCATTTCTCTATATTATCTATGATATGAAGTAGGAGTCTAGGATTTTAGGAAGACATGCTCCTTATATTATTTTTTATAATATTTTTTATTATATTATGTTAGTCACCATACAGTACATCCCTAGTTGACATGCTCCTTATATTAATGTGTTAAAATCTTGTGTTTCAGTTATGTATTGCTGTGCAATGAACTACCCCAAATTTAGTGGCTTAAAATATAATCATTTTATTATCTCTCACAGTTCTGTGAGTTAAGTGGTCTCAACTGAGCAGTTCTCATTTTGCTTGAGGTTCTCATTCCCTTGCAGTCATAGCAGCTGAGGTTGGAGTCATCTGGAGGCTGCACTGAGACACTGGGATGCTGGGCTTTTCTTCCTTCCCATGTAATCTCAGGATATCTCCTCTTCATGTGGTCTCTCTAGCTAGGTAACCAGACATGTACATGTCTACAGCTCAGGAAGGAGTACAAAATTGGAAGCTTCCATGCTTGCTTAAGGCTTAAGGCTGTGAACGGTCATAGCACTTCTGTCACCTTGTCAGAGTCAGTGCGGATTCAAGAGGAGGGAGGGTAAACTCCATCTCTTGGTGGGAGGGAAAAAGAATTTGCAACCATCTTTAATCCTCCACACACAGTCTGCCCTCTGACTACAAATTATTTGCATTCCTCCTACACGCAAAATGTATATACTTCCTCTGCGGATCCTCCCAAAGTCTCATGACAGGGACCTTTAAGTCAGGGATCTGCAAACTTTTCTATAAAGGACCAGACAGTAAATATTTTCTCTGGCTTTAAGGTCTGTGTCAAAATTCTGCCACTGTAATGCAAAAGAAAATGGATGTGGCTTTGTTGTACTACTCTACAGATCTGGAGCTAGTAAAATTTGGCCCACAAGCAGTAAATAGTTTGCTGATCCCTGCATTAAGGCATGAGGTCTGAAGTCCAGAATCTTGTTAGTAATCTAAATCAAATCCATGTGGGCACAAAACTGTTCAGGTTTGTCTGCTCCTGCATCTGAAGACTGTGAAGTAGAGAAACAGGTTATCTGTCCCCACATAACAACAGTAGTGTAACAAAGACAGAAGAACTATCATAGACACTTTCATTCAAAAGGGAGATTAAAAGGGGTTCCTGGCTAACTCAGTCCATAGAGCATGTGACTCTTGATCTCTTGGCTCATGAGTTTGAGCCCCACACTGGGCATAGAATTTAACTTAAAAAGGTGGGGAAGAAAAAAACAAGAGGTACCTAGCAGTAACTGGTTTATAACAATTCAGAATTCCAGCAGGGACATGGTTTCAGTTCCTTCATTAGAGCCCAGTGCTTTTCCTTGAGTGGTTCTCCATGGCTATTTTGTTTTACCCTTTGGCTCTTAGCTTCCTGCTTTGAGTCATTCTTTTACATTAAAAAAAAAGAAAAGTGTTCTCATGAGTGTCTTTGTCAGCCTCTTACCTAACCACAATAAATTGAAAGCCAAAGTTCTCTCATCCTTTTTGTAATGTTTCTACCTCTTTCAGTCTGAACTAATACAGTATCTTTGAAAATTTTATGGGTTTCTTGCGCATCAACTTTATTGGATAAAAACCATTTCACATTACTTTAGAAAACAGCCCCTTATTTCCTTTGGGCCCAGTGGGAGGCTACTGTGAGAAAAATAAGATTCTTAAGGTGTTCTGTTTTCTAGTTGAGTGGGTCTGTGCAGCACACCTTAGATATTTGAAGTCTCAGCAGATTGCTTCACAGCCACACTCTTGAACTAAACTTTCGCCTGAGGCCATGTTTTACTGGTGACCTCTGATTTGATCGTTGACCTTTGCCATTTCGCAGAGGGTCTTTGCCCTCTAGTATCCTGGGAATGAGAAATAATTTTATTTGGACCCCAGCAAGACCTGCTCCTTTATGTTTTTTTTTTAAGTTACGCTTAAAACCTAAATAGTTCTTTTTTTTTTTTTAAAGATTTTATTTATTTGAGAAAGAGAGAGATAGCTACAGAGAGCATGAGCAGGGAGGAGAGGGAGAAGCAGGCTCCCCACTGAGCAGGGAGCCTGATGCGGGGCTCAATCCCAGGACTCTGGGATCATGACCTGACCCGAAGGCAGATGTGCTTAACCCACTGAGCCACCCAGGCACCCCATGAATAGTTCTTTTTTTAAACTCATCTTACTCCTTCCACACTTTATAGAAGGCAGCTAAAAGAACCAATTAGCATGGAAATCTCCATCCCCAGATGACACCCAGGTGCTCATCACAACAAATGCACTCCTTAATCCCCATCACCTATTTAACCCATCCCCACACCCATTGTATGGAAGTGTTGAATCACTATGTTGTACACCAGAGTCTAATATTACACTGTATATTAACCAACTGGAACTAAAATAAAAACCAAAAAAGAAATCTCTATCCCCAGATTCATGAGTTGATTAGGTACTCTTTCTATCATTAATGGAACTAAACTTGAGCCCCCTTTTCTCCTGTCTCCAGTAACAAGTCCCATACTGTCTTTCAAACCATCACTAACCAGCTTCAGGAGGTCCTTCAAGCCTCTGTCTGCCACAGTCCACCTTCATATTGGGGTGGTGTCAGGTCAGGTAGGTTGGAGGGAACGATTTTCAGCCACCTTTAATCAACCCCAACTGGTTTGTTTCTTTCAGTTGAATTTCTAGATAGCTGTTTCAATGGAAATTTCACAGCAAATATATATCCATAGCCATCATTAAGTTTTTTGTTGTTGATATTTCAGCTATTAGAATACTTGAGTTGTTGTCTTTACCCATTAGTTAAGAGGTGTACATGTATTATTAAATATTAACAAATAGGTCTACATTATACTAGATAGAATATATCCAAAATATGTGGTAGATACTGATTAAATATTTAACGTGATTTTGAGATAATTTTATTTACAGTGGTAAGATTTGTGTGTAGAAATGCTTAATTTTCTCTTACTTTTTTAAAGGACCAATATTTACATTGTAGTTGGAAGGTATCTCTATATTATTTGTTCTTTTTTTAGGAGTCTGAATATGTTTCTGCTCATCTTCATGAATGGATAGATCTGATTTTTGGCTATAAACAGAGGGGGCCAGCTGCAGTGGAAGCACTCAATGTTTTCTATTACTGTAGTTATGAAGGTATAAGCCTATACACTTTATATCTTACATTCCGTTGATGGAAAGTATCATTTAATAGGTGTTTATACATGATATTTTGGTCATGAGAAAGACTACATTTAAAAACAGTTTTAATGATCTTTTCTCTTTGAAATATTAAGAGACTGACTGGTTTTTTTAAATAGTAGTTAAGAGTATCCATGCAGATCTTCACTTTGATAGTGAAGGAAACCATCAACAAAACAAAAGGTAACCTACTCGGTGGGAGAAGATATTTGCAAGTGATATATTCAATAAGGGGTTAATATTCAAAATATATGAAGAATTTATACAACTCAACACCAAAAAAAAAATCTGATTTTAAAAATGGGCAGAGGACCTGAAGAGACATTTTTCCAGAGAAAACGTGCAGATGGCCAACAGACACATGAAAAGATGCTCAGCATCACTCATCGCCAGGGAAATGCAAATCAGAACCACAGTGAGGAATCACCTTATGCCTGTCAGAATGGCTCAAATAATGTAAGAAATAACAAGTGTTAGCAAGGATATGGAGAAAAAGGAACCCTTGTGCACTAGTGCAGCCACTGTGAAAAACAGTATGGAGGTTCTCCAAAAAATTAAAAATAGAAGTATGCTATGATCCAGTAGTTCCACTACTGGATATTTTCCCAAAGAATAGGAAAACACTAATTTGAAAAGGTCTATGTACCCCTATGTTTATGGCAGCATTATTTAGAGTAGCTAAGATATGGAAGCAGTCAGTGTCCATTGATAGATGAGTGGATAAAGAAGATGTGAGATAGACACACACACACACACACACACACACACACACACACAGAGTGGAATATTAGCCATAAAAAAGAATGTGATCTTGTCATTTGTAACAACATGGATGGACCTAGAGGGTGTAATGCTAAGAGACATAAGTCAGAGAAAGACCAATACCATATGATTTCACTCATGTGGAATTTAAGAAAGAAAACAAATGAGTAAAGGGGGAAAAAAGAGAGAGACAAACCAAGAAATAGGCTCTTAACTATAGAGAACAAACTGATGGTACCAGAGGGGAGGAGTGTGGGGGAGGAGTTAAATAGATGAGGGGGATTAAGGCGTGTACTTGTCCTGATGAGCAACAGGTGATGTATGGAATTGATGAATTACTATATTGTACACCTGAAACTAATATTACACTGTATGTTAACTGGAACTTAAGTAAAACTTAAAAAGATAACTTAGAATTTAAAAAAAAATAACTTAGAATTTAAAAATGATGTAAATAAGTTCTCAAAAAAAAAACCCAAAACAAACGAACAAAGAAAAGACAAAAAGACTCTTACATATAGAGAACACACTAGTGGTTGCCAGAGGGGAGGTAGGTGCAGGGAAGAGTGAAAGGGGATAAAAAAAAATAGTGTATATGCAAACTAATTATAAATGTCAGTTATTGGTGGCCTAAAAGTTTTTGATTTCTGGCCCTAAGTGTCCTATTCAGTCAGGTCCTGCAGTAAGTACTCAGTGTTGAATTGTTAGCAGACTTTGAAAGAAGACTTTTAGTATTATAAATAACAAACTCTTCAAATGATAAAATAAGTTGAATGGGATAGGCTGGTGATGGGTAGTAAGGAGGGCACGTATTGCATGGTGCACTGGGTATTATACGTAACTAATGAATCATCGAACTTTACATCAAAAAAATAAAAAGAGGGTGAGCCAAAAAAAAAAAAAAAATAAGGTGACATCATTCTAATGTTTAGCTCAGGATCAAGAACATTTTCTGAAGGCTTTGAAAGCCTTAAGAAGTAGTTTTTTCTAATCCTTCAGTAGTAAAGATTGTGAATAGTGTGAAGTTAATATGAACTGGAGCAGAGTCCATATGCCTTTTGGTAAATAGACAAGCCTATTTTTTCGTTCCCTTATTCATTTGATAATAGTTTTGTAGAGGAGTGATATGCATGGTGGTTATGAGCATAGGCTTTGAAATTCAACTTACCTAGTTTGGCCGCTTACTAACCATATCAAGTATGGTGTGGTATAATCAGTTAACCAGAATATCACCTTACCCAGTGTTTGTTAGATAAGCAGTAACTTACAGTAGTATTTTATGTGATTATTACACTTGTTTCAGCTTGATTATCATGAAGAAAACAGGTGTACTGTGAGATAGTTTGTACATTTTCAAGAGAAACTTTTATGCACTACCAGTTAACTTTTGTTTAAAATTTTTTTTTTCTGGGGCACCTGGATGGTGCAGTCGTTAAGCATCTGCCTTTGGCTCAGGGCATGATCCCAGCGTTCTGGGATAGAGCCCCACCTCAGGCTTCTCCGCTTAGGAGCCTGCTTCTTCCTCTCCCACTCCCCCTGCTTGTGTTCCCCCTCTCTCTGGCTGTCTCTCTCTGTCAAATAAATAAATAAAATCATTTAAAAAAATAAAAAATTAATAAATTTTTTTCTAAATAATGGATGGAATGTTATATTTTTTATACATATTTAATGTTTGGAGTCACTGTTTTTTTTTTTTAATTGCCTCTTGGGGTGCCTGGATGGCTCAGTTGGTTAAGCGTCCAACTCTTCATTTCAGCTCAGGTCATGATCTCAGGCTCATGGGATTAAGCTCTGAGTTGGATTCCATACACAACATGGAGTCTGCTTGTCCCTCTCTCCCTCTGCTCCCCCCTGCTGACCCTACTCATGCTCTCATGTGTTCTCTTGCTCTCTAAAATAAATAAATAAATAAAATCGTATAAAAAAATAAAAAATTGCCTTTCTCACAATATTCTTACAAATTGAAGACCGAATGATATTTTGTTGAAAATACACTATTCAGTCTCCAAAAATATTAATCAGTTGTGTGGCTTGCTGATTTGTTTTCACTCTGTAGTGAATTGACTCCTTCTTGTTTTAGGAGCTGTGGATCTGGATGCCTTAACAGATGAGAAGGAAAGAAAAGCCTTAGAAGGGATGATTAATAATTTTGGGCAAACACCTTGTCAGCTCTTAAAGGTAAATCATTAAAATTATTGATTACTTAAAATGTTAATACATAAGTCTAGAATTTAATTGCTAAGGAGTACTACCAATGTTTTCAAGTATTTTAATTATTTAAAACTGTATCTCTCAGAATTACCTAGAATTTAAGAAAAATCATACTGTCACTTAAAAAGTAAATAGATTTAAATGACTGTTCCTATTTTGAAATAACAAAATATTGTAGTCAAAATCCACATATACAGTCAATAACTCTTAAGAGACAGAGGAGTTATATTTACTCAGAAAGCCAATGACTTTATTTTGTTTAAACAACTAAAGTGTGACTGGAACAGGATCTGAATGCATGACCACCCAACTCAAAAGTCTTTCTACCATGCCATGTCTCCTCTGAATTAATAGCTGTAAACTCTTTTATTGAATTAGATCACTTTCCATGTTCTGTGGGCTGTTATTTATATCCTAATAATGATGTTTTCTGTGTTAGTTGTATATTTGTGCATTTGTGTTACTTTATTGTAAGTATGTTACACACAGCAACCTTCTCCAAATCATCTTATATCTTTCTTACATATAGTATTTGTGTAGTAAATATTTGTGAATTGAATCTCCACAACTGTTACAGGAAGAAGGTATCTACATTCTGGTTTAAAAATATGTTGAACTTCTGTTAATTCAGTTATCAGACTAAGCGTTGTAATTCCTACTGTTCCTTAGTAGAGTTAGTTTGAAGCCTCCAACATTGGTTTTTTACAGAATAGTCATATTTAAAAGCAATGCTTTAAATCTATCTGCTGATAGAATGCGAAAGTAACCGAAGAAAACAGAACATTTCATTGAGCTTTGAAATAGATTCTGTAATGTTTTTGCACCAATTTTACTTTTCTTTTTTTCATAGGAGTGGTGCTAATTAGTTTTCATCACCATAAAAAATGACAAGAGGGTCAGCCTTTGAGTTTAAAAAAAAAATTTTATTTTAATTCAATTTAGTTAACATATAGTATATTATCAATTTCAGGGGTAGAATTTAGTGATTCATCAGTTGCATATAACACCCAGTGCTCATTACATCACGTGCCCTCCTTAATGCCCATCACCCAATTACCCCATCCCTCCACCCACCTCCCCTCCAACAACGCTGTTTGTTCCCTGTAGTTAAGAGTCTCTTATGGTTTGCTTCTCTCTCTGTTTTTATCTTATTATATTTTTCCTTCCCTTCCCCTATGTTCATCTGCCTTGTTTCTTAAATTCCACATATGAGTGAAATCATATGGTATTTGTCTTTCTCTGACTGACTTATTTCACTTAGCATAATATTCTCTAGTTCCAGCCATGTCATTGCAAATGGCAAGATTTCTTTTTTTTGATGGCTGAGTAGTATTCCATTCTCTATATATCCCACATCTTTTTTATCCGTTCCTCAGTTGATGGACATCTGGGCTCTTTCCATAGTTTGGCTTTTGTGGACATTGCTGCTATAAACATTGGGGTGCAGGTGCCCCTTGGGATCACTACATTTGTATCTTTGGGGTAAATACCCAGTAGTGCAATTGCTGGGTTGTAGGATAGCTCTATTTTCAACTTTTTGAGGAACCTCCATACTGTTTTCCGGAGTGACTGCACCAGTTGCATTCCTATCAGCAGTGTAGGAGGGTTTCCCTTTCTCTGCATCTTCGCCAACATCTGTCGTTTCCTGACTTGTTAATTTTAGACATTCTGACCGGTATTAGGTGTTATCTCATTGTGGCTTCAATTTTGTATTTCCCTGATGCTAAGTGATGTGGAGCATTTTTTTCATGTGTCTGTTGGCCGTTTGTATGTCTTCTTTGGAAAAATGTCTATTCATGTCTTCTGCCCATTTCTTTGATTGGACAAGTTGTTCTTTGTGTGTTGAGTTTCATAAGTTCTTTATAGATTTTGGATACTAGCCCTTTATCTGATAAGACATTTGCAAATATCTTCTCTCATTCTGTCGGTTGTCTTTTTTTTGTCACTCTTTCCTTTGCTGTGCAAAAGCTTCTTATCATGATGATGTCCCAATGGTTCATTTTTGCCTTTGTTTCCCTTGCCTTTGGAGATGTATCTAGCAAGAAGTTGCTGCAGCTGAGGTCACAGAGGTTGCTGCCTGTGTTCTCCTCTAGGATTCTGATGGATTCTTGTCTCACATTTAGGTCTTTCTTCCATTTTGAATTTATTTTGTGTGGTGTAAAAAAAAGTGGTGCAGTTTCATTCTTCTGCATGTGACTGTCCAATTTTCCCAACACAATTTGTTGAAGAGACTGTCTTTTTCCCATTGGATATTCTTTTTTTTTTTTAAGATTTTATTTATTTATATGTTAGAGAGAGAGAGAGCGCACAAGCAGGGGGAGCAGCAGGCAGAGGGAGAGGCAGGCTCCCCACTGAACAGGGAGCCCAGTGAGGATCTTGATCCCATTATCCTGGGATCATGACCTGAGCCAAAGGCATATGCTTAACCGACTGAGCCACCCAGGTGCCCCCCCCCATTGTATATTCTTTCCTGCTTTGTTAAAGATCAGTTACGCATAGAGTTGAGGGTCCATTTCTGGGTTCTCTATTCTGTTCCATGATCTTTGTGTCTGTTTTTGTGCCAGTACCATACTGTCTTGATGATTACAGCTTTGTAATAGACCTGGAAATCCAGAATTATGATGTCATCAGCTTTGGTTTTCTTTTTCAACATTTCTTTGGCTATTTGGGGTCTTTTCTGGTTCCATACAAATTTTAGAATTGTTTGTCCCACCTCTGTGAAAAATGTTGATGGTATTTTGATAGGGATTGCATTGAATGTGTAGATTGCTCTAGGTAGCATAGACATTTTAACAGTATTTGTTCTTCCAATCCATGAGCATGGAATGTTTTTCCATTTCTTTTTGTCTCCTAAATTTCTTTTATAAGTGTTCTATAGTTTTCAGAGTACAAGAGTTTTACCTCTCTGGTTAGGTTTATTCCTTGGTATCTTTGAGTTTTTGGTGCAATTGTGAACAGGATTGATTCCTTGATTTCTCTTTATGCTGCTTCACTGTTAGTCTATAGAAATGCAACAGACCTCTGTGTGTTGATTTTTATATCCTGCGACTTTGCTGAATTCCTGTATCAGTTCTAGCAATTTTTTGGTGGAGTCTTTTGGGTCTTCTACATAGACTATCATGTCATATGCAAATAGTGAAAGTTTGACTTTTTCCTTACCGATTTAGATGCCTTTTATTTCTTTTTATTTTCTGATTGCTGAGGCTAGGACTTCCAGTAGTATGTTGAACAGCAATGTTGAGAGTGGACATCCCTGTCATGTTCCTGACTATAAAGGAAAAGCTCTCAGTTTTTCCCCGTTGAGAATGATATTCACTGTGGGTCTTTTATATATGGCCTTCAGGATGTTGAGGTATGTTCCCTCTATCCTTACATTGTGGAGGGTTTTTATCAAGAAAAGATTGTGTATTTTGTCAAATGTTTTTTCTGCATGTAATGAGAGGATCATATGGCTCTTATCCTTTCTTTTACTAATGTGGTATACCATGTTGATTGATTTGCAGATGTTGAACCACCTGTGCAGCCCAGGAATAAATTCCTCTTGGTCATGGTGAATTATCCTTTTAATGTACTGTTAGATCCTATTAGCTAGTATCTTGTTGAGAATTTTTGCATCCATTGTTCATCAGGGATATTGGCCTATAATTCTCTTTTTTGGTGGGGTCTTTGTCTGGTTTTAGGATCAAGGTAACGATGGCCTCAGAGAATGAGTTTGGAAGTTTACGTTCCATTTCTATTTTTTGGAAGTTTCAGAAGAACAGGTATTAATTCTTCAAATGTTTGGTAGAATTCCCCTAGGCAAGCCATCCAGCCCTGGACTTTTGTTTGTTGGGAGATTTTTGATTACTGGTTCAATTTCTTTGCTGGTTATGGGTCTGTTCAGGTTTTCTATTTCCTCCTGTTTCAGTTTTGATCATATATTTCTAGGAATTTATCCATGTCTCAGATTACCTAATTTGTTGGCGTATAATTGACCATAATATGTTCTTATAATTGTTTGTATTTCTTTGGTATTGGTTGTTCTCTCTCCTCTTTCATTCATGATTTTATTTATTTGGGTCCTTTCTCTTTTCTTTTTGATAAATCTGGCCAGGGGCTTATCGATCTTATTAATTCTTTCAAAGAACCAGCTCCTAGTTTCGTTGATCTGTTCTACTATTCTTTTGGTTTCTGTTTCATTGATTTCTGCTCTAATCTTTATCAATTCTCTTCTCCTGCTGGGTTTAGACTTTATTTGCTGTTCTTTCTCTAGCTCCTTTAGGCATAAGGTTAGGCTGTGTATTTGAGCCTTTTCTTGCTTCTTGAGAAAGGCCTGTATTGCTATATACTTCTCTCTGGACCGCCTTTGCTGCATCCCGAAGATTTTGAACTGCTGTGCTTTCATTTTCATTTGCTTCCATGTATTTTTTTTTTTAATTCTTCTTTAATTTACTGGTGGACCCATTCATTCTTTAGTAGGATGTTCTTTAACCTCCATGTATTTGTGGTTCTTCCAAATTTTTTGTTGTGGTTGACTTCAAGCTTAGTAGCATTGTGGTCTGAAAATATGCATGGTATGATCTCAGTCTTTTTTGTACTGGTTGAGTCCTGATTTGTGACCCAGTATGTGATCTATTCTGGAGAATGTTCCATGTGCACTCAGAAAAAAATGTGTATTCTGCTGCTTTAGGATGAAATGCTCTGACTATATCTATGAAGTCCATCTGGTTCAGTGTATCATTCAAAGGCCTTGTTTCCTTGTTGATCTTTGGCTTAGATGATCTGTCCATTGCTGTGAGTGGGGTGTTTAAGTCCCCTATTATTGTATTATTATCAATGACTTTCTTTAATTTTGTTACTAATTGATTTATATATTCAGCTGCTCCCAAGTTAGGGGCATAAGTATTTACAAATGTTAGATGTTCTTGTTGGATAAACCCCTTTATTATGATAAGTATCCTTCTTCGTATCTTATTTCGGTCTTTAATTTGAAATCTAGTTTGTTTGATATAGGGGTGGCTATTCCAGCTTTCTTTTGATGTCCATTATCATAATAAATGGTTCTCCACCTCCTCAGTTTCAATCTGGAGGTATCTTTGGGTCTGAAATTAGTCTTTTAAGCAGCATATCGATGGGTCTTTTTTTATCTATTCTGATACCCTATGTCTTTTGATTGGAGTATTTAGTTCATTTACATTCAGAGTAATTATTGAAAGATGGGAATTTAGTGCCATTGTATTACCTGTAAAGGTGCTGTTCCTGTAGATTGTCTTTGTTCCTTTCTGATCTTTATTACTTTTGGTCTCTCTTTTGCTCAAATGCCCCCCTTTAATCAGGGCTGCTTTAATGTTCACAAATTCCTTTGGTTTTTGTTTTTCTTGGAAACTCTTTATCTCTCCTTCTATTCTGAATGACAGCCTTACTGGATAAAGTATTCTTGGATGCATATTTTTCCCATTTAGCTCTTTGAATATATCATGCCAGTCTTTTCTGAACTACCAGGTCTCTGTGGACAGGTCTGCTGCCAGCCTTCCAAGTCTACCCTTGTAGGTTAAAGATCGCTTGTCCCAAGCTGCTTTTAGGATTTTCTCGTTATCTTTGTAATTTGTAAGTTTCACTATGCTGTGTCATGCTGTTGACCTGTTTTTGTTGCTTTTGCGGGGAGTTCTCTGCCTGTTGGACCTGAATGCATGTTTCCTTCCCCGGGTTAGGAAAGTTCTCAGCCATTATTTATTCAGATAAACCTTCTGTCCCCTTTTTCCTGCTCTTCTTCTGGGACTCCTATAATATGGATATTACTTTGCTTTTTGTTTTTTTGTTTTGTTTTGTTTTTTTTAAAGATTTTATTTATTTATTTGACAGAGAGAGAGACAGCCAGTGAGAGAGGGAACACAAGTAGGGGGAGTGGGAGAGGAAGAAGCAGGCTCCCAGCAGAGGAGCCCGATGTGGGGCTCGATCCCACAACACCGGGATTACACGCCCTGAGCCGAAGGCAGACGCTTAACGACTGAGCCACCCAGGCGCCCCTTATTTCGCTTTTTGGAATTGCTGAGTTCCCTAAGTCTGCCTTCGTACTCTTCTTTTCAGCTTCATTACTTTCTGTAATTTTATCTTCTATATCACTGATGCACTCTTCTGATTTGTTCATCCTTGTTTTTATGGCCTCCACTTGGGTCTGTATCTCAGTTATAGCATTTTTAATTTTGACCTGACTAGATTTTTAGTTCTTTTATCTCTATAGTAAGGGATTCTCTAGTGTCTTCTCTACTTTATTCATGGCCAGCTAGTATCTTTATAATCATTGTTTTAAATTCTCGTTCAGACATCTTACTTATATCCATATTGATTAAATCCCTGGCTGTGAGTACTACCTCCTGTTCTTTTGGGGTGAATTTCTCTTTCTTGTCATTTTATCGAGAAAAGAAAAAGAGAAACAACAATAACAACAACAACAGAAAAAAACTAAATCCTGGATGTGTTTTAGTCTGCTTGTTTAAAAGAAACTAGATCCTGGGCACGTGGGTGAATCAGTTGGTTAAACGTCTACCTTCAGCTCAGGTCATAATCCCAGGGTCCTGGGATAGAGACCCACATTGGGCTTCTTGCTCAGTGAGGAGTCTGCTTCTCCCTCTACCCTTCCCTCCTGCTCATGATCTCTCTCTCTCTCTCTCATACTCTCCCTCTCAAATAAATAAATAAATAAAATCTTAAAAAGAAAAGAAACTAGATCCCAAAATAAATAAATATATATATAATGAAAAGAAACAGAAAAGTAAAACATATATATGTAATGTTTATAAAAGTAAAAATTAAAAAAGGATAAAAAAAAGAATTGGAAAAAAGAAAATAACTGAAAAAATAATAACAAAAGGCTAAAGAATAAAATACAAAGAATGCTAGCTACTGTTTTCCCCTAGAACTGAAGTTCTTCAGCCCTCTATGATCAGTAGACTTGGTGCAAGAGAGTTGTTTGTGCTGGTCTTCTGGGGGAGGGGCCCCGTTTTGCTGATTCTCTGGTGGAATTGCCGTAGTGGAAATGTGCCTGCAGTGCACAGGGAGGCAGAGCTTGGTGTAAGTGGCTCCAGGCTCCACTAGGTGGCGCCCTTTTGCTCCCTGACGATGTTAAGCATCGATGGGCAGGATGAATGTGGCAGCACTCTGCTTTCTAGCACTGGAGCTGAAAATTTGCACTCCCTACTCTTCAGTGAGCCCTCACAGAAAAGCACTCAGCCACTCTTGTCTCCCCGTTTCTGTCAGAACTCTGTGTTCATTTTGCGTATGTGCAAGCTTTATACCAGGCACACGGCTGAGTTTCAAAACCCCAAAGTTTGGGAACTCCCACGGTTTGGACCTGCGCTGTTCCTCCCAGGGATGGTCTCACCACACTAATGCCATTTGGAGAACCTGTCTCAGGAAAGCAGTTGCTTGATCACACATAGGATCAGTTTATGGCAATACAGAGCAGAAAGCTGGCACTTAGACTCGCTATTCTCAGGTGGCTTCTACACTCTTATACCTGGGAACTGTATAGGTGCCACCCATTCTTCTTGTGACCCCAGGGATCCTCAGATCACACTGTCATGCCTGGAATTCTGCCCCACTTCACCATCTGAGCACCTTTAAGCCAGGCATGTCCCTCACTGTAGTAGCAGTCTTCTAAAAGTTCTGATTTTGCACTCAGCTACTTATAATTCTTTGAGGTAGCCTCCTTAAGCAGGCCCCCTCCCCACTGCAGCATCCTCAGCTATATCACACCAGATTCAAGTCTCAGTACTTCCTACCTTCCAAACAGTGGTTGCTTTTTTTTTTTTTTAAGATTTTTTAAATTTATTTGACAGAGAGACAGCCAGCAAGAGAGGGAACACAAGCAGGGGGAGTGGGAGAGGTCTTGAAGAAGCAAGCTCCCAGCAGAGCAGGGAGCTTAATGCGGGGCTCCATCCCAGGACTCTGGGATCACGCCCTGAGCCGAAGGCAGACGCTTAATGACTGAGCCACCCAGGCTCCCCTAGTGGTTGCTTTTCTACTTGTAGACTTGTAGCATTTCTTTTCTCAGACCTCCAATTGATTTCTTGGGTGTTCAGAATGATTTGATAACTATTAGTTGTATTTGAGGGATGAGACAAGCTTAGGGTCCCCGTACTCCTCCACCATCTTAACTCCCAGTCAGCCTTTAATTTAAAATAAAATGAATAATACTCATATGGATTGAGAGCTAAATATTGAAGTACTTAGAGCTGTCATATTATTTTCTATTATCTAATATTTTGTGATAGAGGTAGAAAAATCCCCTTTAGATGGAATTCTGTTCTGCACTTTAATTATGCCTTTTGCTTATTAATTTGATTTGCCATTTTCTTGTTTATAAAGGTAACACTGTTTTATGGTGCTGACATTAAAGTTAAAGAAGACTATTTTAATTTATTTGAAAACAAGTGTAGCAGTATTTATAATTTATTCTGATGGTATTGACATTTTGATCTTATTTCAGGAGATAAGAATTCACCCATATAAATTTTGACTTTTGAATGATTCATTTAATTTTATCAAATATTTATTAAGCATCTATCATCCTTAATACTATTCTAGGTATCAAAAATCCAAAAATGAGTAAGATTTGTTTTCTGATTTTAAGATACCTTTTGCCTAAGGGATGCCTCACTAGCTCAGTGGGTGAAGTGTGCACCTCTTGATCTCGGGGTTGTGAGTTTGAGCCCCACATTGGGTGTAGAGATTACTTAAGAAAAAAAAAATCTTAAAAAAGGTACCCATTGCCTAGTTGGAAAAGATAGACCATAAACAACTATGTAATCCAACATAAAAATAATTACTAAATAAAATACTAAACAAAGCAATGTGCTGATTAAAATAATAAAAGAGAATAATTAATTCTGGCTTAGAAATTCAAGACAGACATCAGTAAGAAAAACTTTAAAGTAGAAGTAGGATTTCTCTAGAAATGAACAAGATAAAAACTCTGCTGAAGGACTAGTCTGAACAATGGCCTAGAATTTGTCAACAGTGCATGGTATGTAATCCATTGTAGCTAGAGCCCAGTATGTATGAAGGAATACAGTAAAGATGTCTTAATATAGTTATGGAATTATTTTTTCTTAAAATTATTTTGAAGGAACCACATCCTCCTAGATTGTCAGCAGAAGAAGCAGTGCAGAAGCAGACCAAAACAGACACTTCAGCCCTGAACCTGTTTCAACACCTCTCTGAACTCAAATCATTTTTTATAGAGGTAATATCCAACTTGGTAATATCAAAGCATTTTCTCTGTGAATTCTATAAGAAGGGGGGGTTATATTTAATCCAAAATAGTAAATAATGTTGCAGTAATATATTCTTGGATTTTTAAAACAATCTTACTGGAAGTTTTTGTTTGCTGCTGAGTGATAGTGAGACCTGTTTCTCTTGGCTTGCTTTCTTCTACTTCACATTTTCCAGACAAGGAAAACTAAATAATTTGATTTAAATTGTTTTTCATGACAGCTGAAATGATATGTAGAGGAAGTGTAAAATAACTCCTAATTATAGTGTCTGCTCATTTATAAAATATGGCCCAATAAGTCAGATTGTTAATTGCTAATATCAGAAGGAATAATCAAGTAAAACAAGATAGTTAATGCTATAATTGAAAGAGTACTTTAAATTCAAATGTTTAAATATACATATTGAATTACTTTGGTTCAGAATGTGAATATGAAGTGCATTTATACCTATGAATTTGGTAATATTCTTGGCAAGAAGAAAAATGGTGATAAAAAGTTATTAAGAATAGTTTGGATATGTGTGAAAAAGCAGTAACTCTCATGCAATACAATAGACATTGTTAAATTTTTCTTAAAGGGCCAGACAGTAAATATTTTGGACTCTGCAGTGAAAAGGCAAAATCAAGAATGTTATGTAGGTACATATGTAACCACTTGAAATAGAACCATTTAAAAATGTAAAAACCATTCTTTGCTTACCCACAGTCTATAAAACTAGTGGTAGGCTGGTCTTGTACTATAGGCCGAGTTTGTCAAATCCTGCATTAGAGTATCATTATAATGTGTTTCTTAGGTTCAGTATCATGGGAAATCTTTATAGAATTTTTCGATAATTTGGTGTAAAAAATTTTATGAAGTTTCTATTATAGTTAGCTTTATGCTGAGTTTTATTCAAAGAACAACGTTGTAGTAAGCTCTATAGTACTTTAATGTAAATGTTTTCCCATGTTTCTGAAAGCACTTCATAATTAATTCTTGCCACTCCTTTCCTAGATTCATGTTTAGTGAGATATAGTAATTCAGTGTTTAACAATACAGACTCTCCAGAATCAGTTGTTTTCCCAAAGTATCTAAGTCAGTTGCCTGGAACTTGGTATACATAGAAACAGTGCTTAGAAATGATGACCCTGGCTGGCTCAATCGAAAAGCATATATGTGACTCTTGATCTTGGGGTCATGAGTTCAAGCCCCACATTAGGCATAGAGCTTAACTTTTAAAAAGAAAGAAAAAAGAAATGACTAATTCCAAGATGTGTTCTGGGTCCCCAAGACCATCCTCAGGTTTACAGAAGGACTCACAGTATGCAACATACAGTTGTACTCACAACTGAAATTTATTACAACGAAAGGATACAAAACAACATCAGCAAAGGGCAAAGGAACATGGGCTGAAGTACAGGGGAAACCAGGTACAAGCATCCAAGAATCCTCTTCCAGGAGAGTCACACAGGACGTGCTTAATTCTCCCAGTAACGAAATGTGAAAATACATGTTTGTCTACCAGGGAAGCTTATTAGAGACTCAACACCCAGGGTTTTTATTGGGGGTGGTCACATAGGCAAGCTTTGCCTAGCACATGCCAAAATTCCAGACTCCCAGGAGACAATAGGGTCTTCAGCATAAACCATGTTGTTTGCACAAATAATCTAGGAATAGCGAGCCACTTTTGTCATTGAGGAGAAGTTCTGTAACAGTGTAGGGAACTCTGCCCACCAAGTTCCCAGATGCCACCCAAGGGCTGACCTTACAGGAAGGCCTTTCTAAGGAGGGCTGTTTCGAGCCTGCTATGTTAACTAAATCTTTACTGCACATAGGGCAACCCATTATTTAACACATAATCTGAAGGACATGTTATACTGTATTATGCAGTGGTGATAAAATTTTTTCATTATGTCTAATCATTTGTGACATTGTTTTTATAGAATAATGCATTCCAAGTTCCATCTGCAGATTCAGTGGCATTTGTCCCTTTGTACCCACCATGTCACAGGATAGCTATCCCCAGGATCAGTATCTGGAGCAGGACAAAGAACACAATAGATATCCTTGGGTCCTGATAATTTATTAATCCCTTTTCATCATCATAAGAGAAGGTATTTCCCCACTCATTCATATGAAAAGAGAAGGCCTCTCTGTAGTTATCTCTTCCTAGTTGTTAAAATGGTGAAGAAAACAGGTAGCAGTGAAAGCAAAGGCCTAATAAATGGATTTCTTCAAACACCATGTTCATTTATTCTTGTTCAAATGTAAATTCTCTTGATTCACAGAGTGAAGAGAAAAGAGGGACTAATTTTATATGGTTTATAATTCATTATTTAATTCATATAAGGATCTTAGAATAGTACCTGGCGCATAGTGTATGCCCAATAATGTTAGGTTATAATTTATCTAATAAATGTGAGGTATAATTTATGAACTATTGTTACATCAGAAAACTTAGTTCAAATTACTGTTTTCTTTCATGTTGTAATATAATGGCAGATGTTTTCTGAGGACTGTATTTTCTGGTCCTGTTGTTACAGCATTCAGGGATTGCCTCAGGTAATGGAATAGATCTGTTTTGAAAGTTAGGAAAAAGGAAATTCTATAAAAATATAGCCCATGTTGTGAATTGAGCAATATACTCTTATATGGTCTATATTTTCTACTTTATATTCATGTCAATATGGCAAGGGAAAAGGAAAGTTTCTAAATCACTGGCTGTTTTTAATGGTTGATGCTCCTTGAAATCTGCATTTCTGTTTCACAGCAGAGCAGTATGATACAAGAAAATGATGGGTTTTAGAAGTTTCAGTTGTGCCACCCAAACACGGTACATAGTTCCTTTCCTACATTTTTTAGCCTTTTAAAAAAAATTAAAGTATATTTGACACACAGTGTTACATTAGTCTCAAGCGTACAGGATAGTGATTCTCCTTTTCTACATTTTAATTAAATGATATGTTTTGATAGATTAAAATGCTGTGTCACGGGGTTCATTCTTGTTTTAAAAAAGAGAAGTTTTCAGTAACTCAAACCTAATAAATATAAGCAGAAGCAGCCACTAAGCCTCTGTCTTTTATTTTATAGGGAATTAGTGATGGTGTTCCACTAATAAAGGCCATTGTCCCCAAAAATCAGTCTCGTTCTTTTATGTCTCAAGGCAGTCCTGAGTTACTGGTAAGTTGATTTATGGTTTTTTCACACTGCTACATCCAAATACATTACAACTTAACAAAAAAAAGAGAGAGAGAGGGAGAAAATAAATTTTTAAAGACTTCTTAGAAATAATAAAGAAAATTTTTATGAAATTATTTTGACCAAATATAAAAATATATTTTCTATGGGCGCCTGGGTGACACAGGTCAGTTAAGCGTCTGGCACTTGGTTTTGTCTCAGGTCGTGATTTCAGGGTCCTAAGATGGAGCCCAGCATAGGGCTCCATGCTCAGCATGGAGTCTGCTTGAGATTCTCTCTCCCTCTCCCTCTGCCCCTCCTTGCTCATGCTCTCTCTTGCTCTCTCTCTCTGTAGAATAAATCTTTTTAAAAAAACATGTCTTCTAGATACACAGCTTTTATTTCAAGTACTTAACTATATATAATTCTTTTTTTTTCTTTCAATAAATGTGTCTCGATTTATTATTTGCTTTTGGTCAGTTTTTAGAACCAGAAATGGTTTTCTTTTTTTCTTTTTTTTTTAAGTTTTCATTTAAATTCCAGTTAGTTAACATACAGTATAATATTAGTTTCAGGTGTATAGTATGGTGATTCAACACTTCCATACATCACCTGGTGCTCATCACAACAGGTGCACTCCTTAAACCCCCCAACCCATCACCTGTTTAACCCATCTCCCCTCCCACCTTCCTTCTGGTAACTGTCAGTTTGTTATCTATAATTAAAAGTCTCTTTCTTGATTTGCCTCTCTCTCTCTCTCTTTTTTCCCCCTTTGCTCATTTGTTTTGTTTCTTAAATTCCACATGTGTGTGAAATCATATGGTATTTGTTTTTGACTGACTTATTTTGCTTGTATAATACTCTGTAGCTCCATCCATGTCATTGCAAACAGCAAGATTTTATTCCTTTTTATAGCTGAGTAATATTCCATTATGTATAGATAGATAGACCACATCTTCTTTATCCATTCATCAATTGATGGACACTTAGGCTGTTTCCCTAATTTGGCTATTGTATTAATGCTGCTATAAATATCAGGGTACAAATAGCCCTTTAAATTAATGCCGGTTATCGGTCTGTTCAGATTTTCTATTTCTTCCTCTTTCAGCTTTGGCAATTTATGTGTTTCTAGGAATTTATCTGTTTCTTTCAGTTTGTGCAATTTGTTGGCATACGGTTTTTCATAATACTCTCTTATAATTGTATTTCTGTGGTGTTAGTTGTTATTTTTCCTCTCTCATTTGTGATTTTATTTATTTGGGTCCTTTCTCTCTTTTTTTTTTTAAAGATTTATTATTATTTTTGAGAGAGCGAGTGAGTAGGGGAAGGGACAGAGAGAGAGAGAATCTCCAGCAGACTCCCCACTGAGTGGGAGCCTGATGTGAGGCTTGATCTCACAACCCTGAGATAATGCCATGAACTGAAATCAAGAGTTGGAGGTTTAATCGACTGAGCCACCCAGATGCTCCTCTTTTCTTTGTGATTGAGTCTCTCTCTACAGGTTAATCAGTTGTATTATTTTTTTCAAATAACCAGCTCCTGGTTTCATTGATCTGTATTATTTTTTTATTTTATCATTTATTTCTGCTCTAATCTGTTTTATTCCTTCTGCTCGCTTTAGGCTTCATTTGTTCTTTTTCTAGCACCTTTAGGTATAAGGTTAGATTGTTTATTTGAGATTTTCCTTGCTTCTTGAGGTAGGCCTCTATTGTTATATACTTCCCTCTTAGGACCACTTTTGCTACATCCCAAAGGTTTTAGACCATTGTGTTTTCATTTTCATTTGTTTCCATATATTTTATTTTATTCCTTTAATTCCTGGTTGACCCATTCATTGTTCAAGAGCCTGCTATTTAACCCCCATGTATTAGTGGTCTTTCCAGATTTTTTTCTTGAGGCTGACTTCTAGTTTCATAGTGTTATTCATGTAGTTAAATGTAATTCTAAAGCTTATTTGGAATAATAAATATCTGAAAATACCAGAAAATTTTGTACAAGAAAAAAAGGATATAACATCAGCTGTTATAATATATCATAAGGCAGTGAAAGAATGAAAATGAGAAATAATACAGAATTGATTAAGGTATACCACTCAGGACATGTTAGTGAGTGCTTTACTTGAATTTTGTAATTTAATCCACCTAACAATCCTGTGAGATAGGCACTATTATTACTTCCCTGTACAGATGAGAAATTAGAATTCACAAGTAATTTGTTCAAAGTTGCAGAGCTAGCAAGTAAGGGATCTGGGACCCAGGCACATGGACCAAACCTAGGTCTGTCTTATTCTCATTTTGTCATGTATAAATTATATGAATAGAGTATAGCACAGAGAACAGTAGAGATTCCAGAATTAGACCTATTTTTCTAATTATGCATATTGTGTATTTGCTTAGAAAAAAGGTCTAGAAAGATATATCCAAAAAAAAAGTGTCTTTCAATGATAGAATTCTTGTGATTTTCACCTTTAATACCTGTGTTTCTTTAAGTTATCTCTTTCTTCTTTATAATCTAGGCGGGAGGGAAGCTCTTCATTTTTAAAAGAATATTCACTATAAGGGGCACCTGAGTGGCCCAGTTGGTTAAGCCTCTGACTCTTGATTTGGGCTCAGCTTATGATCTCAGGGTTGTGAGATAAAGCCCTGGGTCAGGCTCTATGCTCAGAGGGGAGTCTGCTTAGGATTCTCTCTCTCACTCTGCCCCTCTCCCTGTGCTCACTCACTCACTCTCTCTTCAATAAATAAATCTTAAAAATAAAATTCACCATAACTGTCACTAAAAAGAGGGGGCTTCTTAAGCATTTGCCATAACTTCTGGTTTATGTTCTAAATTATATATGTCATATTTTTACGGTAAGACTTGACTTTTAATTTCTTCTGACTGCCAACTAATAGATGCTAGTAAACTTTGAGAAACGATGACGAAAATTATCTCACTAAAGAAAAATACAAAGGTGCCTGGGTGGCTCCAGTTGGTTAAGCATCTGACTTAGGCTCAGGTCATAAACTTAGGGTCCTGGGATTGAGCCCCATGTTGGGCTCCCCACTCAGCAGGGAGTCTGCTTGTCCCTTTCCCTTTGCCCCTCCCCCTGCTCATGCTCGCTCTCTCTCTCTGTCTGTCAAATAAATGAATAAAATCTTTAAAAAAAAAAGATACATTGGACAACTTTTCTTGCCATGAGATATAAGGTGAACTAAAAGATAAGAATAAACAAAGAGTTTTTTCCAATTATTATTAAGACTTTATGCAGGGCACCTGGCTGGCTCAGTCGGTAGAGCATGTGATTTCAGGGTTGTGAGTTTGAGCCCCACTTTGGGTGTAGAGATTACCTAAAAATAAAATATTAAAGAGGAAAAGAATTAATAAATTTTGTGTTTTAAGTACACAATCCCACATTATTCCTTACATGATAAATGCTAACATCATGTGAGCATTTGGTTATTTTGTGCTGCTTTCTTTAGTCTTTTATTTCATTTTTGTCTTCATATGTTCTTTTCCAGATAACAGTAAGCATGAATTACATTGTTGGAACCCATGGATGGTTGCCTTATGACAGAAACATTTCTAATTACTTTACATTCATCAAAGATCAAACTGTAACAAATCCAAAGTAAGTAAATGAACATTTAAAGCAAAACAGGTGCAGCTGGTACCTTATTCCCAGGAAAAACAACTAAATTGATTGGTGTCTCTTTGAAAGTAATAGAATAGACCTGCAGGTTTTTTTTCCCTCTTTCCCTCTTCCTGACTTGAATACTGGCTTAAGGATAAAACAGTTTCTCTAATACCATTATAGAAACAGAAATTAGGGACATCTGGGTGGCTCAGTTGGTTAAGCATCTGCCTTCGGCCCTAGTCCTGATCCCAGAGTCCTGGGATCGAGTCTCGCATCGAGCTCCTTGCTCAGCAGGGAACCTGCTTCTCCCTGTGCCTGCTGCTCCCCCTGCTTGTGCTCTCTCTGACAAATAAATAAGATCTTTAAAATCTTTAAAAAAAAAAAAAGGAAATTATTAGGAGTAATTTTTAGGCTTGATTGTATTTTTTATGTACAATGTTATTTATAAATAAGCCTTGTATATTTTATATAAGAATTTGTTATTTACCTTAATTTTTTAAATATCCAAAGGTTTCCCTTACTTTGAGTTGCTTTAGCTGTATGTTTATTAGGAGCAACGTCTTTTTTCCTTCTTATCCCACACTGGACTTAGTACTATTGTGCTTGTTACAAAGCATACCTTCAGCAAATTAATATTGAATAATAAAGTTTGAGAGCTGAACTCTCAGAATCGGCCCTCATTCTCTGTACACACACTGAAGTGCAATCACTTTTTTTATTATGTTCAGTTAGCCAACATATAGTACATCATTAGTTTTTTATGTGGTGTTCGATTCATTAGTTGCGTGTAACTGCTTTGTATCTTTCTACGAAATCTAGATTGGCTGACCTCACAGGTATTTATTTCACTGGAAAGCAGATAAAACCCATATGCTTGCTTTGGTTTGAGTGAAAAATGATCTTCATGAATATTGTTACATACACATTTATCTGCCTGTGCAGTAGATTCCTGGTTTCAGTTGATTTCCAGCTTTCCTCATCCTGTCATATCCTCATCTTGTCCTTTATACTTTGATACTACCATTTACAGAATTGACAGTCGTCCTAAGTTAGCTTTGAAAGGCAAGATTTAAACCTTTTCCACACCTTCACCAGTCTCAAATTCTTTAGCTTAACCCTTGAGACTATTTGTTATGTATCTTTTTATGTAATGAAAAATATGAATACATATTAATGTGTTTTCTAAAAGTCATTATAATTCATTAATGGACATTTCAAATTGAACAGTTGAACAGATTTATTTTTCTTTCTTTTTCAGAGAGATTTAAAAAATAGTTGATATCAGTCTAAGTGATCTTTTGAGGAAAAGTCTAATATTTAATTGTGTTTACAGAACTCAGCGTAGTATGAATGGTCCTTTTGCTCCAGGGCTGGAGATCACTTCTAAGCTGTTCGTAGTATCACATGATGCAAAGTTGCTTTTCAGTGCTGGACACTGGGATAATAGCATTCAAGTGATGTCACTTACAAAAGGCAAAGTTATTTCACACAATATCAGACATATGGGTAAGTATTAACTTTTTTTCCCCAAAAAAGAAAAGTTTTCTCTGTTTCTTCTAACTACAAAAGTGGTACATGGTCCTATAAAAAGCATTAAAATTTACCTTCAAAGCTAAGTAAACTTTTGGGAGAGCAGTGTTATAAACATCATGCTTTCTTTAAGAATATTTAATGTGTTTGGGGTATACTAAATACCATACAAATTAAATAGAGTTTCATAGTATCTGAACGATGTTAGGCTAAGTCTTTTTTAAAAAATTTGGTGATGCAAGGTGCCTGGGTGGCTCAGTCAGTTGAGCATCCAATTCTTGATTTCTGCTCAGGTCATGAGCTCAGGGTGGTGGGATGGAGCCTCCCTCATGTTTGGCTCCGCAACTCAGCAGGGAGTCTGCTTGAGATTCTCTCTCCCTCTCTCTCCCTCTACCCCACCTCTCTCTCAAAATAAATAAATCTTTAAGAAATAAAAATAAATAAAAATTGGTTGATACAAATAAGAATTTTAAGAGAAAATGGTAAAAAAAAAAAATCTGCCATAGTTGAATAAGACATCACCTGCCCTATTAGCTAACAGCATGAGGGAGGTAAATTACTGAATGTAGTTTAACTTGGTGCTTCTTAGTGTTTCAGTCTTCAATATAAGAATAAAACATTGCGGGAATGCCTGGGTGGCTCAGTAGGTTAAGCATCCAACTCTTGATTTCAGCTTAGGTCGTGATCTCAGGGTAGTGAGATCGGCCCATGTTGGGCTCTGCACTGGGCTCTGCGCTGGGCATGGAACCTGTTTAAGATTCTCTCTCTCTCTCCCCCCCTTGGTGCCTCTCCTCCCCATGCTCGCTCTCTCTAAAAACAAAACAAAATATCCATCGTGTAGACTTTTCCCTAATAAACCTATTGGGAAAGGGAAATGGAGTCTGCTACTAATTCTACACTGGTGGCACCTGAAGTGCCACTTAGCTCAGGTTTTTAAGGTTTAGAAAAAATGTATTTCATATTGAGAATTTGTAGTGTAGTATGTACTGTTTTGGTTAGGGGCACATATTCCACAGGATTGCAGTCCCTAATGGGAATAGAACGTGAGTGGAAATGAGAGTGAGAAAGCTTAGAGAAGCGTGTCAAAACTTCCTGGAGATCCATTCCAAGCCACCTAACCCGCTGCCAGGACTCCAATAGACATTTCCTTGTCCCCTTTGTACTCTTCACTCTCAAAGCAGGGTGGCCTCAAAAAAAGCTCTCCTACTTGAGTTTAATATTGCTGCTTTCCTGGGGTGCTTGGCTCACTCAGTTGGTGGAGCATGTGATTCTTGATCTCGGGGTTGTAAGCTTGAGCCCTACATTGGGTGTAGAGATTACTTAAAAATAAAATCTTTGGGACGCCTGGGTGACTCAGTTGGCTGGGCGTCTGCCTTTGGCTCACGTCATGATCCTGGAGTCCCTGGATCAAGCCCTGTATCGGGCTCACTGGGGTGAGTCTGCTTCTCCCTCTCCCACTGCCCCACTGATGCTCTCTCTCTCTCAAATAAATAAGTAAAATCTTTAAGGAAAAAAAACTTTAAGATTTTTTTAAAAGATTTTATTTATTTATTTTAGTGGGGAGGGGCAGAGAAAGAGAAAGAATTCCAGGCAGACCCCCGTGCTGACACAGAGCCCAACTCAGAGCCTGATCTCACAACTCTGAGATCACAAGCCAAAATCTAGAGTTGGGGCGTCTACATCCAGGTGCCCTAAAAATAAAATCTTAAAAAAAAATACTGCTTCTTTCCTGTGTCACCCTTTCCCAGTGCTTTTCCACTGTCATTCTTATATTTCTCCTGCTAAATAACTGATTTAATAATAGAACATAAACTAAAATTGCCCTTGTAGTTCTATTCCAGCAAAACCACACCATTTCATTCTTTGTAATAATTCCTTTTTTTTTTTTTTTTTTTACAGATATTGTGACTTGTTTAGCTACAGATTACTGTGGAATATATTTGATTTCTGGTTCCAGAGACACTACATGTATGATATGGCAAATAACACAACAGGTAGTTACACATTGTCTTCCTTTCTGGTGGAACTGCTAAAAATTATAGATTTACCATTTTCATCAACCATATTGTACTCTCATTATAATGTTGTTTCAAGGAAGTGTCTTTTTTATTTATGGCTTTTAGGTTTTCAACTTTGTTTAACAGGCTTTCTTCTCCAAATGTATTAAAATAATTACCTAAAAATTTTCTTGTAATATTTTTCTTGCTTTATTTTTTTACATTTTAATCTTTAATCCATTGGTAATTAATTTTTCTATAATTTTTAATATAGAATAAGAGTATTAGATATATACTATGTAGATATATATGATAGAATATAGGGAGAGTATATAATATATATTTTATAATAATATAGAATATTAAAATATATGGTTTTGTTTACTTCTGGGTGGAAAGTCCTTTATGCCAGCATAAATGATTACCCACTGAATTGGATCTTTTCTGGGTTCCCCATATTTTTACGCTTACCTATTTCTATGGCAACACCAAAATGTTTTGATTTTAGTGTAGTTTAATATTTGGTAAAACTAATTTCTCATTGTGTTGCCTTACAAAAAATGTTCTCAGATATTTTACGTTAGTATTTATTTTTCCATCTGAACATTTAAAAATATTTTAACCATATCTTCCTCAAAAAACTCTATTTTAGTCTCGATGAAATTATATTTAATTTATATGTTAATTTGGTATGGGTTGACAGTTTTATAATCATGCCTTTCCAGAAATAGAAAATGTCTTTCCATATTTTGTTCTTTTTTTAATGTTCTTCAATAAAATCTTTTAGTAATTTTTTTCTATTAGGTTCTGTACTTTTTTATAAAGTCTATTTCTAATTATCATAATCTTATTACTATTTTGATGGGATTTTTAAAAATCACCTTTACTTGTAATTGATTATGGTTACTATAAAAAAACTATTGATTTCTATACAGCTGTCTAATTGGTTTACCAAATCTTCTTATCCAGTTTTTATAATTATTAGTATTTCTTAGATTTTCTGAAAATAGATATACAGTCTTATGATGAAAATAAAGGTGGATTTCTTTATCTTTTCCAGTATAGTAATGATTTCATTTTCTTATCTTGTTATATTATTAGCTAATGCAATAGGGTAAAAAAATTATAGTGAGCATCCCTGTCTTATGTCTGATTTTGATTAAAGTGACTTCATTGTTGTGCCATTTAGTGTAGCATTTGCTGTTGTACTTCACTGTACATTGTTGGGTTGTGTTTTTTTATATTAAGTGTTTTTTTATATTTATATTTATAAATATTTTATATTTATATTTTATATTTCTTCCATTTTTCTTCTTTTATTTGGTAGCTTTTTAGTAAAATTTCAGTACAAAAAAAGTACAGTTTTGCATTTGTCTTATTAGTGTCTTCTAATGTCTTTCTCACAGCATCTTTTTTTTTTTTTTTTTTTGAACAATTTAAAAGATGTAGGGGCACCTGGCTGGCCCAGTCAGTAGAGCGTGCAACTCTTGATCTCAGGGTTGTGAGTTGGAGCCCCACTTTAGGTATAGATTACTTAAAAATAAAATCGTCAGAAACAAGTTGTAGATACTATGTTCCTTTATCCCTAAAGACTTCAGTGTGTATTTTCTAAGAATAAGTCTTTTTTATATATAACCACAGTTCAGTTATCAAAATGAGAGCACTTAACATTTATACAATATGCAATACAAATTATATAATCCACATTTCATGTTCTGATTTTGTCAGTAGTTCTCATAATGTCCTTTTCAGATATTTTTCAGTTTCTCTTCCTTTTTTTTTATTTGTAGTTTTTCTCTTTTTCTTAATGTAATCTATTACATTGAAAAGTCTCCTAGGTTTGAACCAGTCTTGAATTCCTGTAATAAAGCCATATAATTCACAGCATATTATATTTTACTACAAAATTGTATTTGCTAGTACTTATTTCTCTACTCATATGTGAAATAAATCTGTATTTGTTCTGTCTTTGCCATATTTACTGTTGAGACTTGCAAACTTTATAAAATGATTTTGAGAAGGGTCCATCTTTCTCTGTAATTTGAAATACTTAATAATAGGCATTACCTGATTTTTAAAAATTAGAGTGCACTAAGCATTTAGACTGACAATCTTAGAGGAAGACAAAGGTGTCCCAGATAAGAGTATTGTTGGGAATTCATCCACATCATATAGCACAGGTAAAAGTTATCTACCTATCTAAAGTTATCTAGGATAATTATAAAACAAATATCGTGGCAACTACTCATTCTATATCATAGAAAGTAATGTATAAACAAAACATGCTAAAAACAGGTGAAGACAACAACTCAAGTGTAGAGAGATTCCCTGCAATAAAATTTTGCCATCAGAAGAACATAAGAATATCAATTCAGTAAAACAGGAAGGACCTCAAAGATGAAATTATACAGTGGCATAATAAGATGAAAAAGAGGAGCACCTGGGTGGCTCAGTCAGTTTAGCATCTGCCTTCAGCTCAGGTCATGATCTCAGGGTCCTGGGATCGAGTCCGACATCAGGATCCCTGCTCAGTGGGGAGTCTGCTTCTCCCTCTCCCACTGCCCCTGCTCATGCTCACTCTCTCACTCTCTCTCAAATAAATAAAATAAAATAAAATAAAATAAAATAAAATAAAATAAAATAAAGATGAAAAGGATTGACACTTGGGTGGTTCATTCAGCCGAGGGACTGACTCTTGATTTCGGCTCAGGTCATGGGCTCTGAGTTGTGGGATGGAGCCTTGCATCCAGATCCACGCTCAGTGGGGAGTCTGCTTCTCTCCCTCTCCTTCTGCCCTCCCCCCCACCCCGGCTCCCTCATGCATGTGTGCTCTCTTTCTCTCCAAAATAAAAATAAATAAATCTTAAAATAAGATGAAAAGGATGATTGCAGAAGAATCAAACCAACATTAAAACCAATACCATTACAAATATAATAAGTAAACTCAAAAGTAGAAACAGCAAGCAACAGACTTGATGTGGCTGAATATCAAATTATTAATATGAAATAAAGTTTTAAAATAATTAAATTCTATAAAATAAGTCACAGAGATACAGCATAGGGAACAGAGCTAATTTTAATGACATTGTAAGGCAACAGATGATAACTACACTTACCATGGTCAGCATTGCATAAATTATAGAATTGTTGTCTACCTGACATTTTATGTCAACCAAAAAAAGAAAGAAAGAAAAGTATTCAGAGAAAGAATATGAAGTTTATTTGTAGTAAAGGAAGAGCAAATCTGTAGATGGAAAGGGCAAATAATATACCTGTTAGAATTAATCCAAAGCAGTCAACTTTGGAACTATTCAGATTAAGTTTTAGAGCTTCAAAAGACTGAGAATAATTTGAGAATCCAAGGAGGAACACATGAATGAGTCCCTTTATGAATAGATGTTGTGGTAAGAACTAGTTGCAATGTTACTTTGTGATTAGACAATTTAAATATAGTATAAACCTTTTTGTAGAAAATAATCTACCAGAAATTAACCTTTGCTTCTCTTTTAACATTAGGGAGGTGTTCCTGTGGGCTTAGCATCTAAACCTTTTCAGATTCTATATGGACACACTGATGAGGTATTGAGTGTCGGCATCAGCACTGAACTAGACATGGCAGTGTCGGGATCAAGGGTAAGATTTCACCTTTAAGAAATGCTAATTTTTTTCAGGGCGCCTGGGTGGCTCAGTTGGTTAAGCATCCAACTCTTGATTTCGGGTCAGGTCGTGATCTCAGGGTCATGAGATCGAGTCCCACCTTGGGCTCCATGCTGAGCAGGGAGTCTGCTTGAGATTCTCTCTCTCCATCTCCCACTGCCCCTCTGCCCCCCCCATAGATAATTAAATATTTTTTAAAACGCTAATTTTTCCTACAAATTGAGAAGCAGTATTTAAATACTTTCATGCTTGCTTTGGAGTCACATATGTTAAAATTGGTAGATTTTCTAGGGGGATTGATAAAAGTATAGGAATTCTTTATTGTTTGTGTAGGACTTTGCAGAAGTAGCATAACAGAAAGAAGAAACTTAGAGACTGGATTCTGTTTTGGTATTCCTTATTAGTTAAGGAAAGAGGGCATCTTATGAAATAAAATATTATTTCAAGGGATGCCTGGGTGGCTCAGTCAGTTAAGCGTCTGCCTTTGGCTCAGGTCATGATCCTGGGGTCCTGGAATCAAGTCCCACATCAGGGCTCCTTGCTCAGCGGGAAGCCTGCTTCATCCTCTGCCTACCACTCCCCCTGCTTGTGCTCTCTCTCTCTCCTCTGACAAATATAGATGAGATCTTTAAAAAAAAATAAAAATAAAATACTATTTCAAATTTTAAGATTGGAATTTCTTCTAAGATACACGTATCCTTGGTAGAATAATTATTTTCTGAGTTCCTTTCCTGTATTTACCTGGCTTATTTTCATATTCTAATATTTTCTGTGTGTAGGATGGCACTGTGATTATACATACCATTCAGAAAGGTCAATACATGAGGACTTTACGGCCACCTTGTGAGAGTTCTCTGCTCCTGACTGTTCCTAATTTGGCTATATCTTGGGAAGGACATATTGTCATCTATTCCAGCATTGAAGAAAAGACCAATCTCAAGGTATATAACAGTTACTTGCAGTAGGGCTAGCCTATCTATAAGCCTGTCTTTTCCTTTCCATATTATACTGTATGTATGAAGCATTTTGATGAAGAACACCGTATTTTGAAAAGGATATTTTCCTTTTATCTTTCAATTTGTTCATTCTTTTCCATTAGATGGACCCCTATCACAGTCTTGGCCTCATGTTTACATTCTGTTTTAGGGATTTCTATCGACCTATTTAATACATGATTTCAAAAAGAATTTCTGGTTATGTGGGACTTCAGAAGCTTAAGTGGAAATTATAACCAAATTAAATTCATTTTGTACAGGCTGGGTATAAATAAACAAGCCATGAATTATGTTCTTTTTCTTTCCATGATAAAGCTTTTTAAAAATTAGAGAATCAATGGGGTGCCTGGGTGCCTCTGTCGGTTAAGATCATGATCCTGGGGTTCTGGGATTGAGCCCCAAGTTGGGCTCCCTGCTCAGCAGGAAGTCTGTCTGTCCCTCTCCCTCTGCCCCTCACCTGGCTTATGCTCCCTCTGTCTCCCTCTCTTTCAAATAAATAAAATCTTTAAAAAAATAAATTTAAAAAAATAATAGAGAATCGGGGGCCCTGGGTAGCTCAGTCGGTTAAGCATTCGACTCTTAAGCATCCAACTCATCTGATTTCAGCTCAGGTCATGATCTCAGGGTCGTGGGATTGAACCCTACGTTGGACTCCCCACTGAGTGGGGAGTCTGCTTAGGATTCTTTCTCTCTCTCCCTCTGCCCCTTCCCTGCTTGGGTGTGCATGTGCACGTGTGCTCTTTCTCTCTCAAAAAAAATAAATAAGTAAATATAAATATGTTTAACACTATCTTCGGGTGCCTGGCTCACTCAGTTGGTAGAGCCTGAGACTCTTGATCTCAGAGTTATGAGTTCAAGCCCCACATTGAGTGTAGAGATAACTTAAAATAAAAATTTTAAAAAAAAAACCTGTAACTTTAAAAAAAGTTAAGATTTTGTTTTGTGTTAAGAATTTTGGGTTTAAAAATATATATTGTGCGGTTTTTTAGACTGGATGAGATTTTAATTCTTTTGGGGTCAGAGTCCCTGTTTAATGTTTATTTACTAGGCAATTATTTATTTAAATATTTTCTTAAAATATATACTTCTCATTTAAAGTCACTTTAACAATACTGTCTACACACTTTCTCTTTAACATATGTTTATTCCAAAATTTTAAATCCATAGTCATTCTGTTATAGTCACAGTTTTAACTGTCAGTATTCAAACTCCATTTTCATTTGAGATCATTAAATTTTCTTCATCTAATCTTTACAGGATAAGAATGCATTACATCTGTTTTCTGTAAATGGCAAGTATCTAGGGTCCCAAGTCCTGACAGAACAAGTATCAGATATATGTATCACTGGAGAATATATTATCACGGGCAGCTTACAAGGCTTCCTGTCCATAAGAGATCTCCACAGGTAAATAGTAAGAATCATTGAAGTCTCACTTAAGTAAAGATGGTAATAGGGGCACCTCACTGGCTCATTTGGTGGAGCATGCAACTCTTGATCTTGCAGTTGTGGGTTCGAACCCCATGCTTACTTAACAATAAAATATTTAAAGAAAAAAATAAAAGGTGGTAATACTTTCAGCCTAGAGTGGAAATCAGCAATCAAAGATTTCTAATCTTTTGGTTTTCATTTATTATGAAAATGTCATTTTTAGCAACTCTGAAAAAAGTTGGGGAAGCTAAAGTATTTCTGGTTTAGTAAATGAAATATAGATGTACATTTTTAAAATGTAGGAAATTTAATGTTATGTGTATTTTACCACAGTGAAATTTAAAAAAATAGCTAGAAAAATAATTTTCATGGTGCCAAGCCTGGATTAGGGATTTGGAAATTTGTTCAATTATAGTTTGAATTTTTACAAACTATAGTTAGGGCTTAAATTTTTTTTTAATTGTGGTAAAACAAACTAAAGTATTTTTAAGGCTAATTTTTCTGTTCATGATTGTGTATATGTATGTGTAAAATTGGTAGGGAGTCTTGTTATTTAAACCAATGAAGGAAAAGGATGTTTAAATAGTGGATATGTTTTTAAGTTTTATATTCTTCATGTTTACTAACTTACATACACAAAGCACTATTATTTCTTGTATGCCCAAATACATTCTTTTCTTCCATTTTAAAAAAATTATTATGGCTTATATTTATATTCCTGAGACTATCTTGGCCCCTCCCAAACCTTTCTTATAAATCATTTCCTGATCCCAGGGTGTTCTCTCTTACTACATTCATATCAATCACTTCTGTGATTCTTCTCATTTTTGAAATCTGAGATTTCAAAATTTTGAAATTTTGAAAATCTTCCCATTTTTGTCATTCTTTCTCCAGCAGTAAAGCACTGAGTCCCTATTTGAATCATATGTTTCCAACATTTTCTTTTACGGTATTAAGAGAATCCCAGATCAGTGGTGAGAAAAAAAAAGAATCCCAAATCAGAAAAATGAATGAGATCTTTTAGCAGGTTAGTCTAAACATAGTATGTACATCAGAGGATTCTTCATTCTCTAATCCTAAAAGCCATGGACACTTTCCATAATTGAGTATTATGTTTTTAAATATTATATATTATTTTACTGTTTTATATTATATGTTTATATATTACATCTTCTAAGACAAGGCAAAAAGAACAGTTTCTTCAACCGTACCCCCCCAGCACACACACAAACACTTTTTGAACTTTTGCCCTTTTTATCCTACTTTCACTCTTTAATCAACAAGGTAAAAATCATTTAGTGAGAGATGATATATATGGTTAGAAGAAAAACAGATGTTGAGAATAGAAAAAAATATATAGTATATATTTTAAGTAATGCTATAATGTGGGCCCTTGCATGAGCCATTCAGGCTTTCTGAATCTGAGTTACACATCTGTAAAATTAGAATGCAGAATCAGATGATCATTAGGTTATCTTCCAGGTATAAAGTTCTTTGAATCTATTATGTAACCATGTAATTATGTGTGTGTGTTTTATTTCTCTTCTAGTTTGAATCTCAGCATGAACCCATTAGCCATGCGAATGCCTATCCACTGTGTTTGTGTAACCAAAGAATACAGCCATATTCTTGTAGGATTAGAAGATGGTAAATTGATTGTAGTGGGTGTTGGCAAGCCAGCTGAGGTAAAACATAGCATCAAGAACTTCTTTTCTCATACTATTGGGGATTCCTTTGGTTCTCCTTTGTTCCAGCTGAATCAGAAGTCTCCATTATGGATGAACAAATTAAAAACCAAATTTGATTTTTCAAAGGGCAGTAAATGAAAAGGGGATAAAGCTAGTATTCAAGAGTGATGTTTATATTATGATACAATTGAAAGCACACATTTGTCAGTTTCTATCACTATATGAATAAGAAAGTTATTAATCTGTCTTTCCAAATCTAGATTCAAGACACTACTTGGATTTTTAATACATAAAAACCTTTATAAAAAATGAAATACAGACTCAAATAATAAAACTATGTACTTTACTTTCAACAAGAATACCAGAATTAGCAGAACAAATATGCTAATTCTCAATGAATTTCCTGTACTTACTGTAGATTTGCCAATGGTTTATCAATTACTGAATATCCAGATACCATAAATCTGATATTTTTCCTTAGAAAACTTAGTGGCTATATTCCAAGTAATTTACTGATTCTTCTAGAAAATTTATTACATAGAGTCAAATTAAGCATTATAAATTTATATTGATACCATCAGTCTTTTCTGGGAAATCTAAAATATGGCAACTGCTGGAATCGTTTCAAAAGAAGACATTAGTGAATAACACACTGTCACTGGTTTTAATAAATCTACCATGGATCATAGGGACCTTTTTGTTTTATATATATTTTAAGATTTCATTAGTTCTTATACTCTTTTTCAAGATATTATTATAACAAAAGAGAGGTCTTATTAAAGTGACTGTGACATTTACCTTTAGTGTAACAGTCCCCCAGACAATGTCAGCAAGTCCATATCTTGGTATTTCACTTATATTTAAAACATTTTAAGCGTTTTTTTCTCAGTGAGTGAATATGTTGCAATTTTTTATTTTACTGATTTTTTTAAAAAATAAAGTGACCATTATGTGCACACATTTTCTTCAAAAAATTGAAAAAATTCCTGAACAGCTTCATTTCATAGGCCTTAATCAATATTTTGTACTATTTACTAAGTAAGTTTTTTGTCTTCATTGAAAGATTTATGTAGTCTACAGCACATGGAATCTGAATTGTGTGTAGATTTTGAATAAAAGTATTTATCATTTTACACCTTTGGATCTATCAGCTGAAATATGAATCTACTTTAGTATATAATCGAATACTTAAAATCTTGCATAATTAAAATATAATTGTATATGACAGTATCAAAATTAAATCAAGATTTAGGTATGAAAAGATTTTTATTTCAAGATCTAAATTTATCTAAAAGATCAAAATCTTGATTAATGTGTATTTTAAGTCATGTATCGGTTTTATACATTACATTCTCAGTACAAAATTTGTTTTTATAAATAAGATGGTATTTATAAGTAGATATAAGTAGATAAATAAGTAGTAATAGATTAATGGAAATAATGTTTCCGGAAATACATCTGGAAATGAAAATGCAAAACAAGCATGCCAAAGTGTCTTTGCATGAGGCTTTTTTATCCCTTCAATAAATGTACCCTAGAGAAGGGTAACCATTGAAAAAGAGCGGCAGACGAATCACCATGAAAAAGTAGATTGCACTTGGGAAAGTAATTCTGACATCATAATTATATGCCTAGACTGAGAAATGTTTCCCACATGGATTGTTTTTTGCCCTATCTAGAAGTATAAGCACTTTTAGAGGGGCATTTATTCACCAATTGGATTATTAATCCAATTTAATTAATAATTATTATATGCTGATAAGTGTGGTAGGTGGTATAAATTTAATGGTGGGCAAAAAACCTTCAGAGAACTTATGCTATTCTTGTTTTCTAAATTAAATTTTATCATTCTGTTAAATATTATTAGAATTTTTATATCAAAATATCCTAAAATTATTTTCATCAGAACGGTATTTTACTTTCTTCTTATCCTTTTGATAAGCATTAATATTATTTTAAATACAAGAGGAGAAAATCCTCAAACTTATGTGTCTTATTAGCTAAAATACAATTTCAGAAGATTATTTTAATGAAGTATAATATATTTTTGTTAATTTATTTTTATTTTTTTATTATGTTCAGTTAGCCAACATATAGTACATCATTAGTTTTTGATGTAGTGTTCAACGATTCATTAGTTACACGTAACACCCAGTTTTGTTAATTTATAAAGAAAGGGACTCTGGTAATTTGGACAAACTGGGGCATTTAATTTTAAAATTAACACATGGCATTAGACCTTTCTCAACTGAAAGACAACCAATGTAGAGAAGCCTTTCCTTAATTATTATTAATCAAGAATCACTAAAATGTTAATTATTCTGCTAACAACTTATATTCTGCATTCTATAGAATCAGTGTCTTGTATATCAATTTCACTCACTCTTTTTTTTTTTCTTTCTTTTTTCCTTAATAACATCTATTCTTCATTTCTCTGGATTACTTTAAACAGATGCGTTCAGGTCAGCTTTCTCGAAAATTGTGGGGATCTAGCAAGCGACTCAGCCAGATTTCAGCTGGAGAAACTGAATATAATACTCAAGATTCCAAGTGATTACTATTTCCATCTTCTGTCATGGATAAATGAAACTTGATTTATTGCTTTGTCACTTTAACCACATCTCTCAACTATCTGAAATACAGCAGGGCTTTTATCCCTGAAAATCATTTAGGGATTACCAAAATTCAGTATGCTATGTATGTATAAAGACATAGGTTGTATTATTATCCTCTTTAAAAATTTCTGGTTAACATTGAATCTAGTCTTATTGACTAATTCTTGATCTAAACCAAGGTGGATTTGAGAAAATACAGTTGAATTAGATTTGTGGTTCATTCCTAAAGTTCATTAGATCCATTGGGGGAAAAAATTTTGAAAACTGAAGAAGTTGGATATAATCCCATTATTATTCTAAACAGCAAAATTTAAAGTATTTCTAAGAAGAGTACAGATGATGGGACAGTTGAGAGACATGGCTTTTAATGTATTCTTTAATCGTTTTCCTGTTTACTGACCACCATATTTAAAAATACATCAGTTTATTTATGGAACTTCTGATTGGGGTAATATTTTAAAGGCATCTTTTGCACACTTGGATTTTCAAAACTCAGTGTAAATTCCAGGTTTTCATGATAAGTTGAGTATAAGACAGTTGAAACCGGTACATTGGGTCATTCCACTACTACTTAGCATATAACTAATGAGAACTTAGTGAAATATATTATTATGCTTAAATAATAAGGGTTAAGTAGGAATAAGAGAAACCAGAGGTATATTTTGCAGATGTATTTCATTAGTATAATTAAGGAAAAATGCTGATTATGATTTTTGACAGATGGACCCTTTAAGTAGCATTTGTAGCACAATTTATATCTGCAAAGTTGAAAATTTCTTGGCTTATTCTTTACTAAGCAAATACTGTGTCTTTCCCTATAATTAGAAGTGTTAGCAGTGATACCCAAATACATTAACATTTTTACCTACAACTTCCATGTGGTTGATAAATGAATTGAGAAGATATGCATCACTTAAATTTGTCATTTAGATATAGTAATTTTTAAAAACATTTCTATTTCATGTTATGTATAACTTTTAAGATTATAATTAATTTTATTATACATAGTTAAGTATTACATATGCTTAATGTTCAATATTTTAAAATAAAAAGCTGATAGATTTATTTTGGAATTCAAAAAGATTGTTAAACCTAGTGCTTTTATAAGGACATCTTTTGAGTTAGGTCAGAGAGCTTTTACAACTACAAGTGTCCTTAATCTGAGATTCCATGGGTTTGGGGGAATTTATGAATCCCCTGAAATTGTGTGGAAATTCTGTGTAAACTGCCTTTTCAGGAGTGAGCATTTGGCTTTCATAAAGGGGTCTGTGATCAGAAGGAAAAAAAAGACTTCTCACAATAATAGTTCTTATAAAATAATAATATTCCTTTTCATTCTGCAAATCATAGTTTTCCTTACATCTAGTTGTCTCCTCAGTGGCATCTTTAAGAAACTTTCCCATTGTAATTCTTCTCTTTGGTTGTCCACAGTATCTAATAACATTTTCTTTATAAACCTATGAGTGAGTAAAAAAAAACTGAGAGAAATACAGGATTCTGTTTAGGGAAGCTTTTTGAATAGATGTGATCTGTTTGAGTCAGGACTAATAAAAACATATAGAAGAATTTTCTTTCCAATTATTTAAAATCCCCTGTTTTGTTTAGTAAAACAAAAACAAAAACAGTTATGTTTTAGGTAAATAACACTGAAATAAACTGGTGCAGCAAGTGTAAAATAGAGCATATGTAAATGTGAAGGTTTCCTTTTTAAGGACTTCAGAAATCTGTGATAGAAATGTCTCAAAACAAGTCAATAGAGATAATTATGATTTATTGAGATTTGTTGCTTCTATTTATTTAATTCTATTTCTATTTCTTATATTTTTGAGGAGGTTTCAAGTCATCAGAACCAACATGATTGACTTTTGGTATTTTAAATGTTGATTTTTTAAAAAACTTTTCTGAATCAAAATTTTGGGAATTTTTCTTTTTCTTACTTATCCAGAGATTTTGGTATAATGATGCCTTCTTTATTACTTAATATTGGTTTTAGAATTATTTTGGATGGATGCTTACAAATTACAAAGAAGTTTAATTTATCAGGGCAAAATTCCTAAATTTATGCTGTTTTACTTTGCTGCTTTTTAGATGGAAGAACCGAACAAGCAGCATTCATTTTGTAGCACAAATAGAAGACCCTTTGTTCACAGTAAAATCAATATCCTACCTAGACTAACAGTAGATGTTCAGAGTGTGGAATTCTTCCTTATATTACTTTTTCCAAAAAATAAAAACCAAAAATGTAAGATTTTTAGGAAAATCTGAGAATACTAGCAGTAGTCTAGAGGAATGGAACTTGAGTTTATCTGTTAAAGTAAGCAAATACAGTAGAACCATTAGCTGAAAAATGTAAACCTCTTTTAAACAGTGTAGCCCACTGAATTAAAAATAACTACATAAAATCACTGGAAAGATATACTTTGGGGGATTCTGGTGTATTTTGATGTTATCTGCAGAAGATGTTTCTATTTATATAATAGGAGAAATGAACAATGAACAATTAGAATGGAATAATAGATGATTTCAGTTGATCAGTATACTATCTCAACGTGGCTGCTATGAAGTTTGTTGTCTAAAGAAATTTTCATCTGCTTTTGTTTCTTGACACTGGTAATGATGGAAATAAAAAATCTCAGCATCCTGGTGATGGGGAGAGATTTATACTAGGATAATGATTTTGCTGTTAGAAAGTGAGGTCTCAAATATTAAAACATAGAATAGCTGTGTTCATTTAGAGAATAAGGAACCAGTTTTTCAACTCTGCAGTCAGTGTTGTGTTATGCTTAGATAAAATTGGAGTAGAGAAGAAAAAGTAGATCAGGGCATGGAAATTAGAAAAGTATATAAAAATAAAGCTTGTCCAGTTGGCTTTAAATCTTTTAAGCCTGTGAAGCTCGTGTCAGCTATTAATAAGTTTCTATTAGTTCCCATTAGGTCACAGTGCTTTTTTTTAGGTCACATCCTTTTTGTAGGAGAGAAAATGCCAGGTATTCATGTCGTTAGCAAGGAATGTCAGTGAGGCTTCCTTTTTTCCTCTATGTAAGGCATATAACAATTATCCTTAAAGAACTGGTATTGAAAATTAATTATGCATCTGAAGGAGTAAGTGTACCCTCATAATTAATTAGAATTTAGATCTGAAAGTTGAACTTAACCTAAGATTGTTTATATTTTACTTGAATAAGAGCAGGCAGAGAAAATTTTAGTTCGAATACCAGATTTTTATTTAATGATGATAGACACATGGCCTTTGCCTTTAAGTATATTTTTATTGTTGTTACTGAAGAAATCACTAATGGAAATCTTTCAGTTAAATTTAAAGAGGTTAGCTCCTTTTATATATTTACATTTATAAAATGAGTAGCATTGTCTTTATCACCTTTTCAATGAAAAGATGTAAGTGCATGAACTATATTAAATATAAATATTAAATAATATATATAACACGTACTATCATAGAGTGTGTGTGAAGGTTGGTCTCTTCAAATACATCAGTACACTTGACTTCCATAAATAAGTTCTTAAACCTGTCTGCGGGATAAAATTTTTGACTGATAGAATGAAATACATTCTTTTCTAAATCTAATCTGTTGTTTTCCTCTATCACCCAGATTCCTAGCTTGTCCTAATTACTGTTCCTTTCATCAGCTGACTGTTCTTTCCCAATAAGTGGCCAATCTTAAATATTTTTATCATTCCCAACAAATATCCATTCTCAGTATTCTTTTTGCCTAATTCATTTAGTATATATACCCAACATTTGCTTTGCTTTAAATTTGACCACATCCAGAACATTGTTTTGAAGAGCTTTCCTATATCGGAGTCCTGGTGGTGCTTTTTCTGATGACGTTATTCCAACAACAATATGGTGTTTATCAGTCACCATTTCAATATTATTAAAATGTTGGCCACGACTTCTGTAATTTGAATCTAGCATTTTCTAAGCCAGTGTTTCCTTAAGTGAGATCGCAGATCAAACTTGTCCGGGAAGTTCTGTAAATATACAGAAGTCTAGGCACTACTCTGGACTTTCTGAATCTCTTTACTTAGTATAAAAAAAATTACGTCTCGGGATTCTTATGTTAAGTCTTAAAATATTTTCCATTATAGAAATTATATCCATTCACTTTTATAAATCAGATTGCTTATCCACATTATCCTTGGAGACATTTTTCTAAAATTTGCCTGGAATGGCTTTCTTATCTTTGTTTTGCTTGGCAGTGAAACAACCAGATTTCCTTTTCAGTTGCATCATTATTCTTTGTTCAGACTTTTCACATTTGAATATTACAACCAACATTTGTTTCCAAAAAAGTGTCTGATTTTATTAGTTCCTAGTGACTCTCAGTGAATATTTTGCATATTTGAATTAGGTAACATGTTAAAGTATTAATAAAAAGCATGAGTTACAAAATGCTAGGTTTAAAAATAGAATTAGATCTCTCATAACCTTGAAGGTAATAATCAATAGAATTTTTCTAATTAAAAAGCATTGGATATATTCCCTATATTCCCTAAGTATTTCTGATGGCTTCTCAGTATGGAAATAATCTTTAATTTTTTCATCTAAAAAGTCCTAGTATTACAGAGAATAAAGCATTAACATTTAAGATATTTAGGCCTGTTTTGGAAATGATACAATTTTCTACGTTAACAATATAAAACCATCCTAGATATAGGAGTTACATGATTTTCTTCAGTATAAGAACCCTGTCTAAAAGTAGCTGTATTATCATATACTTTTTTGGCTAGATTGTGTAATTCATCAGACATATCTTAGATGATCTCACTGGCATTTGTCACATATGGGTGATTTCTAAACACTTTATAGGATTTGGACCTATGAAGCTAATGGCTGTAGTGAAAAATAAAAGGACAGAGATACAACTGTATCTACTTTTGTCTTAATGCCTATAATCTTATAAACTGAAAATTCAAGGGAAAGGAACAAATAGAAAGTCACTAATCTAACATTTGTTTTCTGTGGCATAGTTTTAATGTTTCTTTGGAAACTTACTTTGCAAATATTACCATAATAACAATAACAACAGCACAGTTCTGTCATTGAGTTACACATTCATTTTTCAAAGTTGACTGTTAGTGGAGTTTGGGGTGTGTTTTTGTGTGTTTTTCCACTTATGAGGCTGTCTCATTTAAAATTTATACCTATTTTTGAATGTACAAAATGATTAGCTATTTGTGATATTACAATGTAGCACTGTAATTTAAGAATAAAGTTGGGGGGGCGCCTGGGGCATGCAGTCGTTAAGCGTCTGCCTCCGGCTCAGGGCGTGATCCCAGCATTGTGGGATCGAGCCCCACTTCAGGCTTCTCCGCTGGGAGCCTGCTTCTTCCTCTCCCACTCCCCCTGCTTGTGTTCCCTCTCTCGCTGTCTCTCTCTCTCTCTGTCAAATAAATAAATAAAATCTTTAAAAAAAAAAAAAGAATAAAGTTAGGATTTAGGTAGGGTTGAAAAATAGAATTATATTTTTTGATTAAAATATAAACTTTTTAAGAAGTCTTATTCCAATTGGACCTTTTAAAATTTTATTTTGGTAATAATATATATCAAAATGACAGGTATTGAAACCAGAGGTTCTCTGGTAGCCAGGGTACTAACTAGTTCATGTTAAAATGCTATTTTTGATGTTCCTTCCCTTGGAAACATTTCCCACACTATCCAAGCAATGTGTTTTAAGATTTAGTGGGCTTAACCTATAAATTCAACAAATGCCCATCTTGCATTTTGAAGGAAAAAACTTACTGTGATTGGCATTATTTTGCTCTTCAGAATGTTAAAATTATATTAATCAATAAACACTTTAGAAGTGGTTCTGGTAAGGAGATACCAGTTGTCAGACCTAACTGAAAAAATTCAACCTCTTAATTTCTTACATAGGGATTAAAGAAAATAACTCTATTTCTTCCTTTGGGATTTTGATTGCTTTTAAAAGTATTTATCATAGTTTCTACCTTCTAAAATTATGACATATTACAGTAGATCTTGCTGTCAAAGATCTTGTACATTTTAGACTTTTTTTTTTTCCTTTTCTAGCACTTTACTGCTCTCTGTGATTCAAAAATACTATCACCAAAAATATTTGTGGATACTGTTTATTTTATAATTAGCTGTAGGTAAGAAAAATTGTTAGAAAACTGTATGGATGGTCTGTTCTCTTCAGAAACTCCTCAGGAGTATGGCTTTCTTTCCCCCAGTTATTTGCTTTTATATACTTGGAGCAAAAAACTTAGCAAAAAGTAATGAGACCTCTAGCTAGACATTTTCTATCAGATGCACTGCTATAGAAATAAATCCACTAAGACAGAAAAATATCAAACACATATGATTTGTCTCTTACGTCAGTTTTTCTGGGACCCAGATTAAATAGGAACATTTCAGTGTTATCATAGAGGGTGACAGTGACTTGAATGCATGTGAATGCACATAGTCAGAGGAGGATAGCTGAAAATTGAGAATTACTCATTCAAAAAAAAAATACTTGCAAATTGTGCTGCTACTTAAATATTTAAGGAATTCAAAAAGTTGTGTAGTTATCATAAAATGTTCCTTTTCATTTATTCTACTGGAATTGACCATGAAAAAGAAAATATTAAGCCTTATTTATATCTAATTATTGACTGTGCAAACTGTGACTCAATGAATATTTGTATGCCAAAAAAATGGTCTTAAAGTTGAGAAAATTTTAGATTTAATAAAGATGTGTAAATAATTTTGATTAGTCTTCTCATTATAATGAAGTTACTGTTAATTTGGTGCAATACATTCTTTCCTTCCTCATCTTTTTAAGATTAAATATATAAGATGTGTTTTGTTTTGTTACATTGAGTGTTTTAAAATTTTTCAGTGTGTGTATATGCGCTAATATTTGATTTGTTTCTGTATAGCATGATTGAAGATAATTGAGAATTTTGCACTTTTTTTAGTCCTTTGGAAATTTGTATTCTAATAGTTTTTCAGAGTGTACATTTATTTTGTACATAATACATTAGCTTTGTATATGAAGATGGGTTTAAATCAAATAAAAAAATGATGTTACTTTCTTCAGTTGATTTGTAATTCTCACTTCATAGTCTGATTAGAATTTAGTCTTGTCAATTTGAGTGAGAAAGAGATTAAATACAGTTTTTGTTAAGCAGCAAATTGATCACTGCTTTTGTATGAGAATTTCTTCTGTAGTCCTGTGTGTATAAGATAAATGGGGTTAATTGACCAGTTTTTGTCATATATAACAACAGATATTATGCCTTTGGTTTTAAAGCCACCTCAGAAACATGTTACATTTCCCCCTTCAGGAAATGATCATAAGCCAGGGATATCCATTGATGGTTCATTGAATAATACATTAAGCTGGGCTTTTTTTTTTTTTTTTAACTTTCCTTTCATATAATTAAAATATTTTATTCATCAACTTTTGACAGTCTAAATGTTGACCTAATCCTCCTGTGTTTGTTAAGGTTAATAAATCCTAAACCATAATAAAACAGAATCCAAGCTCTGTTCCAGGTTCTTTCTAGTACTTTTGTCTAGTTCCAGAGTAACAACACAGCAGAAATGAACATTAACCTTTTTCTAGCCTTACCATCTATATATGATACTACACTTTTATTGAAGACAATGCTCGAATTGGAAATTTCCTGCATTAATTTCATCTGGTGAGATTTTGCAGTCATAGGACAGTCAAAGCCAGGTCAGTAAAGGGCTTAATTAAGACTGCCTTGCTTTTGTGAAATAAGTCCATAACACCATAGCAAACAGTATATTAATTTCTAGTGGTTTTTTTCTTAAGACAACCTTCATTCTTTAATTTCTCACAGTTGTCTTAGATACCATAAATAGATCCTAATGTACTAAGGTCACTACTATTTTTTAAGTATATTGAAACAGGAAATTTTGATCTATGGTCAACAATATTGGTTAAGATTCTGAGATACTATCATATGTCTTTAATAGAATGTGATATAGTGGAAAGGGCATACACCTGGAACTAAAGATCTGGCTTCAAGTTATATTTCTATTAAAAATCAGCCCTGTGATTTATATTAAGACACTTAAACCTATCTGGTTTTCAGTTACATTTCATGTATAAAATAGAATGTTGATGATGGTTTAGGGATCAAATGAAATAATATTAAAGGATCAGAGGTTAAAAATATATTATTGGGGATGCCTAACTGGCTCAGTTGGAAGAGCATGTGACTTGTGATCTCGGGGTCATGAGTTTGAGCCCCACTTTGGGTATAGAGATTACTTAAAAAATAAACTTAGGGGGGCACCTGGGTAGCGCAGTCGTTAAAGCGTCTGCCTTCCGCTCAGGGCGTGATCCTGGCGATCTGGGATCGAGTCCCACACCAGGCTCTTCCGCTATGAGCCTGCTTCTTCCTCTCCCACTCCCCCTGCTGTGTTCCCTCTCTCGCTGGCTGTCTCTCTGGCACATAAATAAATAAAATCTTTAAAATAAAATAAAATAAAATAAAATAAACTTAGGAATCAGAACAAGAAAATGAGGGATCATTGATTGCCCTGTGAGTGTACATTGTAAGCGCAGCATGTCATTAATCAGAGTAAACACAGGCAGTCATCTGAAGAATGATGAGATGTAGTAGGATGGTTGTTAGGTAAGTTGTGATTCATAAGATCATAAACCAAATTATTTTTAAAAAGGACATATACCATTGTAATACACAATTTTAATTTCACTTTAATGAAAGTAGGCCAGTTGACATACTGGTTATAAGGATCCAGATTATTGCTACATATGTTTAAATATTGGGTAACAAGTATGGAGTTCTTCATAAAAATGTACCAAAAGGTTAATAATAAATTATAAATTATTAAACAAGCAAATATATGATACATACACTATGGAAACAATTTAAAATATAGAGACAGATCTTATTCAAGGAGCTCAGTGCTTCGATTATCTTTCATAAAAGAGAAATCTCTATACTTGACAAGGAGTAATCTTAATAAGAGAGGCAAAGTAAGTTTCTTTGAAGTGAATAGCTGATACCCTGAATCTAATTACCTTTACTATAAAATAGTATTTAACTGATGGATATTATTGATCACAACATCAGATAACTCGCCTCTTCTCCCTTTATGTCACTTCATTTAAAAGGTGATTATATGACATTCCTGTTGCTGCTGTAACAAACACAATTTAGTGGTTTATTTATTTTTTTAAGATTTTATTTATTTATTTGACAGAGCCAGCGAGAGAGGGAACACAAGCAGGGGGAGTGGGAGAGGAAGAAGTAGGCTCCCAGCAGAAGAGCCTGACGTGGGGCTCGATCGCAGAACTCTGGGAACACGCCCTGAGCCGAAGGCAGACGCTTAACGACTGAGCCACCCAGGCGCCCCCAATTTAGTGGTTTAGAATGACATAAATTCCCTCTTAAAATTCTGGAGGTCAGAAATTCAAATCAATTTCACTGAGCTAAGGTCAGAAGTCAGCAGCGCTGATTTCTTGGATGCTCTGTGGGGAAAATCTGTTTCCTTGTCTTTTTCAGCTTCTCATGGTCATCTGTGTTCCTTGGTTTATGGCCACTTTTTCCATCTTAAAAACACATCATCTTAACCTCAGCTTCCATCATCCCATTGCCACCTTCTCTGCTTCTGACTCTTCCTGTGTCCCTCCTATTAGGCATGTTGTGATTATATTGAACCCACATGGATAATCCAAATTGATCTTCCCCATTTCAAGATTCTTAGCATAATCACCTCTACAAAGGTGACTTTATTTTACCATGTGAGTTAACATTCACAAATTCCAGAGATTAGGATGTGGACATATTTGGGTGCCATTATTCAGCCTGACACAGTAATGAACACAAAAAGCCAATAGTACATACCAGTTTGCATTCTTTTTTCTTTTGCTACCTGAGCCAAATTATTTCCTTACAAAATGATACAACTAGTTTCACTTTGCAATTAGTGTTCACAAATCTTACACAGTAAAATTACATGGAGATTTGAAATGGGACTGTGTATCATTTATGAAACATTTTGGTTTTAGCTAGTAAGCCAGCAAGTTAACCAGTGTGAAAAGGTGTTTGTTAAAGGAAAATCTGAGTTTGATCAGTATCCAAAAGGCAGAATTTAATTTTGAGTATTTTAAAAGATAGCAATTCGGGATGTCTGGGTGGCTCAGTTGGTTAAGCATCCAACTTTTGGTTTTGGCTCAGGTCCGTGATCTCAGGGGTCATGAGATCGAGCCCCACATCAGGCTCCATACTCAGCGGGGTATTTGCTTGAGTATTCTCTCCCTCTGTCCCTTCCCCCACTCTTGCTCTCTCTCTCAAATAAATAAATCTTTTAAAAAAATAAATGATATGAGCTATTTTACTTCTAGGTTTTTGGAATCTTAAGTGAAATAGTGATCAACTACAAGCAGCTCTTACCATTTAACATTTTCCATAGTTCATTCTGTTTGCACAGATCTTTGAAAAGACTACATGCTTTAGGGGTGATGGAATGTAAGTAACTGTATTTAGAGATGGAATATAAGTAACTGTATTTAGTTTTGCTCCATATTAAAATTCTATCAGAACAATAGTAAAGACATAAGCCAACAAGGGCAATAAGAAAACAGAGAAGATAAGCAATAAATTTTGGAAAGTGGAGCCATCTTGCCAGCTTAGTTGGTGGAGCATGCAACTCTTGATTTCAGGGTTGTTAAGTTCAAGCCCCACATCAGGTGTAGATTGCTTAAAGATAAACTCTTTAAAAACTTTTGGAAAGCGGAAAATTAATGGATGAATAATAAAGCCAATAGTACATACCAGTTTGCATTCATCCAAGGGATGAATCTGGATTACAGGGTGCCTAAGATCAACGATAGATATCCAAAATCCAAATCTCTCCACGTGCCCTCCAAAAAACCATACAGTTAAACAAGAACAAATAAAATCTCAAAAAGCCCATGACTTCAAGATATCTAGAAGAAAACACTACAAACTTCAAGTTCCTTAAAAATAGAAATTTAAAAACAAATTTCAGCAGAGCTATCTCTTAAGTTTCTACAGTAATCCTTTGTGGAGAACTAAGAGTCCAGAAAAATTGAGAGTAGGTGATTAGAGGACCTAAGATTGTGCTAAAAACAAAACTCATGGAAAGAGCTCATCTGAAGTGCAAAAATATTGAAAAAGAATTTGGATCAGAATGCTGTATACAAAATACTGGACTTAGTGTGTGAAAGTTGATGTGGCAATCTCAGAAGTAACTGGTTCTTGAGTATGAAAATGCAGTCACTATGGGGATTGAATGGTGAAGAAAAAAGAGTGAGGGAAATTTAGGATTTAGGATCCTGCACACAATAGAGAAATAAAAATATTGAAAGACATGTAATCCTACCCCCAACTCTCAGACACATAGAACAAAAACTTGAAAACCTACAGTTCATTATCTATCATGAACAAAGACAAAAATCCTTAAGAGAATATTAGAAGACCAATTCTAGCAACATGTAAAAAAGATAACATCCTCCTCAAGTATGGTTCATCTCATGAATTTAAGATTGCACTAAGATTTAAAGTCACCTGTTCAAAAATTCTTAGCAGACCAAAAATAGAAACGAACTTTTTAATAAAGTGTATTTATGAAAAAATATATAACATAATATTTAATGGCAAAAGACTGAATTATTTCTCCCTAAGATCAGGAACATGGCAAGAATACCCATTCTCACTACTCATGTTCAACATTCTACTAGAGGTGCTAGCAACTGCAACAAGGCCAGGAGGAAAAAAAAACCAGTATACATTTTGGGAAGGAAACAGTAAACGTATCCTCCTTTGCAGTTAACATGATGTATATATATAAAAATCTCACGATGTCTACACAAACTACTAGAATGAATGAGCCTAGCAAAGTCACAGCATACAAGGACAATATTCAAAAATGGGTTGTACATTTTATATGAAAATGGTTTAATAATATAATAGTGAAACTTAGAAGCTAGTAAAATTAACAAAGTAAAAAAACAAAAACAAAAATGGGTTGTATTCCTATATACTAGCAATACAATTTAGAATAGCTGGAAAGTATGACATACTTAGAAGTCAATGCAATAAAATATTTGTAGGACATGTATACTGAAACTATAAATTATGGCTGGAAAAATTTAGGAAAATTTAAATCAATGGAGATTTGAAGAAACTGAAAAACCTATTGTAAATTTTATAGAGAAATGCAAAGGACCCAGAATAGCCAAAACAATTTGAAAAAGAACAAAGTTGGAAGACTTATACTGATTTCAAGATTACCATAGCACTATGGTAATCCAGACATTGTAGTATTAGCATAAATATAGACGTGTAGAGGGGCTCCTGGGTGGCTCAGTCGGTTGAGTGGCCAACTCTTGATTTCAGCTCAGCTCATGATCTCAGGGTCTTGAGATTGAGCTCTTTGTCAGGCTCCACACTCAGTCGGGAGTCTGCTTGAGGATTCTCTCTCCCTCTCCTTCTACCTCTCCCCCTGCTCTCTCTCTCAAATCTTTAAAAAAAAAAAAAAAGCCACATAGATGAATGGAATAATATAGAAGCCCTTCAGATACATCCATACATAATATGACCAATTAGTTTTCTACAAATGTGTCAAAATAATTCAGTGGGGAAAAGAAAAGGCTTTTCAACAAATGGTGCTGGAACTAGTTATCCATATGGAATAAAATAATCTCTCACCTTTACCTTGCATCAGCTTGGATGCAATACTCTATAAAGATGAGGTGCTATCCTTAAGGATTTTCTATTCTCATTGAATCAAAGACTTTTGTAAGGTGTTAATGGCTCCAAATGGAATAAAACATGGGCCTGGGAATCAAGGAGTGGGAGCAGAAGTAAGCCTTCTGACTTCTAATGACCCATGAGGAGACTCTGTGCTTCTCATCCCCACAAATCTAGATTCTTTGGGGTCCTAGTCCCCCAAATGGGCACATTTCCATCAGAAGACACATCAAGAGTCCCACTGAGTTTTAAGATATAGGTGTTTCCTGGACACTTTGGTTTCCTATCTATCTATCTATCTATCTATCTATCTATCTATCTATCTATCTATCTATCATCTATTTTAACTTTGGTTTCCTTTTGTTCAGGGACTAGCAGGCAAGGAGTCACTATCTTGTGAGGAGTAATTGATCCAGATTATTAGGGAAAGGTACAGCTAGTATTCCATAATGGGGACAGGAAGAAATATGTATAGAATCCAGGTGATCTACTTGGGCATTACTTGGACTCCTTTGCTCAACTGTGACTGCAAATGGACATAGAAATTATAGCCCGAGAAGTATATGGTTACCAGAGGCTCGGCAGTTGTAATTCAGTCATTCTTTAAGACTAACCACCAAGCATGAGAATGCAAACTAGTGTAGCCATTCTGGAAAACAGTATGGAGTTTCCTCAAAAAGTTAAAAATAGAACTACCTATGACCCAGTAATCATACTACTAGGTATTTACCAAAGAATACAAAAATGCCAATTTAAAGCAATACATGTACCCTGATGTTTATGGCAGCAGTATCTACAAGAGCCAAATTACAGAAATAGCCCAAGTATCCATCAACTGACGAATGGATAAAGATGTGTTATATATATAATGGAATATTATATAGATAATGGAAAATTACTCAGCCATTAAAAAGAATGAAATCTTGCCATTTGCAACATCATGGATGGAGCTAGAGAGTATTATGCTAAGTGAAAATAGAGAAAGACAAATACTATATGATATCACTCATGTGGAATTCAAGAAACAAATAAGCAAAAAGAAAAAAAGAGAGGCAAACTAAGAATCAGGCTTTCTTTTTAAAGATTTATATTTATTTATTTGACAGAGAGAGAGTGAGCAGAGGGGAGAGGTAGAGGGAGTCCCAAGCAGACTCCATGCTGAACGACAGTCCATCTCACAACCTGAGATCACGAACTGAGCTGAAGAGTTGGACACCTAACTGACTGTGCCACTCAGGCACGCCAGAAACAGACTTTTACTATAGAAAACAAACTGATGGTCACCAGAGGGGAGGTGGTTTGGGAGGTGGGTGAAATAGGTGAGGGGGATCAAGGAGTGCACTTGTCGTGTTGAGCACTGGCTGATGTCTGTAAGGGTTGAATCACTATATTGTACACCTGAAACTAATATTACACTGTATGTTAACTAAGTGGAGTTTAAATAAAAACTTTAAAAAAAAAAAAAAAGACTAACCACCACCAAGCAAGCCATGGGACTTGGTAGCTGAGTAAAAGAAATCTAGCAGGGATAGAAGAGAAAGAAGATTATGAGTATCACTTGTGGCCCTGAGACAAACTGCAGAGGCTAACTTTTCCCTACTAAGTTTTCCCTCAGGAAGAGGAACACCCTCAGGTGCTTTAAAAAAGGCCCAGCAATATCTAACCCTCATGGGTAATTCTCATTCCACAGCTCCTCACTAGTTTGGCCAAGGAGTTGTTGGGCCTGCATCACAGTTCCACCTCTTTCTTGCATCTTAAACTCCATCTCAGAATCTGCTGATGCAAAATGTGTAACTGGACCTACAGAAATCTTCTCAGCGTGACAGACTCCTAAATAATTTTTGTGAGATTTATCTCCCAACTTCGGGCATGCATTATTTACTTAGGCATCCGGGAAATTTCTACTTTATGCTCCCTAGGTCCCAACAGTATGATGTCATCAAAATAATGAACAAGATGATGTATGGAATTTCATAATAAAGAGTAGGAAACTTTATTTTACTATGTCACAGAGGAGGACTGACACAGCCCTAGAGTAAAACACTAAAAGTATAATGCTATTTCTACTAGGTAAAGGCAAACTGTATCTGATTTCCCTTATTCATTAGAAATGAGAAAAAATTTTGGGGGCACCTGGGTGGCGCAGTCGTTAAGCATCTGCCTTCAGCTCAGGGCGTGATCCCAGCGTTCTGGGATTGAGCCCCACATCAGGCTCCCTACTCTGCTAGGAGCCTGCTTCTTCCTCTCCCACTCCCCCTGCTTGTGCTCCCTCTCTCGCTGGCTGTCTTTCTCTGTCAAATAAATAAATAAAATCTTTAAACAAAAAATGAGAAAAAATTTTGCACCCACCAGACAAGTTAAGGGGGATAATAATTACCATGTGGATGAAAGTCCAAGCAGAAAACAGATGGCCTACTGAAATTGAGTAATTTATTTTTTTATTTTTTTAAATATTTATTTTAGAGATAGAGCAAGTGAGTGCATGGGGCAGAGGGAGAGGGAGAGGGGAAGCAGACTCCCCTCTGAGCACAGACTGGATGTAAGGACCCCGAGATCACGACCAAGCCGAAACCAAGAGTCCCACACTTAACTGACTGTGCCACTCAGGCGCCCCCTGAAACCGAGTAATTTCAAGATTTATGAAGATGTGGGAAGGGAAGGGTTTAAGGAAACCACAAGGTATCGGTAGCAACAGAGGTGAGCTGTCACCAATCCTGGGCCTGAAGTGGCAAGAGGAAGAACTTCAATTCCTAGAAAGTGTATCTACATGGAGAAGGCCTATGACAGGAGCTGTGGGCAACAGTGAGTCCACAGCATGAAAGCCAAGAGAAGGAATACCTTGACTTTACTTTCCTGTCACCCTCTTATCTTATGCTACTATTTCTGGCTAGCCAAACTTACCCAGAAGTCAGAGGGCTAGTGAACACACTGAACGTCCTCTTACGTGAACAGTACTACCTGTAGACCAGAGCAAGACAAGACCCTTCCTTGGGTCCCATGCTTGAAAAATGCCCACATAACATGAATCCATTAAAAAAATTAATATTAAAGAACACATGGGCAAATCAGGGTTTGGTGGCCTATCAGGATTTAGTGGTCAGTATTTGTACAGTGAAACCAAACTTTCAATATTCACTCTCTTAGTGAATACTGCTCAGGCTTTTGGGAAATACTTCACATCTCATGTCTTTTATCTTTGAAATAAAATGTGACTGCGTCCAAGTGCTATTGAGGTTTGTAGGTTGTGCTCCTGCTAAAGTTGGAGAAGAATATATGAGTGGAAAGAGGATTCGAGCAAGCAGATAGAATAGTTAAATTAATTTGTCAAGTCTTTGTTCTGAGTAGCATAAACACAATAGATTCTTGCCTAATGAAATATCATTTCCCAGCAGTGCTGAGCAATCATTTTCTTCTTCTCTTCAGGTTCTAATTAATGAACTAGAAGCACTCAAGAATTATTGAGAAGCACTCAATGGTCACAATAGGCAGCTTAGGAACAATTTTCTATATTAAACTATTCTTACATTTTAAATAGTATATATGCTGATCTAGACATAATAAGAGCAAAATGTGGTACCCATTCTTTATATTACTGCACAGATATAGTCATTGCTTTGAGAAATGGTGAAAAATCACAATGTAAGTGAGATACGATGAATGTATGACTTCCTGCAATAAAAATGTTATCGTCTGCAATAATTCCATTACGGTCGAATACAATAGGTAAAATTCATGGTTCATTTCTGTGAATCTAAATATTACTTTTAAATTTTTATTGATAGGGCCACCTGGGTGGCTCAGTCAGTTAAGTGTCTGCCTTCAACTCAGGTCAGGATCCCAGGGTCCTGGGATTGAGCCCCATGTCAGGCTCCCAGCTCGCGGTGAGTCTGCTTTTCCCTCTCCCCTTGCTTGTGCTCTGTCTCTCTCTCTCAAATGAATAAATAAAATATTTTTTAAAATAAAATAAAATTTTATTGATAATTCCAGTTGCTACTGTCTCAACAAAGCAATATTTCTCCAATTTAAAAGAATTAGGGGTGTCTGGGTGGCTCAGTCAGTTGGGCATCTGCCTTCAGCTCAGGTCATGATCCCAGGGGCCTGGGATCCAGCCCCACTCCCCCCACTTATGCTCTCTGGGGCTCTTTCTCTGTCAAATAAATAAATAAAATCATAAAAATAAATAAATAGATAGATAAATAAATAAATAAATTTTAAAACTATCCTTTATATGAATTATGCCTCAATAAACCTGAAAAGATTATTTTTAAAAAAATCTATCCAAGAAATACTATGACCCAAGGCAGGCTAATTTGGCATTAGTGCCAATAGAACACAAAAGATGTGAAAATCTTGATTATTAAAATAGGGATATTGCTGAAGTGAAGGGAAGAAAATTAACTTTATGGAATAAATAATTTGTGAATTATGTGTCTATATTTTAAGTTTTGCCCAAACACACTAGAGCATTATAGAACACCCAGACATCTGCAATGGTTAAGTTCAGCTATCTTTGTTAGTTTATTGAACTTCAATCATAAAAACCATCGCTTTACACATGTTTTAATTTTATCATTATGAAGGTGTATTTTTAGGGCAGAAAGACAGAATATCTCTTATGTAACAGTTTGTTAAGTTCCTTTGTGAGTTGTAAGTATTTTGACATGTCAACAAAATCCATACCAACATCCCCATCTCCCTAAACCTGTAGACTTCTTTCCTCTACAGCAAGAACCAACAAGCCTTTTCCTGTAAAGGACCAGATAATAAATATTTTAGGCTTTGAGAGCCATAAGGTCTCTGCTGCAATGACTCAATTCTGCCATTGTAGCATGAAAGTAGATCTATCTGGCATCTCAACTAGAATGTCTCGGCCAGTATTGAATCCAGGCTTCATCTAACCAAACAAGCACATTCAGATCCAATATCAGGTGCTCAAGCTAACACTAAAATCTCAAATCCTGCATGAATGAAACTATATTAAATATACTTGGCCCTTACTAGCCTTTATATATATATATATATATATATATGTATTTTTTTTTTTTTTTAAGTTTTTACTTAAGTAATCTCTACACCCAACATGGGGCTCAAACTCACAACCCCTGAGATCAAGAGTTGCATGCTTTTCTGAGCCAGTCAGACGCCCCTGTTTTATTCTTTTTAAACAGATATGCCTCTCTCCACCTCAATACATGCTTCCTAGGTTCTCTCTGACACAACAAGATCTTACTGTTTGTTTGATGTATAAGCCAGTGTTCTGCCCCAGGTTCAGACAAAAGGGGATGCACTGTATGTAGAGAATTTTATTATATTATTTTTAAAAATATGGAACACTTCATGAATTTGAGTGCCATCCTTGCTCAAGGACCACGTTAATTTTCTCTGGATCATTCCAATTTTAGTATCCGTGCTGCTGCAGCAAGCACTGTGTGTAGAGAATTTTCAAGCAATAATAAACCAACTAAATGTCTTCTGCTTTTTATTATCACCATGTGCTGGCAGTTATAAAAATGTCGGTAATAAATTCCTCCATTCTGCTGGGGGTGCTCCATCAGCAGCCTTTTTTTCTTGAAATGCCACTGCTAGGTTATTTCCTCTAGGAACTGAGCAGGCATTTCTCTTCATGGGTCATGAGGAGTTTAGCTTTCTTTATGGGCCTGGAGATAACGAGGGGAAATGAGAGTTCTTCTTCAGGATAATAGGCAGTCCCTTGTGATATAACTGACCCAAGAGAAATTTCTGAAAGACTTTTATGTGAGAAAAGGGAGGCTCCTTGACAAGAGGACAGATAGCAAGGTTCAGAGGAACTTGGGGTTTGAGCTTTGTCTTGCACTGAGCAAATGTCCTGATCTCAGAGTCCTATTCCTTTTCAAACAGTGCTCTAACTTTAGAATAACAGACTTGACAAGTTTGTGCTTTTAACTAGGCATTGAAACTCTACAACCTGCACAATTAGATTTTGGGGACTGATAGATATTCAGCTGTGTCAGTCCTGCAGCTGCACGAGATAAGAAAACCTTTTGAGATCACCATAGAAGGTTTCTGATTATTCATCTACCTTATTTTGAGAATTCACAGCTTTAGGCTTATTTTTCCCCTTTCATAAGACCTATAATACAGTCAGAAATAGCCATCTCCTTCATCGTCTTTTGTAATCCCTACTGTTATCATGAAGAGTTATGTGACCGCCTGAAGTTTTGTCCCCTACCTGTATTCCATCCCATGCCACCATCAGTGATAACCTGAATAATCTTGTTGCCTTTGCATTCCACAAACTATCAAGGGCGGATGTCTGTCATTCATGACGTTGTCAAATATGTGTTTAACCTGGTCCAGAATTCCATCTTGTTTCAAGGGGCCATTCTTGTCTCAAAAACAGTATTTAACTCAGATGATTCAAAAGATTTTAATGAAGGAACTATATATAGAGGTGTGAGCAAGGTTAAGAGACCAACAAGGGATGCTGAAATATCCAGAGACTAGCAACAGGGGAAACCATTATCAATCCTAGATCTGAAGGGTCAAGGAGAGAAAATAATAGCTCAGACAGGGCTGGAGGATCACAGGAGGAGACTACCTCAGAAGCTGTAGGTGGAGAGGGATATGGCCCCTGCGGGATAACAAGCCTCAGAGCTGAGTGTGGAGCAAAAAGGAAGCTTCTAAACCTGCTTTCTTCTCAGCCTCAGCATACTGATGCTTCCTATTGGTGGAACCCAACTGGAGCCAAGTTTATAAGGGAGCCCAGGTGGTGCATTCTGTAGAAATTAGCTCCAACAGTCACAATACAGGGCAAAGAATGCAGAGAATGATCTGAGGATATGTGGGGAGGGTGGAGAATGGAGAACAACCAGCAAAAAGATGTTTCCATTTCTAATTCTTCTTTTTTTCCAGTAAAATGGAAAGAGGACCTCATTGAGATGTAAAGGTGAGGTAACAGACCATTAAATATAAAATAAACATAGTTATATACATATAAAAGCCTAGTTAACCATATTTTTATATATTTTTTGTCCGTCTCTCAAAAGCATTGCAAAAAATTAAATAATGTTGCTATAACAGTGTCCCATCTTATTATTTTTGTGAAAAAGGTTTTTTAGGGCTTACATGTATTAAAACAAAAAAACAGGATTAGAGTGGATATTGAATCATGGCTAATATTAGCAACAAACAATACTCACTCATAAATATATGAACCTGTTGAAAAAGTGCCCATCCATCTGGAGAGATGCATTTCCAATAGAATTTTACTTATGTTTACTACTTTATCAAATTGTTATTAGTTTTTTACCAATTGTGTAACAAAACTGTAATGACAACTTGATCCTAAAGAAATATTTAAGGGGCACCTGTGTGGCTCAGTCAGTTGAGTCTGCCTTCCGTTCAGGTCCATGATTCCAGGACCCTGGCAATGAGGCCCATGGGAATCTCTGCTCAGCAGGGAGTCTAATTCTCCCTCTCCCTGCCCTCTTGTGTTCTCTCTCTGTCAAATAAATAAATGAAATCTTTAAAAAAGAGTTTTGAAAATTTAAATATTTTAAATTTTAAAACATTTTATTTAAAAGTTAAAATTCTAAAAAATATTTCATAAGAGTTTTAAAACATGAATTTTAGAGTCACAGAATTGAAATGTATTTTAAAATTCAAAATGTGTACATGTTGAGAATTATGACAGGTGATGAAAAAAATGACTTTAAAGAATAAACATCCTTTAGGATAAAACACTGTAGGATAAGTGAAATGGAAATAAGTTCAGGACCACGGCAGGAAAAAAGAGAAAAAGGAACCATGGGAAATTTCCAGCTCTTCACAAAGAACTTGTGTATTTAAAAAATGCTTGATGATAGTCATCACATCACTATAGTATTTAAATTCCTTTTTACACATTTAAAAGAGAGATATAATAACTTCAAAATGTGAATATTTATAATACACCGGAAATTCAATCCTTTAAAGTCAAGATAAAAATTTTAGATGTCAACACCAAAATGTGTGAAAGTATATACATGGTTTTACAAAATATTTTTAGGTAGTATCTGGGCAAGAGTTTGAACATAAGGAGAGGGAGTTGCATAGTTTAGAGACTCAATCTCTAAAATATTGTGTGTCCTGCTCAATGTCTGTAATCTTCATCTCGTTTCATACCCTCAAAGTTCAGAGGCAATACAAAGGTTAATTTAGAACCTAAAGAGGAGTCCAGGTTATCTTTGAATATTAGTGTCTGAGGTTACTGTTACTTAACTATTATTAGGCATTTAAAAATCTGATGTTTACTGTTTTGAAAACCTATTTGGAATATGACTTACATGGGAAATGTCTTTAAAATTCCAAAGAAGATATTTAAAAATGAACGTTCGAAACACATCTATACACAGAGAAATAGAGTTAAAAGTACAATTTCTGCCAAATAAAATATCACATAGCAACATTTTGTTACATTTGCTATTGACGCCAGAAGAGTTGGCATTTTCAATGAGATATGTTTCATGCTTAAGCAGTAAGTCATTTATCTGGATGTTCTAAAATGCAATCTCGAACGATTTCTCTTACCAGATTGCTGCCTTTGTGTGTGTGAGAGAGAGTGAGAGAGACAGACAGACCTTACTTATACCGTTAAAACGATAAAATCTATACTTTTAGGACGCTTTCACTAAATGGAACACCAGTAAGTAACGGGCCTTGCTTTACATGATCCATAATCAGAACTTGAATCATATGAAATAAAAAGGGGATCTTAGGGTACTTTTATGCTCAGAACAACCAGTGCCACATACTAACGACCATTTTATCAGAAGCTGTGCTAAGTACTTTTCATAAAATATCAGATTTATTCCTGCGGGCAACTCTGTGTGGTATTATTTCCATTGTTTTACATGAAGGAAATGGAAGCTTAGAAATTTCAATTTACGGCCACTCTAGCGGAAGTTACCCATCACTGCACAGTTCGCTGCCTTCACTCAGGTGCAACTGTCTAGGAATCACATCTATTAGCACTTCAAATAAACTCTTTTGCGTAACAAAGAACGCCTAACGGCGCTTGACTCTGACACTTCCAGGTCCAGGTGAGCTTGGGTCCGCGGTTCTCACTGCGGTCAACAGCTTTGCTAAATAACACACACTGCTGAACCCCTCTCGCTCCCAGAGTCCGATTCTGTAGGTCTGGGACAGGGTAGAGAATCAGCTTTTCTAGCAAGTTCCCCGGTGCTGCTGTTGTTCCGGGGGCCACACCGTGAGAATCTCTGGTTTACGGGTTTTAATCTTAAATCCACTTGGACAAGGGTGGGCCAGGGCACAGCGATGGTACTGCTACGGTGTTTTAGAAGCCCGGCCTCCGCTTTCCTCTGCTGCTCCGACCCTAAGTCCTGGGCGCGCCCCAAAGCCGCGCTGGCCGTCACCTCCGCCCTGGGGTGTGGCCCCAGGCTCGCCGCCCGCCCTCGGCGCTCCATTGCTCTCCCGGCCAGCCCCGCCGGGCCCCGGCCCCGCCCCCGGCGGCCCATTGGCTCGCAGGTCCCCCGGGCGCCTCCGCCCACACGCCCATTCCGCAGAGCCCGCCAGGCTGAGGCGCTGCTGCCCGAGCGCGGGATCCGAGACGTGGCTCCCGGGCGGAAGAACCATGTTGGACTTCGCGATCTTCGCCGTTACCTTCCTGCTGGCGTTGGTGGCAGCGGTGCTCTACCTCTACCCGGTAACCGCCGTCTCGGCCTCAGGGGCTCTAGCCGCCGCCCCAGCCTCTGTGTTTCCCGCATCCACGTCGCTCTGCACGCAGTGGGCCGCAGGGGGCGGGCCCGAGGGGAGGGTTCCCGCTCCCGCTTCGCGCGGGGCAGCTCCCGAGCAAGTGACGCTTCGCGTGCGCGCGCGGGCAGCGCTGGGAGGCGAGGGTTGCGGGCTGCGGGACGACCCCTCAGGCGACGCGAGGTCAGGCGCGCGTGGCCGCCTGGGTTCTTAGGGCCTTTCCTCCGGGTCCTGCCTCCCTGCTCCCGGAATTGCCACGCCTCTGTTACAGTCTGCGCGAGAAGGACTTTTGGGTGGCCTTTTGGCAATAACTTTGCCAAACCCAAATTACATTTTCCAGTGTGTCTGGGAGGAAACTTGAGGATGCTCCACTCCTTTGTCCTTTCCCGAGGATTCTCCCAGCATATTTTGCGGCTCCTGCTTTTCCATCCATCTTTCCATTTGTTATTACTGAAATCCAAAGTCCTTAAGGTCCAGACCGGTCTTGCTCTTCGCAGGGCCTCAGAAGCAAATGGAGCCGTGGAATGAGCATTGCGGTGGGTTAGTGCCTGAGCCTGACGTAGCATCTGGGCTTCAGCGCGGAAGCTCGTTCTAGCCTCCTTTCTCTGCTTGCCTTTGTCAGCCTCAGAGGGTGACTCTGAGAAAGGAAGGAGCTAGTAGGTGAGCAATCATCTCTTAACCTGTCTGCAAAACAAGGGGGTGTTTTGTGGAAAAAGTTGTAAAGTAGTTGAACACGCCAAAACACCACTGATAATGACCGAACACCCTAAATGTTCTTTTTAGAGCTGGTAAATGGATCAGATTAGAATATTGCAGCTACAAAATCCGGAGCATCCAGTATCTTTTTTTTTCTGAGAAACTAAACGTTTAATGGCTCCAGCTCTTGAATTTTTAATAATCTTTAAATGAGACTGTCCTTTGATTAGTTAATAGAAAGCAGCACTGTTTATTTCAACCAAATATGTGTGCCAAATATGGTTCTATGTACTGGGAATACAGCAGTGAACAGCCAGGCAGGAAATTCCTGACTCATGGAATGTGTATTCTGCTGAGATGAAATTGATAATATAAGCAAGTAACACAGATGGTATTTTAGTGTTAAGTATTATGGAGCAAAATAAAGTTGGTAGCAGGTAGGGTTGTTACTTTAAAGTAGGACAGTCAGTTTTTTTAAGGAACCTCCATACCATTTTCCAGGGTGGCCATACTAGTTTGCATTCCCACCAGCAGTGTAAGAGGGTTCATTTTTCTCCACATCCTCGCCAACACTTCTTTCACTTGTGTAGAACTACCCTATGATCCAGTAATTGCACTGCTGGGTATTTACCCCCAAAATGCAGAAACACTAGTTAAGAGGTATACATGCACCTCAATTCTATAGCAGCATTATTTATAATGGCCAATTTATGGAAGCAGCACAAGTGTCCATCGATAGATGAGTAGATAAAGAAGATATATATATATATATATATATATATATATATACAGACAATGGAATATTACTCAGCCATAAAAAAGAATGAAATCTTGCCATTTGCAATGATATGCATGGAGCTAAAGAGTATAATGCTAAGTGAAATAAGTCAGAGAAAGACAAACACCAAATGGTTTCACTCTTTTGTGGCATTTAGGAAACAAAATAAATGAACAAAGGGGGGGGGGGAAACACAAACCAAGAAACAGACTTTTAGCTATGGAGAACTAATGGTTACCAGAAGGGGAGGTGGGCAGGGGGATGGGTGAGATAGGTGATGGGGATTAAGGAGCGCACTTTCGTGATGAGCACCAAGTGTTTTATAGAAGTGTTGAATCACTGTATGGTACACCTGAAACTAATGTTACACTGTATGTTAATTATACTGGAATTAAAAGAAAAAGTAGGATGGTCAAGAGATGAGAAATCTGAGTGGAGACCTGAAGGGGATGAGGGAACAAGCCATTCAGGTATCTGAGAAAGCATTCCAAAGAGAATAGCAAACGCACATCTTCCGGGGGAGCCATACCAGTGTGTTCCAGGAAAACAAGAAGACTAGTGTGGCTGGAGTGGAGTGAGGAAGAGACTAGTCAGTTAAAATCAGAATGATGGGGAAGGAGGACGATTTTTGTTGTAGGCCAGTTTATGCACTTGGCTTTTATTCTCAGGTAAGCCACTGGAGGGTTTCAACAGAAAAGTGACATTTTAAATGTAAGGGAATTAAAATTTCGTTTTACTAGTTAAATTTTAAAAGAATCATTTTGACTGCTATGTTAAGAATAGACTTAGGGGCCTGGGGCAAGGGTAGAAGTGGGCAGAGTAGTGAGGCTATTATAGTAATTTTGGTGAGATATGGTGCTGGCTTGGACCAGGGTAGTGATAGCAGAGTAGCAGAGTGTAACAGAGACAGTGGTAGTAGAGGAGGGATGAGGGGTACGTTTCATTTGGAGCATGGTCCATCCACAGTAATAGGAGGGAAGGTGGAATATATGGGCTAACATGTAGGCAAATGGTAGTTTGGTGTGGAAGTTATTCCTGATTGCTTTCATTTTTTCAGTGGAATAGAAGCAAGATTATCAGTTATTGGTGAGGAGAGAGGATTTAAAGAGAGAGAAGGAGCAAAATAGCTACCTAGTGGTATATGGAGTCATGATGGATGAGGGAAATGTATGACTTCCAGGCAGCTCACTTGAGGTTCATGAAATTAAAATAAGGCTCTTCAGCATGGTTGTGTTTTTCTTTAGCTGTGTGGGTTCAGGGGCAGTTGGTCAAATGTTGGATTTAATTAGAATTAGTGTTTTGCTATGATACCAGAATTTAGGGCAGAGTAATGTTTATAAAGACAGACCATGGAATCTGAGCTGGGTAAAGTGGAAAATGAAATTATGAGTGGGTGATTTAAAAGTACTTTTGGGGTAAGAATAGTTTTTGGAATGAAGATACTAAAAAGAAAATAGTGAGAAGGAAAGACAGGAGGTGCCTGGAGATTTGGATGCTTGATGTTTCTTGAAACTCTGGAGATGTTGAAGTTTTTGGTCATGTCAACGCTGCACCCATCCTTTCTTCTCCTCCTTCTTCTTCCTTCTTCCTTCTTCTTCCTTCTTCTTCTTTCTTCTTTTTCTTCTTCTCCTTCTTCCTTCTTCTTCTTTCTTCTTTTTTTTCCCTTGAATGTACTTTTTTTTAAACGAAGATTGTAGAATTACAAAATTCCTTCAACCTTGGAAACTTACGTAGGATGCCCTCAAATGGACTGATTTTAGTCCTTAGGGAGTCAATGTGTGTTGCTGCTTATTTAAATACAGTTAAGTTGGAATCCCAAGAGTGCCATTGTACTCCCTCTGCTTTCCAGATGCCTCTTTCCTGAGCTGCTCGGAGAGGTGGGCACCTGAGCAGGGACCTTCAGGTGATTTAATTTTGTTCACTAGTTCCCACTCAGTTGATGAACTGGGTTTTCATTCTTGAAGAAACTGACGGAAGGGCATGTTTCTCACAGGTTCACATACTAATTTGTACAAAAATGTCCTTGGTGCAGCTTAATGCCAAGTTATTATGAAGATTGTTCTTGAGTATTGCATGAAGGCTATGAAGTTGGAACAGGCAAGTCATGAACGTGAAAGCTTTAATTTATCTACCTTATTTATTTTTTATTTTTGTAGCCATAGCGTCTATTTTCGTATTCTCTGACTGCTGAAGTGTTCTGATGCCCTGTCTTAAACCTGAGTTGATGTGTGATAGGAGCAGCTAGACATTTAAGATATTTTCTTGATTCTTTTTTTTTTTTTAAACTCCCCTCTTTTTGTATATGCAATGATGAAACATGCTGTCATGGTTTAATAAGGAAGGAGAAAGAGGGACCTTTATTTATGAGTGGAGATGTCTCCCTCTGTGGAAAAGTAGATCAAGACTGGTATGAAAAGTTTGTCTGTGTTTTTGCACCTGACTTTAAGATCCCCCCCAAATTTTTTTTGCCACGTTGTACCTTTCCTCCTGGAATTGTAAGTGAACACAATAGTAGTACCTGTTTCCACTGTGACGTGGATATTGTTACAGAGAGCACACTAGAGGCTTTCTCCCTGTTAAGCAAATAATGCCCTTGTGAATGTATGCTTACGGAGAAACCCCTGTAGTTATACCTGCTGATGCTGTCTGTCTTGTTGAAGAATAAATTTTGGATCCCCCCACCCCCAATCTAATGTATGACCATGGAAATGTTGCTAAGGTAGGGTAGAGGCTTGAGTGGGGGAGAGACGGATCAGGGAAAGAGGATAAACTGAGTCTGCGGGATGAGGGAAGACCTGGGGATGCTAGTCCTGGCCTTTGTGTGGTATCTAATATAAGTAAGGAAAAAGGTCATAATAGCATTCTGGATAGTCTCAAGTCAGATGGTAGTGGTAGGCTACGAACTGGGGAGATTGAAGCTTTGCAGGGTCTGGTCCGGATGCATGCTAGTTTTGGGATCCCTCTCATCATTTTAGCTATTTGGGAGATGTGAATGTTGTAAAGGGCAGGAGAGCATTTTACCTGGCATTCTGGGCTTCACTCTTCTTTTTGCTGATGAAGTGTAGAGGTTGATACAGGAGCCATTTTATCCAGAGTATATCGAGACTTCGAAGGCTCCCTCTTCTTTTTGCTGATGGAGTTGTAGAAGCCAGTATTAGGCTAGTGGGGAGGGATTGTACTTAGTATTGTCTAAGTGTCCTATCCTGTCTTTTCAGTTACTGAGAACAAATCTGATTGCTTTTTGTAGGAATTCTCCTTTCTCCTCTGCAGACCCCCAGAGGAGGCCTCTCAACTATGTCTGTTAATTACTTCTCCAACAGCTTAACACTTTCAAAAAATGTGTTGAATTGTTCACACTGTCTCCTCTCCCATTCTCTTTATCCTTGTTTTCTCCTATTTTTATTTCTTCACTTTCATTTAGTGGGATTTCAGGAGGAAGAGATAGTTGATGAATGTCATCAGTCTGTCATGTTTGAAGAGAAATCAAGAAGCTTGTTTTGTCATTAATGATTTTAGCCTGGAAAGGAAAAAAGTAGGATTTTTTTCCCCTTCTACCACTGACTTTATCTTTTTCTAATTACAGAGTTCCTTCCATCCTTGTCCTACTATTTATAATATTAAACTTGACAGGTTTCCGTCATTGATGAGACTGTGGGATAGAATATAGTGTAGATTTAATTGTTATCAGTGAAATACAAGTTACACATCCTGTTATCTAGATAGCATTCTTATAGTATTTAGCAGGAACAGTAAAACAGTAAAACTCTTCAGTTAGTACCGTTCAATCTAGTATTCTTTTGGCATAGGTACCCCAAAGGAGGAAAAAAGTAAAGTTGTACAAAGATTATTGTAGTACTACTTATGTTAATGAAAAAACAAAAGAGAGAAAAGAAATAGCCCAGATGTTTAATAGCGGTATAGTAGGAAAATGATTAAGCA